>NC_142244.1:90042799-90351622 GCF_052056855.1 Sturnus vulgaris | reverse complement strand
TTATTTTTTTATTTTATTTCTTTTTTTTATTACTTTGTTTTGTTTTGGTTTTTGGTTTTGTTTTTTTTTTTTGTTTTTTTTTTTTTTTACTAGGATTAAGATGAAACCTTTCTTTTCCCCAGCTGTTAGAAGAGCCTTAATTTTGTGCTGGGTTATTTTGGCAAGTACCTCTGCAGGTGTGTGTGTGTGACCACAGTAGGAAATGCTTTGTAAGAAGAACTTAATATCCAACATTTGAGGAGAAAAAGAGAAAAAGCTGTTTAATGCAGGGGCTCTTCGTAGTCCTTATAAATCTGTAACTGATTAGGAGGCATTCAGAGCTAATGTAGGATGAAAAGATGGGCAGATTGTCGGCTGAGAAGGCGGAAGCGGGGGTTGGTTGGGTAAGGATCTGAACTGGATTATAACAAACCCAAGTTTTAGTTGGGATGGATCTAAAGTGTTAGCCTGGAGGCAGGCTGGCTGCTCTTCATCAGCTGAAATACTCTCACCTCAGTCGCTCTTTCTGCTTCTCAAAAAACAAAGATTCCTCCTGAAAGCAGTGCTTTGCAAATAGAAGCCTTAACCTTATCCTTACTACCCAGCCCAGGGATCTTTCTCCCTTTCTTTCTTTCTTTCTGCACACAAGAACTTGTACCCTGTTTAGATGCATGTATTTATAAAATGCCAGATATTTTTATAATACTAATAAATTACACAGTCCTTTAAGTCAAAAACTGAACTCTGCCACCTCCCCAACCAGGTTTCCTTTTGCATTTCTGCTTAGCACTGATTTATATATCTTCCTGTATTTCTTAGGACTTGTTGTAATACTCAAAACAATTAATAATCTAATGCAAGGTCTGAATTACTTTATCCTGAAAAAGCCTGAAATTTTTTAGTCCACATAAATAATGAGGATTCCCATTTTATTATTAACAGCATTAATTGTGAAGTACTGCAATGTAGAAGGGTAGGGTAAGAGTTTGAGAAATATTATTTTAAAGATGTAAGAATACACCTTCTGCAAAATTAGAATATAATTTGTTAAAGAAGCTCCCTTTTCTTATATTTCTTACTATAATTGTTCTCCTTCTGTGGCTTTAGCTATTGGAAGAGCTTCATTGTTTATCTTCCTAACAGCCTGCATTTTCCCTTGAATATGATGAATACAGCTGCAGGACCCTGTACCACCAGTTCTGGGAGTTTGTCAGATGGTGGGAGTCTAAAGAGTTTCCTAGCAGAAAAAGAAGTGCCTCCCTTCTTTTGACCTAATTTGTTGAAATATTTACTCCCTTTTCTGCTGTCCTCCCTAGAAATAGCCCCAGAAATTGCAGGCACTGACAGAAATAATAACATCACCAGACAATGTAATCTAAAACACTGCAATTCTCAATTTTTACTTCTGAAGTATTATTTCCAATATTTTATCACTAATCAAGAAGACTTTGACAGAAATCAGAAAGAAAAAAAAGCTAGAACTGATATATGATTTACCCATTTACATCTAAGACTTTCACACAGTATTAGCAGAATTACAGGGCCCATAGTAAATTATATTAAATCTCAGACACTTGGCTAAAAGCAGGTCCGTATCCAAGGTTAAAGAAAAGGAGGGGGTCATTTTAATGAAGATACTGACCTTTTCCAAACTAATATCTGCCACACATTTCTTTTTCTAATGTTTCAAAAGGAGTTGAGTTCATTTCCACATCATTTCTAACAGGAGTTACAGTGAAAAAAATAGAAAGGAAAAATTTACAGAACCCTTACATCAATCTGAAGGCAGGATAGACTACATTAGTGAACTTCTTTTTGATGCTGAGGGGTGGAAGTCAAGATTGCATTTGTTTTTCCTACCCGTCATGAAAGCTAACATGAGCTGCTTGAGCATTTTCAAATAACAGGAGAAATATGGAAGAATGAATTCTGAATCCTTCTTCCCTGCTGTAAAATGCCCAGATTCTTGTTGTCTGATGTGGGAGACTTTGCACTGCACATAGATAAGTAGTAGAATGTGAAAAGGTTTATGTAGAAGGAAAGTGGAAGCAGTCCACATAAACAACTCGTTCATTCAACTTCTTATTTTCATTTTCCATGATTAACCATATATGACAGAAAGACAGAAAGAAGCAATTCTTATTTTAAAGGAAGCAGCTCAGAATATCATACTTTGCTTTTTACATCTTATACCAGATATCAGGATGCTGCTGAAACAGTGCCAGAATTAAAAGTAATTCCCTCAACTTGAGCAAACAGTCCTGAAATCTGCCAGATGCTGGCATATATCCACTGGTTTGAAAGTTTGAAAGCAGGCTAAAAAAATTTAGGGGTAGTTTTTGTTTGTTTGTTCCTGACCACTGATAGCATGAGCTAGCAGCTGGTAGAAGAATAAAGGAAAATGTGTGTGTATTGGCAGCAGACAATTTATAACATGAAGCGATTATTCTCTCAGTCTTAAACATCAGAACTTGTGTCTTAAAAAATAATAATTTGCTTGGACAATTTTACAACTGAGCATTTAGTTCTTTCCCATTTTCCTCCTTCAAAGATGTGTTGGAATTTGTAACCAACAAGATACATAATTTATCAATCTGGTACTTTTTTTTAAGAGGAGTTTTTCAATCTTGTTCCTTTTAAAGCTTATTGCAATCCTAGCTTGGTAAACCTACATCTCCACCTAGTGGTTTCACAGAAAGGAGACGCAATCGTTTTTCAAACTGTGAGCTTCCAGATAATTTGCAGTTCAACACCAGTGTGAAGAAATTACATTCTTTCTGAAGGAAATATTTTAAAACGTGTGATTAAATATACAGAGATAGATACATAGATAGATATAGATAATTAAATGTTGACTTTTTCTGCCATGTGCAATTATATAATGGCTCTTTTATTTCTTAGTGTTAATAAGTAATTTCAACTACCAACAGAAAAACAAAATTTTACTACAGCATCAGTTCAACCTGTATTTTTTTCTAACCCCGTCTAAACCATGCTCGGGAAGTGCTGGAAGATTTCCCTCTTTCCTGCAGCCACATATCTAATGCAAAGTGTGACCAAAGGTACAAACTAAGCACAAAACAACGAGCAAGACTTTGAAAATGCCCTGAGACCTCTCCTTTGCACAATGATGTTTTCTATAACTCTCTGGTGTTCAGGATACTTTATATCTGCCTTGAGGAACCTACAGAAAATCCGTGTAGGGAAGAGGCATGCACAAGGTGTGTGACTTAGGTACCAGACCAAGACAGATTTTTAAAGCTGTTCTGCCCTTTCCCGAAAAGATTAATATTGTATTTTCTTGACTCTCCAAAAGATTCTATTGCCAATTTTTCTTAAAAAAAAAAGAAATATATCTTTGAAATATTCTTTTTCACAATAGTGGAGGTAAAAGTGCCAGTCCCAACACAGTTGCCTACTGTCCCATATACAATCACCTTAAACCTACCCTGCAAGAGATACCTCATCGTGTTAAGAATGCCTCTTTAAGTACACAAAAAAATACCTTACAGTACCAGCAAATCGATTCCTTTTAAAAAATAAAATATAGGCAGAAATGAAATTACTCTCCTGATCCTGTCCAAAATACCTTATTTTTCTCAGCCACAGTACTCATTCCTCTTTCATGTCTCTTCCACCAGCCACGTCATGCAGCTGTGAAAGTCTAAATGGTTTTTTGGGGGTTAGTATCCTATTCTTCTAACAAAACCCTCAGTTCCATAGGACTATCCAGACTACACAAAATTAAGAGTGTGCCTAAACTTGTGCCATATTGGATCCTTCACATGGACAGTAGATGTACTGTTAATTAAATGCTACTTGTAATAAAATATATTAAAGTGATTGAAGCTGCTGTAGCTGCAGTGGGCCTAGAAAGTACAATAATCCTTCACTGTAATGTAGAATCCTCATGTCAGGAACATGTACAGTGGCTCAGAAAGAGTATAATTAATGCACATTAACATATATACTCAGAGAGAGAATATATGAAGAGGGTGCTTTGGGACATGATTAAATTTTTTGTGACTTCAAATTAGGGAAATTTTGAAAACTTCCAGTTCAGCAATTTACAATGATTAAATGGTATCATAACTTTTCTCTAAAACCAAACAAATGTGAAGTAATGAGAAAATATGGGTTTATTTAAATAATGAGCTATTCCAGCCCTTAAATATTGTTTTCCACAAATACAATAAATATTGATTTTCTTAGCTGATTAAGAATGGATGGCCACCCACAAATAATTAAACTAAATATTTAGTCTTGTATAGTTAAATGAAAAATTAGATGCTTATTTCAGAGCTGGGTAGCATGTGAAGATCATTAGATAGTCCAAGGTCAGTACTGGATTAAAACTAAGATCTTCTGCAGAATAGCAAGGAGAGTTGTGTTTGGGGTTTTTTTTGGAGAAGCAGGGACATTTGGGGTGGCTCAGGCTGAGAACTGTTGCTATCTGAGATGGTCACTGAAATTCAGAGGTGAAAATTGGAGGTGAAAATGAAAGCTCATTTTCCTTCATCCTTCTCTTGAATAGTGAGACCTGCAGGGCACTGTCAGTCAGCACAATGAATTTACCAGCAAGAGACCCGGGCTGGGCTTGCCCTGAGCCCTGGTGGCTTGCTGGGCTCCTTCTGAGCAGTTAGAAATAGTGTCCTTTTATGCATGCTCTATCTGACACATACATGTCACAGATGGAGACCAAGTACTCTTGACAGCGCCCAGTAAGAAGCCATTTGGGCAGACAACACAAGTGCAGCAAAACTCTGTATTAGCTTTTAAGCAGAAAATTTGAGCTGGTTGAATAACAAGAAGGAGGGATGGTAAAAACCACCACACTTCATTTCCTTGTTACTTTAGCTGACTTCTGACTTCTTTACATTTCAGAATTAGATTGTAAAAAAGTAGGCTACGTGACTTATCAGAACCAAAAAAAAACCTGATAATGTTTTTGATTCTTTCTTCTTGTATGTATGAAGCCTAAAAAGTGGGAATTCAGTCTCTTTAGGAAGAAGATGAGGTCAGAGTCCATCTGGGCTTGCCCAGTCTTGCTTGCCAATTGTTAGATATGCTCTGTCCAATCGTTTAAATGCATGCCAGCAATCTTAGTTTTTCAAAGTAATCTAAGTAGTCAATTAAAAACTCGGTATGATTGAGCACTCTTCATTGGCTGTCACAGCAATAAAAGGGCCACAAGTGTTTAATGATATATACAAGAGAATGAAGTATCTACTGCTGCTACTCAAAAGATATTTTTGCTTTTTCTCACTGTAAAATTCATAGTCTTACAATATGGGTAGCTCTAACAGAAATCTAGGAAATCACTTTTTCATGAAAAATAAAAAACCAAAACAATTTGTAGCATTTGAAAAAAAAATATGTGATACTTTAGCAAAACTGGAGACCCCACAAGTATTCCAGAAAAATAAATAATGAAAATAACAAATTTTCCTGAGTCCAGAGAGTTGCAAATATTTGAACCACTGTAGATTTCTCATCAGTTAATAAGACTTCTCATCAACTGCATCTTCAAGAGAATTATCTGAAACTCAGTGATCCTGGTGGGTCCCTTCCAACATATTAACTGATTAAATTGGTATCATGTTATTTATCCTTTTTTTTTTTTTTTTGGAGGATGGCAGGGGAGATGATATGGAATTAAGCATTTCCAAATATAAGCCAAGATTTCTCACATCCATGTCAAAAACTACATTTTCTTAATGTAGCTTTACCTAACTGTTCTTTGCAGTCCATACATACCATGAAGCATTTTCTTCAAAAACAAAAAAAATCTAGACTGCCTTCAATCACAAGGGAAGTGACCTGCAGAACATCCAAGTACTTACATGAGCAGGACAACACTATGGAATGCCTTGTCCAAGCCACTCAGGAAAAGGCAACTTTCCTTCAGCCTGTTCCTCCTACTTCGGGGGTTTTTAAAAATCGTTCCCAAACCCTGCCGAAAGATCAAGATTTACTTCAGTTTTGTTCTTTAACCAAAAACAAATACAAAAATCAGCAAAAAACCCTCCACCAAACAACACAAACCCCACACATATCACTTTCATCTGTTCGTAAATATTTCATTGGTCTGTATTCTGGGTACATCTAATATTACAGCACACTAACACTTCTGCACACAGTGAGCAGTGCAAGCTGAAAAAAATAAAAGTGCATGCAGGAGAAAGAGGTTTGTAATTTTAGTTGAAGTCCAGGATGGCGCTTATCTGGTGATTTCAGTAGAGCAGATATTTCATTGCAACTGATAACAAGACCTTTTGACTAATTTAATTGTTGCACAGATTTGGAATAGTGTAAAATATTGTCCTTATTTCTAGTAAAGCTATATGTATGCATATATACATTTATCTATATAGCTTAGTAACTTAGAAAAGGAGAGAATATAAATAAAATCACCTAGAGAACCATTAAATGATATTAACAAACACAAGTCATTGATGTGTCTCCCTTGTGTAGAATCAAAGTTGTAGTGGAGAAAAAAAGAGAAGAGGATGCTAGGAATGCTAGGAATATATAAGGTACTCTCCATAGAGAACATAGAGTAAATGTACAAAAATAGGACCCAAAAAAAAAAAAAAAAAAAAAAAGAGTTTGTAACACTTGCTAGCTATGCATATACCCAGAAAGAAATAACACATATATATTCAACTGACATATATGTTTAGCTTCAAAACTGCTTATAGTAACTGTAGGTTTAGTACAAATAAATTGGATTCAGAGCTGAAGTCATGCAACATAGTCCAGACCAAATCTTTTCAGGGGCTGCCAGATTTTGCTTCAGATTTAAAGGTATTGCTCAGATTTCAGTACACGATTTGGCAAGGAGCTGATGAAACAGACTTGGAGATTCTCTTCCCTTTTGGCCTTAGTGATTTTCTGTGCCATTAATAGATAAACGTGCATGGGTTTTGTGTTATGAAACAGTTTTTATGTTGCTGTATTGTATGGTGTAGTTCAGTGTTTGTAAGGCTCTAGGGCAGCATCTACTGCAGTTGATTTTTTATGACTTCTCATGAGATTTTTAAACTTCAGCTGTGTATAAGGTTCACAGGCTGAGTTGTCTTCCTCAGCTGTTGCAAGATCTCACAAAACCATGTGGACAACAAGGCTGGTTCCTTCCAGATCTGACAGCTGGTGGTCCTCAGATGGATCAGTCCTGAAACCTTGGGAAAGCCAGACTGGAAAGCTTAGCTGGAAAGACTTAAGTGTCTTCAATAATACACTAGTAGGGTTTTTGAAAGCCTTGAGTTCCACATGATTTTGTGCCAAGGATTTTCTCTGAGTTTACAACAGTTTGAAGTGTATGGTTTCCAGCAGTCACAACCTCCACAGACTCTGTCAGCCAGGCTGCTGGGAGGCTTCTCATGTGACTCTACAGCATGTGTGGCTTGTGGGATGCCTGTCCCCAGACATGGCACAGAAAAGCTGAGCCCCTCACTACTGTCCAACTGAGAAGGCTCTGCTCTGTTCACTACCCACCCTTGCTGACTGTGAGACCTGATATCTTTGCTTAAGCAAAATTTGCTCAGGTTTTCCCTTTAGAAAAGGCAAAAGTGGGTCTTTTTCCTTCTTCAATTTCAGTGTTTTGAAGTAAAGATAGTATGGGAACAGTGCTGTAGGTTTTGAAAATATATCATTATTGTCTAAGAAATCAACAAGATTGTTGGAAGCACCAGTTAATGTTCTCATAGCAGTGACCCATATATTTTGTGAAAATATACAATTGCTCTATAGCTACAGAAATGTAAGAAATAGGTTGCAATTTATGTCAGCAAAAACATCCAAAACACCCAGCAATGTTCTTGGTTGCTAACTGGTCACTTCTTTCCTTACAGACATAAGCTCAGAGCACCATTAAAAGTGAGAGATCTAAAAGACATCCCACTCAAACAGAGCCCAGGTGGCTGAGGGGTACACAACTTCAACCAATACTACCATTTATCTGTGGAGACCATGCTTGAAATACAGGTCAAATTGTGAATGTAACATGCTGAAAAATCCTTAGCTGTCAAGGTAAGCTGTAGTAGGCTAAACATAAAATTCATGTCAAAAATCATGAAATATTTTAGAAAAGCCTGCCTCTGCAGAAGAAGGTGAAGAGTTGAAGTAAAACAGGAGTTTATTCATACAAGCCCTTCTTAGGAAGTTTAAGCTATAAATACCTCTGGCCTGAAGGTATCTGACCAACTAGCTCAGTGGACTTAGGTTATACTTATTCCTTCCACTGCAATGGACTAAACAAAGGTAAGCTTGGGAGGGTCATTGCTGCCATATTCCTAGTGCTTCCTCTACAGCTCCTCACTGTCTGGTTGTTGACACTAGCAGAGCAGGCAAATCTGATTTGAGGTCTTCTTCCTCTATCTGGTTATAAAAATTCACTAAATAACTTCCTCTCTAAGCATAAAACTCTTGATAAAGATTTGCCCTGCACATACACAGTTATTTTTTTAAATTATTATTTTTCATTTATATACAGTATACCAAATTCGGCTATGACTGATTTGCTTCTTCCCTACAACGTGACAGAAGAAATTTTTTGCATGTCAACTTTCACCATGCTTGAAATGCCAGGGGAGCAATGCACAATCTGATAAAGTCCTCTTCAAGAAAGTTGGGGATTTTCCATTTTTCTTAAATTCAACTCATCTCAAGTTAGGATTTCTTTTCAGAAGATATGCTCTAGCCTTAATTGGGGTGCTCAGTCTAGGGTAAATGGGTGAAATTTAAGGTCCAGCAATACATAAGCAGTTTTTCTCAGTAATCTCACAATCTCTTCAATTCTATGCATTTAAAATGAAGAATCTTGCAGTGTGCAGCCTGCAGTATGTTAAGTATTTTTGGAACATGGTCAAAGCATTTACACCCAGTAACTCTACGTCATTTGCACAGTGAATTCTTTCCTGCTCTGCATAAAACACAGTACAACTGAGTACAAGTGCAGAGTGGCAGAGTACAAGTGTATGGACGGTCTCTCCAATGTTGCTTCAAAAGCCATTTTGCAATGGCGATGAAGCCCCTTCAGATCTCAGCCTGTGTCACTTAAATCTGTGTTCTGTGAGTCTTACCTTACTTTCTGCAGTCCAAAAATCTAGCCCTGTGATGTTGGGGTGACTCTTCAGTTCCTCTTAAGAATGAGTCTTTGAAATGAAGAAAGACAAGACTGATCCTTAGAATCATGGTTTGAGGAAAAGCTTTGCCATTAGAACGACTAGCAATGACTCTGCTTTACCAAAGAGTTTGAAAACACAAAGATTAAAAGGCTAAAAAATATGAAAGGAAGTGTGAGGCAGCAAAAGCATGTGTTAAGAGAAGGTAGAATGATGAGTGTTTTGAGAACAGTTAATATCTCATTTGGCTTTCTACAAAGGTGTACATTACACAAGGAAAAATTATCAGATGTTTTATTCTTTACATCTCCATGTTGCCCAGAGGTATGGTGAACATCCCTCATTTTGGTGGGAAACACATGGGAGCAGCATTGTGTCTGGCACAATATGTCAAGTCAAACATACGAGCTGAAGAAGTGCCTTGCTTTTGCTCAATTAGCACTGTTTGCTTTGTGGACCTCCATTAGCAAGTATAAATTTGTACAGTGGTCACCATTTAAAAATCAATATTTACCAAGGGTTATCACATCATCAAGCCTGGGACACTAAGTAGTTCCGTAAACTTTGAGCAGAAAATAATACTGCGATCTGGTAAATATTTAACACACGTATCATTTTATGGTAACCACTACTTTTGATACAGGTGTTCATTACCTCTTCCTAGCTAAACCTTCCATTAAATTACATTGCACTGAACTTAGGCTTTGCTTCAGCCAGATTTCAGTTAGAGGAACTGAGGAGAAAAATATAGTGAAACTGACTTTATAATGAATGTAATGAAAATAACTGCAATGAATAATCACTTTAATTTTTGTTGCCCTCTTATCCCAAAGCATATGATTCAGCAGGGATTCTCTGTGGAAGTATAGCCATAGCTTATATGGCTAAAATATATTGAGGTAAAAATAACTCAGGTTCCTTTTTCCTCTGGGTGTAGTAGGGTATTTTCTGTTTGACAAGGAAGGCTCCCCAGTAGCTAGCTACACTGTCCAGTTTCTTTCAATGCAACCATCCTTCCTTTGATGTGTAAGTAACAGATGTTTAAGACATAAGAAATTAGATAGACTGTGATTACTGAGAAACAAGTTAATTTCAATTCATTACTTGATGTTCTCATTCACTTGTTCTGAAAATGACAGTAGTTAGTAGGGTTGTTGGTTTTTTTAATTGACATATTTTATGTTTAACAATCAACTTAAACTTAACCTATGCACACCTCTAATTTTGAAACACATCATTTGCAAGCTAATATGTCACTTTTTCATCGTAAATTGGAATTATTTCCGAAATGGCTTCACTTTAATTATATGTACATGTACAACTTAGCCAGCTTGTTTTCTTGTAGGCAATGGGAAGAGGTAAGGAAAAAGCAGGAAGCAACAGATTTGTTTTTTCCCCCCTTTCATAAAATAAGATTAATTTCCTCCCATTTTTCTAAAAAAAGAGGTTATTTCAAATAAGCCAGAGGAGGGGCTTGGCATGGGAAGGATTAAGTTTGGGTTTTTCTGTTGGAAAGGAATAGGCATGATTAAGAAAATGTCTTAGATAGCTCATTAGCTTTCAAATATTGTATATGTTTTGTTGATAAAAGTAATAATGTTCACACAAGTACTGTAAGGCATTTGACTCAGTACCTCAAAAACTTTTGATTAAGAAAGTAAAACAACAGTAAACTGAGCATGGTGTATCTTGAATAGTTTTTAAAGTATGAACTTTCCTTGAAATTGCAAACAGGGAACTCTCACAGAAAGTGTATTTTCCTAACCAGATCCTGGGATCAGTTTTTAACGTCCTGCTGTGAGATACTTGTATTGAGTCAGAGCAAAAGACTTAGAATAGGTGTTTGAAAGAACTTTCTGAAATATAGTACAGTTAACTGTCACAAAGAGGATACCTATAAAAGCTGAGGTTTTATAAATGAAGATTTCTAAGAATTGATTAGTTATGTTGGGTCTCTGTAAGTTCACTTTCATCTGATCTCTAGTAGAGATTTGGTCTAGATGACCCTTTGAGACCCCTCCAGAACTGCATGATTTGAAGCCAAAGTGATTACTTACAAATTTTGAGGGTGGTTAGGAAACTGTAGCAGCGATAAATAAAAAGAGGGTAGACTGATGAGAGGATGCCAGCTGAATCAGTCTCCTGATAACCCATGTATGAGCAGCAGAGTGTTGGGGCATAGCTCAGCAAGAGGTCAGTGGGGAGAGAAGGGGACAAAAGGGAGCATAAAACTCACCCTCCTATAGTTGTACATTAACCCTGTACATCACAGAACCTCTGTCAGTCTGTTCTGCTCTTCCCAGGGCAGAGAAAAGCCATCTGAAGGCAGTATTGCTTTTTAATTTCCCCTTGCAATAACTGACCCCAATAAATTATGCCTGTATGGTTCTTATGTCAGGCAACATTATCAAGGAAAAGTATTATTTTTTTTTATGTTTAACTCATATCATTGATAAAAAACAGGTGAGCTCTTAGGTACAAAAGCGCTAAATCTCCTCTTTTTTTCTCAACTGTATCAGTCTGTCTTATAGAAAATACTACTGGGCCTTATGAAATCTGGTTTTTTTACACCCCCTGGCCATCATAACTATAACAACCCTACAGCAGTCATAAATTGAAGTAACAAGTTACACTTTCTATCAGTGACAGTAATTAAGTCCCAAACAAGGTGTTAACACATTTAATAGATTCCACATCAGAAAAACATATTGAAACAAGTCTAGAAATTTTTAATAAATTGTGTAGCTCCAAGAGAAGCTGAGATTTGGAGCTAAACCAAGGAGTTTAAAAGCCTTTTGGTCCTCGTTAAATGGGAGGTAGAAAAATGGTTGAATACAGTTTTTCTCTTTGGTTTCATAATCTACACATCTAGAGCTCTGTAATTGAATACCAAGAGGTGAACTTTTTAAAGAAAAAATGAGTAGAAAAGCTCTAAACACACTCTTATTTCTAGTTTATGATTCTAAATTTGAGGCTTCTTTATCTCTCAGTTGTTATTCTGTGTTCACCTTGTAAAAAGAAACAGACTAAGGCTCCCCAGGATGAGAGTCAGGCCAGTACAATGTAGACAGGCTTTTAAGCAATCTCCTCAAGCACCACAAATCTATGTCCAAACCTCACAGTTTATCATGTGTTAAGCCTATCCAGATGGTAGGTAGTATTCTGGTATTAGCAGTCCACATCCATTTCCACTTCCTTCTCTATAGAAAATTGCCAGCAAGTCTCCCTGGTGGTCTTTTAAAAGTAAAGGTGTATGAATGTACATGTGTATGAATGTACACCATATATATTACAGTATCTTGCTCTGAAGTAAAAAACAAGCTGTTAGTAATTTATAATTTGAAATATGTAGAAGAACACAGCTTCAAATGATATGAAATGGTGCTATTTTCAAGTGTTTTCCCTAACTGCCTATGACAGTCCCAGGCTCCTGAGAACAGGACTTCAAAAAAGACAAGAAGAATCCAAACTACGAGTGCTTTATCTGCCTTCCTGTGAGAGCTGGAGTGGGGCTTTGTGTGAATAAATGCAGGACTCTTCTCTCCATGTAGCATCACAGGCACTGCCACAGCTCCAGTCCATAGTGCTATCAGCTGCATGTCCCAAACAAACGTACCAAATTTATGGACTGGGAAACCTGGAAATTTTTAGTATACATGTCAGGCATTTTAGTATACATACATACATACATTTTAGTAGTCATACCAGGCAGCAGAAATAACCATGGAGTTACAGAACAGAATAAATTGTCAAGGAGATGTAGTCAAGATTAATTGTCCAGCGATTATAACAAAATGTGTAGCTAGGGAAATCCCAACCTTGCAGGAACTAGGCCTTTCTGTTTTTCCAGAGGCTGTCCAACTGTCCATAGGTCCCAGCAGAAAGTGCCTCAGCTCTCTGCTTCCCTGTTGCATTGTTCCCCTACAAACACCTTGCCTTGCCTCTGTGGATAAGGCCTGTGACCACAGTCTCTATCCTAGGAGAGGAAGACCAAGATGTGAGGCAGATGTTCAGGATGCACTGCACAGCTCTGCAGTTTAGATGTGTATCTCAGAGCAGGAGCTAGCAGAGCTGTGTGAAACTGAGTTTTCAGTAACACAGATGTCTCCAGTCTTTTTCTGCATCCTTCTTTGGCACTCTCTGGATGTGCATCACTTAATAGCAAGAAAAAACCTAAAGCCAACCTCCTTTTTTAACTTTGGACACATTACCAAAATCTTGCCAAACTATTTCCTTATGAAGATAGGGTTGTTTTTTTTTTTTTTGTTTTCTGTGTTAATCACCTAATTTCACCCAGCAGTTTTCTCTTCTGCTTTGTTACATTGAGTAAACCATGTGAGACTTTAAAGTCCTCCAGATGTCCTACTTCACCACATGTTATGTGGAACTTTAAAAACCTCTGGATTGTTTCATTACCTCTTCTTCAGACAGATCTCCTTCTCTACAGCACCAGCAGGCATCAGCCTGAGCATTCAGCAGGAGGGGACATCCAGGATGGTCTGAGCAGCAGCTTCAGGCAGCTCAATTGGATGTCTAACTTGAGAAGGGTAGGATAATTAAGTACCTGAGTTAGGAGCATTCTCATCCTTTTTATTCAGCCAGATACAGAAGTAGATCGCCTAGGCTCAGTTCCTTGCAGAACCTATTTCTCTTCACTGAAATATGAAAACTGAAGGAAATTTGCAGTTCTGAATGTGTGTATTAAGTCCCTGCAGCTAAACAATATGAATATCCTGCCTGCCATCTTCCACAGTTCATATGTCCCAAACAAGCTCAGGCACCCGTAAACATTGGTGGATACAACAAGAGATTTTCTTGCATAGCTACTGCCTTCACTGCTGCCTTTTTCTCTCTGAAGAGCTGAAAGCATGCCTCAGCATTCAGAGATCATTACAGGGTGTGATGTGTTGTTATCCTAAGGTTGCAAGAGAGAGGTGAATATTTTTGCAACGCGTCTTTTTTTTTACACACACTCATCCTCCAGGGAAAATTTTCATTGCATCTGCTACCAGCAGTGTTGTGGTGTCTCAGTTGCTCCTGGGAGGTGTAGAAAATACAGAAATGGTGTGAGTGGTCAGCAGCTTTAGTGGCACAGAAAGTTTTTCAGCTGCCTGTTACTGTGACTAAGCCTCACAGGGTTAATCCATAAGTGGGCTTCTGCCATGTCTTGACACAACTCGGAAGTTTGCCAAAGAGCATTAATTAAATTTCATGCTTTCTATTGGACTTATTAAATGTACTTGTCTCTACCAGCTCCCATACTGACATGGGCTATTATTGTTGTTATTATTATTACTTTAGAATTAGTGGTTCCCTAACCACCAATAAATATGGCAGGAAAGTGCTTCTGAGTTAATACTTTCAGACCAGACTAACCTACAAAAAGCACTGAGAATTATAGAAGAGATCTTGATTTTAGGGGTCAAAGAACTTCTGCTATGTTAAGTTTTTAACGAAATGTGTCTTCCCAGCTGTGTCTTAACTTTTTTCAAGGCTTGCCTTGAACTGAGATGTGTCTGCATTTTGGAAAGGTAGTATATATTTTGGGACAGGGAGAAAGGGGAATGATTACTACAAGAAAATATGTGGTAAAGTACTCAGAAATCCTTAGAGGAAAACAAACTATTGAAAATATGCAAATTTACTCAAGTCTTGTCTTATATGATTTTTACCTGTTATTATTTTTAAATTGTGTCTTTAATTCTGTGCAGCTATGTAAACTTGTTAGGATTCTGCTGCCATGGATTGTTTAGCCTGATGATGGATCTCAGATAGTGAAACTGTAAATAGGAGTGTACACTTGTTCAGCCCTTTGCACTGCAACCTGTGAGAGCATCCTTATGGTAGACTGTATAAGTTGCTGAGAGAGGACACAACACAATGCTGAGACCAAGTAAATATCATTCAAATCCCAACTCTTCATCACAGGAAAGTGTATTGGAACAAATATACCAAAATGTCTGGTATTTATAAATTTTAATAATATGGAGTCTTCATTAAATACTGCCAGCTTTAGGACTTTTACCCTGTGCTACTTGCAAGCTCAGTGTGGAGAACTGTCCTACTTTTCTTTTGTTGGGTTGTGCAAAAATCATTGCATTTTGCCTTGGGAAAGAGGCTCGATTTGTATTTGCTTAGCCCTAAGACTTGTACAGAGAAAGCAAGTTTGTCATGTATCTGTCATGACATTATCTAGATAATTCCTTTTGATAAGTAGTATCATTTTTCTGGAGCTGTATTGAAGAGGACTTTACCCTTAAGTGAATTGAGAGCAGCTGATATGGTTGGATAAATACTGAAGTTCTCCCTGGTAGCAGGTAAATGCCTTCCATATGAGAGACGGTCTATGTTCTTTGATTGTAAAAGATATCTCAGGTTACCCAATAAATTATTCTCTAGAGGTGATATTTTAAAGTAGTTTCTTTTACAAATTTGACCTTTAATACAATCACATAAAGAAGGTATTCATGTTAAAGCACAGTATTGTACAGAGGGAGCTTGGAAACAAACTTGTTTCTTTCATGGCAGTTGCACCACTGCTTCTGAACTTTGTGGCTGGATTGATGTTTGAATCCCAGCACGGCAAACACAACAGTTTTGGTGGACTGCAAAAGCTGAGCAGAGAAACTACACTCCAACAGGAAAAAATCTCAAGCTGTGTTGTAACTCACAGCTCCTTTCCTAATGAAGTATTCTGCCATTGTCAAGAAACATTCCACAAAATACAGGATATCTAATCCCAGGATTTTTCTGTACCAGTATTAATATTGCTGCAACCTGCTTTAGCACTGGTAGGAGATTAACTTCCAAAAATACCAGTAGGAACAAACAGTAGAAAGCACTTTTTGTTAAACTTGTTCACACACCTCAAAGTGCCCCAAGAAAAATAAGTGAGTCTTTCTACTCTCCTTTCTGCTCTTGAATGATTGCTCCCTAGTTTAGCTTTTGCTGTGTCCTGCATTCCCACTCACAGCCCCACATGTGCAGAACGTGGTACACAAGGGTGGAGGAGGCACCGTTGATACCCTCAGTGATTCAGAGTCTGGTGTCACACCAAGGTGAGGGAGCTCACACACCTTCATCCATCACCTCTGACCCATACACAAAGGCCACAGCTGTAGGAGCATTTGTCAAAGCACGGTGAGCAACTGAGGCAGCAGTCTTCTCACAGTTTTATTCCTTGTCTTGTATTTTTCTTAAACTGCAACCCCTGGAGGCAAACTAGACAACCTGAAGATTTCATATGTCATTAAAATTACATGCATACAGGCTCACACATACACAGTTTCTCAGGTATTATGTTAGTAGAGCAAAGCTTGAGAATATGGCAGGAAGAAAAAAACAGCCTGACTGTGGACAAAGGAAAAGAAAACAGTACTTTTTAATTATTTAAGCATTGTGAGCCAGCCTCATAATTTCTCAGCATTTGAAGCTGGCAATAATTTATATTGCTAGGTACGTGCTTTAACGCAGGTGGAACTTGTCTGCTTGAGAATCTGAACGCAATATCTTTTATGGTCACAAAGCAGCCAGCCAAGTTAATTTTATTTCTGCTTCCATTTCCTTACAGATCCCCAATTCTTTTTTTCCCTTGTCCTTCCTACTCATCTACCCTCCATCTCACAAAGAAGAAAGAGGCTTATGGATTTGTTGTATTTGGTGTTAGAGCACAGGCAAACTCTGGAGGGATCAGGCAAACTTGTTTTCATCTTTTGTAAGCAGCATCTCCCACCCTCTCTGCGCTGCAGCCTGTGGTGACACTGACCTCTGGTGATCACAAAAGTAACACTCACACTGAAGTGACACAGCTGCAATTTTGAGCTACAGTGGGATTTTTTACTAGAACAGTGTCTCCCCATTAATGAGGCTATTTTTTAGTCTCTTTTCCACCATGAAGGACAGACACACGTACATCTCCTGTGAGCTTGCTCCAACTCTGTTTTTGTGCATGGGAATTATCATAGTCCTATTGCTCAAATAAGTTTTATACATTTCTCAAAATATATATTACACACAACAGAGACGTTTATCGTCTGTCTCATTATTTCTTGAAAACTGACTTACTTATTATATTCACAGGAACCTTAATTACTAAAACATGCTGAATAAGCCCGTGGCCCATGCAGAAGTGACACTGTGTAACTTCTTGCAACATGCTTCCACCTCCCTGATTTCTCCTTGCACTCGCCAAACACGACATTAACTCCACTGAAGTGAACGGAAACCAGATCTCCACCCAGGCTACTTTTTGTCCATTTAGCCAAGAAAAGCAAATAAATCCAGGGCTAAGGCTGCAAGCTTTCAATTGCTTATTTTAAGTGTGCTCTATTATTATATTGGAATGATCTCAGCACACTGATGTTACAGAATCAAATATGTGCTGCAGACCTTGGCAGAAGTGAGCATTGAGTTAATGAAAAGAGTTTCAGCTTGACATTAGCTCTATTTTGTAACCTTAATTTCTCTCTAATTTATTCTGTGGAAATTTTAGAACTCAAATCCCATGCAGACAAAGTAAAAAAAATATTGTGTTGCTTATTAATCATTAGGGTAATGACACAGGTATTGGAAAGCACACTTTGAATGGACTTTAATTAAAAACGTAAGAACTGGTGATACTCTCATTATATAAGCAATGTTTTTCGAACATCATCTGGTTCTGCTGTAGCCCAGTAGGTATGAACAGTCCTCGATCTTTAGAATAGCTTAAAATGCAAGGAAAAGAGGAAAGGATTAATTAAAAACAGTCCATTTAAGTAAGCAAAAAATTGTTTTCCACAAAAAAATACATGGAAAGGTGTCAGATTAGATGAAAGATATAGACAGCTAGATAATAATCCCCTTGACTGTGTGTTTAACTTTCCTTCTATTGATAGGTTTGCTTGAGTAGTATTAAAACATTTCATGAATCTGTTTAAAACACTACTTTACTGTAGCAGAATGAAAATGAATGCTTAGTAGTCTGCTGTATGCTTTTAACAAACAGATTTCATTTACTCCTTTGAGCCAAGCAAAATTAGAAGGACCTAGGGGTCTCTGATCATTAGCCCAAAATTAATGATCAGTTATTGAATAATTAACTGTCATTGATATCTCATTTCTAAACAAATCAATGGACCCATTTAAGTATTTGTGTAATGATAGTAATATAATCCTTCCTCATATGAACTGCAAGTGAACAGACCAAAGAGAAAAAGCACATTCTCCACCCGAAGTAATTATGAGACCTACTTAAAAACCATTTGCCTCAGCAGAAATGTAAAGTATTTTTCTGCATAATTTACCTCCAAAATGTGTGCATTTGGCTTCCACATTAAAAACTGAAACCTGTGTGAGTGGAGGTAGTGCTCCAATACCCTTGAAATGTGAGCACATGGGTGTAGGAGATGTTTCTAAGAGTGTGGTGAGGCAGCCCCAGGCACGGGGGACCCTGGAGAGGAGGATCCATGGTCATCCCTGGCCAGGGGCTCGCGGGGGCAGAACGCGACTCGTGCGAGCGGGCTCCTGGAAGATGGGCTAGGGAGGGAATAGGAGAGGCAGCCCCCGGTTCCTTAATCTCTTCCTCCCGACTCTGCACTGCTCTCCTTCCCACCACCCAGCACTTCTCTTCAAGGCAGTCAAACACGGTCCAGTAATGTGGGATTTAAATCAAGAGGACTATTTTTTTTTTAATATTCTAACATGTGTAGTGCATGGATGAAACTGCTGTCACCAATGAAAATGGCTTTATAGATTACTCCATCCCTGTATTTTTATAAATACTCTCCAGTATCAAATACTACACTTAGCATTGATTGTCTTGATAAAAAGCAGTGGCATGCATGCACTTGAAGAGGGGGGGGCTGCTGTTTATTTCAAGGCACAAGTACAGAAGACTGTAAAATTATTCAAACCAGAAATTATTTTAAAATGTAATTCAGTTCACTCAGAACATTGAGGACTTACCATTGCTAACCCTTTAGGCTTGTAGGACAATGAATGCTTGAAGCAGAATCACTTATTAGTGTTATGAAGAGATGCCATTTTAAGCATTTAGTAAGAGGTCTATGAACATAACAAATACCACAATTGGAAACAGAAATGTTTGCCTTATTATTTCAATGAATGTTTAAACAATAGCAGCAACAATTATTCAAAGCAGCAAAAATCCAAACTATGGGACTGAAAATCTTAATGTTTAGCTATATTTAATAAAACAGTAGTTTTATGGGTATACTAATCTCAATATCTAGTTATTTTTGCTATCACTCATATGCTCCCATCCTTTGGCAACAAGTACTTTTTCAGATTTGTCTTCAAGTATCTATTAGCTATTTCTTGAAGAGTTCCACTCCCACTCTTCTGAAACAGCAATTTTTTAATATTTCCCAAGAATGCTGAGGTACATTCTCTGCCTTTGCTGTCCACTTTTAATAAGACACCAAATTTTGCCTCAGTTTGGTATTTTTGAGTTTCGTAAGAGAACAGGCAGTCGGGAAGGGATTAGAGGGAACACTGATTTCCCTCCAGCCCAAGCACAGGATCTGTGCTCTCTCTTGGTTTTGAAGAAGGTTTATGTTCTGTAACATGGCTTTCCCTTCCTATTCTGCTGAGTTTACCAGCTGCCATGTGACAAGAGTGTATTTTAAAATGTTTGTGAGCTTCTTTTTCAGTGAAAAATCTGTGGGTCTTTCCCAGCCTTCCCAAATGTGAATATCTCTGAGACATATGCTAACATATTGGAAATTTTTTTTCTGTTGCAGAGATTACACTAAAAGCAATGTACATTGATGTCTGATTCTGCTTCTGAGTGTGGAGTAAGCTGTAGGAGTGAGGATGCTCCTTGATAAAAACTGGGAATGGGGAAAGGCTGGTGGGATTTTGTTTTTGCAGGTGACCTGGTGCTACAGTGCTTCATTTGTGATCATTCCATATTGGGAAAATTCAGAACCAGAAGTATTTGTATCTGTGTAATTTAGTAATTTAAAATAGTAATTAAAAAAAAAATCAGTGTTTCAGAGTATTTCATAGTATTTTAAAGCAATTTCTAAACACATACAACACTGAATTCAGTGTATTTATTTGTAGAAGGAGTTTGTATGATAAACACAGAATACACATATGCTGCCCCAGAGCAGGAGAGGATTGAAGAGCTCAGCTTTAGCCAATCCCAATCACCATGGATGTGCAGGCATCACAGCAGGTTGCAGCAAGCTCCCATCCCAACCACACAAATGCTCTCACGCATCAAGCCACTGTGTTTGTTCCTATTTTACCTGGAATGTTAGCAATTGAAAATGAGATGTCTGTTCAGCTGACATATTCACGATGTACAGAGCATTGAAAGAAATTAAAGATGCAAAAGCAATGTTGAAACAACCAATTTTTTCCCCCTTTCAGCTGTTTGAATAGCAAGCTGCTTCTTTCTTTCTTATGAATCTACACTGATAATAAAAAGGAATTTTTAAAGAGAAGTGGTGAAGTTTCTTAGCTGAAAATGTTTATAAAATATCTACTTATCTCAAAATTGTAATGATGAGAACAGCTAAGAAGCAATTACTATTTGCTTCAATATACTGCCAGTGGTCTTGTTCCATGATTTTATTTATTATTTTAGTTTCACAGTGTTTGACAGAAATTGTATCGTTTTTCTTTTTATTTCTCTGCCTCAAGATTTTTCTAGTTGGCAGTGACAGTCATTTTCCAGTTCTGCTTGGAACTATACCAGGCAACATTTTCAATGTGTTTTGAAATAAAAAGTATTATTTAGATTTAGATTGGTATTTAATTGCAAAAGTGCCAGGTTTGTAGCCATATTTATCAATCACCTGATAAAAGTATTTATTTGTCAGGCTGGTGTCTCAGATAAATAAGGATGACCTGCTCTTCTTCCAGTTTAATAAATGGTTTGTGTGTGTGAGAAGTATCAGCCTAAATAAAGCCTATGATAAAGAATTTGTTTTCAAAGCCATGATCAGTTCTTTAATTTGAATACAAACACGTGTGATTTAGAATTAAATGAATACTTTGCACTGAGATTTGCTTCCTTGCTTTGTTTTGCATTTAATTTTTTTCCTTATTCTTCTGTTCTTATTGTGTGTTCTAAATTTTGTAGCAATGAAGACCAGCAAAAATATTTCCCTGCCTCAGAGTCTGTACATATATTTCATATACAAGTTTTACGGTTTTTAAGTGAAAAAGCTGTTTTCAAAGCAATTCCCCTTGGAATATTTACAGTTCAATAGTAATATCAGAGAAACCTTAAAGTAAAGCTCAGAAGAAACAAAGGGAAGCCAGGCATAATTTTATAATTTAGGGAATTAGGAAGCTATAAACAAGCAGCAAGATTAATGAAAAATAAGTCTCTTTGGTTTTAATTCCAGATGATCCTATTACTAATGTATTTAAAGGAAAGCCAAATTTCCAGTAAATTTTTTAATTTTTTTTTAAATTATATTATTCTACTGCTGTCTCTTGATAGTCCAGGTTTTCTTAAGCAAATCTGAAATGGATTTGTTTCAGTATGTCTTAATTCTAGCTTTGAAACATAAAGGTAACTTTGTTTTGACTGTCATCTGATACTATCCTCTATGTTAGGATGGGTAAGTCATGCTGAATTAAAGCAAATTTATTTCAGAATTTCTTGAATCTAAACTCTGAGCATATGCTTACCTGAAATGACTACTCAAAAAAAAAAAATTGAGGAGGGCAAAGAGCTATTTTTTCTCCAGTTCAAGAATGATGAATGCTCTTATCCAGCAGACCAAGTTAAGAAGCAATTTCAAGTTTATCAACTAAAGAAAGGATAAAGGCTTTTTTTTCTTTCCATTCTTGTGGTACTACTTCAGTATATTTATATGAAATGCAACACTGAATTAAATCAAAACACTGATTTAAAAATGCATAGCATTAATGTCAGAGCAGTGTTTTTATCAGCTAATGATAAACTCAGAACACCTCCCTTAGTTTACAAGGCTGATTGCAGCTAAAGGCAGTGCTAGAATTCTACATATTAAGGAAACACATTATTATAGTTTTCAAAATCATTACTTTTTGCAAGCAAAATTTATTTTGTTTACTCAAATCAGATAAATGTTACGGGTATTTTATTAATCATTTTCCTGCTTATGTATATTGACATTTTTCACCAGATTCTTCCAGCACTCCAAGTTGGGATGTCAAAAACTGTGCTTGCAGAAATGAAAGTATCCTCATTATGCAAATTTAGGTTCCACTGATAGGCATGTTCTGTTTTATAAATTACATCCTCTTGTCAGAAGTCAAATTGTATTTGAATAACTTCATGGAAATTGTCACCAAGATTTTAAATTGTGTGCCTTGTATGCCACTGTTGATTTAGTCAGTAAGTAAAAAATGGACATATGTTGATTTTTAAATATGTGCATGATTGTTTTGTCATAAATGTTATTTAAATGAAACCTAGATGCATATGTAATTTTTCATGTATATTTTTGTAAAGTTTTGCATTATATAAATAATCTTAATATTTATATTTAATAAAATATGTTAAACAGTATTAGTTGCTGTATATTTTAGTCCTAGCAAGTTTGTTTCCTATAAACATTCTTGAAAAAATTTCCTGTAGGGTAAAATAAATATACATGTTCCGATAAAAATATAAAAACATAAAAGTTAAAATGAAAAGTGAACTTGAATTATGAAAATTGTTTTTATCTGCTATAAAAAGAATGACTTTCTTATTTACATTTTTATGAAATTTACAAAAAACAAACACAAGTATGTTTCACTCATATTGTTGAGAGTATTTAGTAATATTAAAATATTAGTTCATTTCTTATTTTAAGCTAAGCAATTTAATTAAAAATACATTTAAACTAATTAAAAAGAATAAACTGAGTTCATAAAAGAATATATTTAAATAATTTATAGATCAGAGATTGTAATTTAAAAAATGAAGTATTACACCCTTCTAAAAAATAATTCAATGAGATATATGTTACCAGCTAAAACACATCCTTAACAGAAGCTCATAGTTCAGTTGATCTTAGTGTTCAGAATGACCATTATTGCAGCTGGAGTAATCTTTGATGTTAAGAAAAGTGGAAAAATCAAAGTGAAGTGGTAAATCTGTTCATTTTTCAAACATATTAATCTTGTCAAGATAATACATAAAATCAATCTTTTCCTTTTTTTTTCAGAGCCTTTTCTTCCCTTTTATCCAAAATATGAAAGCACTTAGGAGGATAAAGAAATGTGGATGACTTTGGAAAAATGATCTGAAAATATATTTTGTCTGTTGGTATTAAACAGTGACACAAGTAATGTGAACTGTGCATGGTCAAAACATGAATTACTTGTTCAACTATTGGAATTCATCGTATTTGTTCTGCTTATAATATGAATATACTGCAAATTTCTGGTACAGCTTTCTTAACAATTCAGCTGAATTTCAAACCCTGACAGTAACAAATACAAATTGCACCAGCCCAAAAAAATTGTTGGGGCTAATTTTAATATTAATGAATTCTTTACAACCTCAGTTCAGCAGTTTCGATTAAGCTTTAATTAGTAGCCAGAGGGGAATCCAAAACAAAAATAAGGAGTTGAATTGCTAATTAAGTTAGTTTGATGAGGTAGAGTTTTAGTAAAAGACTGGTTGTTGTTGGCTGTGCGGGTTCTGACAGGCTAAAAATACTAAAGATTATCATTATTGTAACTAACATCCTACATTACCACCAGATTTCAGCAAGGAGCAGACAGTTCATTAGAGTACAACACTTTTGTGTGTCAGTACGAGAATTAGAGTCTTGTTAATAAGATAGCAGTGCATGGGAACCATAGACCAAGACAAAAAAAAAAGTGGTTTTAAATTTGACTGGTGATAAATTATCTAGTTATTTGATACTCCAGTATGCATCTGAATCTAATGTGCATTTATTTGTTAGGAACTGCCTGTCAGTCAATTCATTTCCCAAACGGAATTTTGTTTATTAGACTACGGGGCTTAGTGATTTTTCTTTTGACGTGTCCATCACAGTCACATATTTCTCAATTTACATGCTTTAGATGATAAAATGTTCACCAAAAAATTGTATTTAGTACTGAATGTATAGCTGTGAGTAGGTGCAGTGTTAGAAGCTCTACCTCCAGAATCTACATCACAAAGTAGGCAATTTAAAAGAAATCTCTAAACAGGCTTAGCTGAAGAAATAGCATGTAGTAAAATTATATAGCTATGTTTTTTTCCTAATGATCCCTTTGATAACAGGGTAAAATCTTGGCCAGATTAACTCATTATCAAATGAATTTTTGCACTGCCAAGTTAACTATTGCATTCAATTAAATATTTTTGACATTAAAAGTGTGCTACCGTAGCTCCCAAAAGATTACTAATTATAAGCACTAAAGCTCTGCAGTGATGGCAGTTCGACCAAACTGCACATAAGATACGTGTTAGATATCTCTGTAAGGATCGTAAGGAATGTCATTTGATTTCACTATACTTTGATGTTTTCTATAATTTATATTTTGTCCTTTTGCTTAAGGTTTCAAAGCCTACAAACCCAATAACGAAGGGATAAGGGAAGACAGAAAAATAAATTATATTGTTTCTATGGCATTAAATATAAGCCTGCTATCAGAGCTACATAGCACTAGTGAATTGTAATCAGGTACTTTGACTTAACACTGTTTTGTTTTATAATAAGAGTGGTTGCCATATGTTGGAAGTCCTATCTGTCTGTGTCTTAGGGGTTTCATACCTCTGTAACAAATCCAAAAACTCATTTTATAATACCTTAAATCTACCCATTGTAATGTAGCTCCACTAGCGTAAATCCACATCAAACTTTCCTCATGAATGTTGCTAGAAGATTACTTATATTATCACTGAAAGCAAGGGGAAGCATTGAATTAGGATGCAGAAGATAGAAGAAAAATAACTTTCACCAAACCTTCTTTTAATGCATAGTTTACAATTTTCTTTCATTCAGCATGAAACTGATTAAAAGCACATGGATGTCCCTCATAAAGAATGCTTTGCACAAATAGATGCATTGTTTAATATATTTACATCCTTGAATGCCTGGAATTTGAACTTTAATGCAGCAATGTAGCGGTTGTTGGAAAGGAACATATGGTATCCACTATACATTTATTTGAATATACAGTGCCTTCCTCTGCTGTCTCACTCTCTCCCAGTGGCATCCAAGGATTCCCACTGGAAGACCAGAGCCAGTTCCTGCAAACACTGCTGGCATAAGCTGTCAGGGACACCCTTCCTGCCCGTGTCACACCAGCAGGCAAACGGGGTCACACGCCCAGCGCCAAGAGCAGAGGTACAGGTGTGCTCAAACTCTACACTCACTACTTTATTTAGGTGAAAAATGAAGCACAAATAACATCTTTTAAAGGGGGAATGATAAATATTATTTGTGTTATTTGGGTTGTTTTTTTCAGTGCACATTTATCACAGATCAAGGCTATTTTTTAGTTCACTCTTTCTCAAATATCAGACTGACATTTTTCCATATGGCTCACTTACTGTGTCAAAATTAAAAGAAAGATAAAATTAATAGGAGAAGTACAACTACCTGAATGAAATTGGCATTCATTTAAAAGACCAAGGGGAGATTTTTAGATTAGTGAAATAAAATGCAAGGTCATTAAAAATGTTCAAAATTCCCCAAAAGCAGCTAAGAAGTTTAACCAAACGCTATATTTAGAAGTTTTATATTCCCAATGTTTGTCTTCTTATGCCAGTTTCAATACTGGTCTCTCTGCTGATCTCAGTGTAATTACTACTGACTGACAAATGCGAAAACGACAGAAGAATCAGGCTTTTTATATGATGTAAAAAGTATGTGAAAATTATATCATTGAAGGGCACTCAATTACTGCCTGTTAATAAATATTTTTCCCTTTCTGATTTTATTTTGATTTACTTTACAATCAAATGCAGACTATTCTAGTACACAATGCTTGCAGAATGAGCATCTTTTCATACCCTGAAAATCAAAATCTTTACAGTCACATTATGTTAACCAGATGTTCAGTTTTATAAATTGAGTTAGTGTAGAGCTACTAATCATTTCAGCCTTTAAATACTCAGGATAATAAAAAGAGCAATACTATTAACAGAATAGATTATTTGTTTTGATATGGAATGTTAAAATAAAATTAATGGAATAGGTTAAGTCAAAATGAAATTAGTTTTTTCTTTGGAGGCTTCATATAACTACATATGTGGATGTGTATGCATGTGGATATGAATTTCTGTGCCTAGACATATAAAAGTATAAATATATATGTATTTATAATCCCTCTGAAACAATCTCCTCTTTCTCCACTCTGCACAACAGCAAATTTTTCAGCAGGTTTCCAGTCCTAGCTAGACACGAGTTTATGTGCCTCTAAATGTGTGTCAGTTCTCTGCGAGGGCACAAGATGGGGGAGGGGGCTGCCTTTATATTGTTTTGTTTGGAAATTTATCCTTTGATCAGTTTGTACATAAATGCTAGTTTTATATTGAGGACCTTAACTTAGGAATAATTGAATAGCACCTAGCAGAAAGAAAATTTAGGTGAATATAAAGGAAAATAATCATATAACTTGTAATATTCCATTTGGCTGTAGCATGTTATACAAAAATTCAGAAAATGAAAAACTAGGCTATGTGCGACTTTTCAGGTACACAAGAGAATCTCAAAGTGGACAGTAGTAAGGTTTTCTTGGATGGAACAGGTGTTGATCACTCATTTTTTTGTTAAATTTTCCACAAATATATCACCCTCAGAATTGTATGAAATACATCTGAAGAGGTATTTTGGACAGAGGAGATAGGCTTAAGAGGAAGATATCTTCCAAAAACACATTGATGGTTCTCATAGTCAATAAGCACTGTTCAGAAGGGAGAGAACTGTTTATGAGCAATCCAAATGGCCATTATATTGACTTAATAAGACAATCCTGGAAGAAAGTACATTTTTTACATGAAAACAAATAATTTCAATTTAATAGGTTATTTATGTTTTGAATAATCCATTGATTTTAACTGCATCTGTATATATCCTGAGGTATCTTACTATATGAACTACAGCATAACATCCAGCCCTGTGTTCAGTAGAGACCAAAAAACCAGAGAAAAAACACTAAATTCAAAGGCCATAAATTTTAAGAACTTCGTTGCTTAGTGGAAAATACCTTATGATGGCCAACTTTTGAAGACAGTACAAAAACTTCTGCCATCTCTCAGCCAAGCAGAACCCTACAGTCCTTTCACAAATTAGCTGCACACATTATTTTTGTTTTAGTGTTAGTTTCTTTTAACTCACAGTTTGGATGAATAACACTATTTCTAGCTAGTGTGAATCTATTTCTGCAGGGCACCTCAAACACAAATCTGCTTTCGTCTAACCTGGTTTAATCAGGGTTTTCAAATCTCTTCTCTACAGCATCTGAATTGCTGCTAAACTTGCCGTGAGATCTTGCCAAACACGTACAAAAGAATCAAATTTCTGCTCAGATTCCTGTTCCCAGTGATTCAGTAGGAGTTTGGAATGCTAAAACACAGTGTCCACTACAAAATCAATGTCTCTTCCCATATCGTTAGACAGATGGACAGGCTGGCAGACAGGACCAGCCTGGTTTGGGGGCAGGGACCAAAATAACACGATCATATTTCAACTCATTGTTCAAGTTTAATGAGTTCTGCCATAGCTCCAGCACTAGAAGGTTATTGTGAGGGAAAAACAAAGGGACCCTTCTTTTGTCTTTCTTCTCAAACTATCAGGCCCCATTACTGAAAATTAAGGTTCAATAAAATCCGTATTCAGAGATAATTAGCGGACAGCTTTGTGGTGTGGTGGATAATATGACCAAAGTGCTGGTTCACAGCAGTGTGTGCTGAAGTGTGAAAGAGCAAGTTCTCCATTGCTGCTTCTGAGGTCATACCCCCTCATCCTGCATACAATGTGGCAGTCAAAATGCAGCATTCTTACCTGCTGTGATAAAAAATACACCAAAGCAAATAAATTATTTCAAACCCCCCCTCCCCCTCACAGTTTTTTTTTTTTTAAAACAAAGCTAGATCATTAGTAATAAACTATGACTTCATTAGAATGTCCCACATAACAGGATTACAGAGGAATGTGTCAATAACTGGCAAAGGTTTGTCTTTCATTAATTAACACTTTTGTATGAATACAAACTTGTTATCCTCACTTTTTATAGGTGAAATATTATCATTAAAATTAGGCCTTGGTTTAAAAAAAAATCTTGATGGTGTTAATTTGTACAAGTGAACATTTTCCAAATATTGTTTGGATTGGAAGAGAAACAAAATTTGAAATAAGACAGAGTTACAAGAAGATTACTTTTCTCTGCATTAAAGGAAAAGAAAGTTTCAGAGTTCTAATCTTTCATATAGATGTATATTGAAATGTACATATACAAATTTTCTTCATGTAGTAGAATATTTAAGGAAGTAACTAATTAAATATTTGTTCTGGCTTTGTTGCTTAACAGAAATGCACATTAACTACTTTAGCTTTGCTTTCCCATCTGTCACTAAGGAAACTCATAAGCTTAGGGAAAGTCTGTAATATTGCTCTGTTTATCCTGACACACAAAATTTCTCTGTGGACAAAGAGCAAAAAAGGAAATTCTACCTAAAAAAGTAGAGTATTTTCCTGAGGCAGAAGCACAATCATTTCTATTTTTACCAGTTTTACCTGGTAGCTATAAATGTAGCTTTTGGCATTACAGAGGTAATAACTGAAATATTCACCTGTGTAATGGAATCCTGGCTACAACTAAGTTCTCAGATGTTGATGTTGTTTCACCTTTGTCATTTTTATTTACAAGACAGATCCCATTAACTGAAGAATGTGCAAGTGCTTTAATCTCACCCTATATGAAAAATCGATGGGGTGATCTAAAATAACCTCTCTTTTTTGCAGTTCATAATATATTTTGTTTTGGACAGTTTGGATCAAAGTTCTGTGTACTATGAGACAAGGTCCCTTCTGTCATCAGTCCCAAAAGTATGAAACACTTATGTGAAACGATATCAAAAACCTGGCATTTTCTCACCTCTTTCCCAGCTGTTGCTGGAAAGGCTGGTACACTAATATTTAATGTGAGCTGTTCTCCAATACAGATGGGATTGTTGTTTTCCTAAATACTTTTTTATTTCACAATTACTGAAAAATAAGCATATTAAAAAAAAAAATAATAGGAAATATGAAATTCTGTTTTGTTCAGGAAAAGGCAGTATGTGGTGCTACTTTAAAAGCCTGTATGGAAATATCCAAAAGCAATGTTGGATTTGGGACTTGTTACCACAGAGACTTTCCATGAGCTTAAATTTGAAAAATGGCTTCAGATAATAATGAACTAAATAAAGGTCAATATTTTTCCACCAAAAAAAACCAAAATAGAAATAAATTAAAAAAAAAACCAGTCTTATTATTGGTGAGAAAAAGTAGGTCTCCATCTTCATTTTTCAGGAAGTGTGTCTGTAATTGTTTTTAGATTTTCAGACACTTGGGATTTTTTTAAAAAATACCATCTTGCTGAGGGAATATCTCAACACTCTGCAATACAAGGTGGAAACCCCACTGATCCTAAACCTGGAACTAGGTTTATTAACATTACATAAGAAAGCACTTTCATCTGTATTTCAGTGTGCGGTGAACTTAGTATGTAATTAGAAAAGGAGGATTAAGGTTGTATCTATATTAGCAAATAATTCAGTATGATGAGAGTAAATCAGTAGATCAAAGCAGTCAGTGCTGAAGCCCTGCATCCTGTGGTTGAAAGTTTTCACTTCAGGTTTAGTTTGATCTCCTGGTCTGAATGTCTTCATTGCACATGTGGCTCAAAGTCACCCGCTCAACATCCAAATGCTTACAGCAGCATTAGAGAATGTACCACACCAAGGGCACCTCTGAAGTGGAGAACATCACTTACTTTTATCTGAAATCCATCTTGAGAGCATCTAGTTTGCAGGAACCAAACTACACAGTCCAACAAAACAGAGCACAGTAACATGAGGAAACCGAAGGACTATGACTTCTGCAGTCTAGAAGTGCATTCTTGCTAGATGAACACAGAGTACAGAAATTCTTGGAATTTCAGTGACTTTCTGACTCCTGTGCAACCTCCTCAACAGTGTTATATGTAGCCACAAACTTTCTTTAAAGAAAGTCCTGCAGTTCCTTCTACTCCAGAGTAAGGAGTTAGACTGAAAACCCTCCTGCAGCATGCTGCAGATACTTCAGTAAACCCAGGACTTTCAGTTCATCTCCTTTAGAAATATACTAAAGAAAATATATCATACTATACATTGCGGTCTGCAGGCATGCTAAGTTTACCAGGGTATGTAAAAGTAAACTACAAAAAAAGAGATCAGCAATATTCTGCCACTTTATATTCTGCCAACTCAAGAGAGATTTCCTAGTGAGGAACAGCGAGGACCTTGTGAGTCCATGCACTACAAAACCACAAACCCTCTGTACAGTGCCATTCTGGAGACAGTCTCAGTGAGTTGTCATAGCCCTGTGACAAGCTGATAAGCCCTGTCAAGGAGTTCATAAATCATCAGTGATTATTAGCTCAGCACTGTCACTCCTCAAACTTAGATATCCTGCTTGTAGACCTGAGCAACTTCACCAGCAGTTATGTTGGCTGTCTTTACCCCTGTGGTGAAGATGTATCCACAGCCTCCTGTCAGTGCTTGAACCTCACCTTCCCCAAATCCTTAGGCAAATTAGATTATTCTGTCCTCTACTCTTTTTTTAGAGATTTCTTTCAAGCAATTTAAGCCAGGATATGCAATTGTTCCTTGTAACAGAATTTACTTGAGGACTGGTATTAACTGTACAGGATTTTGCTGTTTTGGCTAGTTTTTTTGTTTTTATTTTTGTTTTGGGGGGAATTTTGTTTGTTTTTTTTTGTTGATTCCTATAATACTTACTGACTTGTTTATTCCCCTGTAATACCTCCTAATATCAATGTGATGGCTTTAAAATTTTCCAGTCGCTGGGAGGGTCTGACATAGTTTGATGTTTCCATAATCCCAAGGTCTCACATCTGTAACTCAGTATGGGCAACTAGTTTGTGTGATAACACAATAAAGCTTGGGTAAATCAGAGCTGTGCTCCTCCTTGCAGTCAGTCATCTTTAGTTTATTTATTAATTATTTAAGAGTAAAATTTAGAAGCCAAGTCTCACTGTGATAAAAGCATTACCTAAAAAAAGAATTCATTCTGCATATCTTTTAAATATGAAGTGGGATTGACAGGTATTTTATCTAAGTGCTCTGAATACTGTAACATGCTATTCCAGAGTTTCTCAGTTACTCATTCATTTGAAGCCAGACAATTTTCATATGCTGAAAACAGAACGAAGGGAAGAAAATCAGGGTTCAAACCAAAGTCCTAAAAAGTCAACAGTGTTTTCAGAAAATCAGGTGCAGCCTCAGTTTTAAAATTAAATAAATTGCATTTAAAATGAATGCTGAAAAATACCTGGGTTTATAAATTTATTTTCTTCGAAAGGATGAAGAGGATTATGTATATATATGCACCTTAATTGTGGAACCAGGGTCTGCTTCCACAGTCCTGTCCCAAAGCTATGCTCCATAAGACAAGGTGCATTCTGGATCTATTCCCACCCACTCCCTACCCACCCTCCTTCCATGGCTCTTTCTTGCTTCCTGCAGAAAGCTAACTGAAAGCATACAGACTGGACTGAAGCCAAAGCAAAGTTAAGCCTCTTATTGATAATCACAACAGGATATCAACCTAATCTAGGGCTTAACCTATTATTTCAGTCAAGATTCCCCCTAAGAAATTTACAGGGTTTGCTGGATCTGGCTGAGATGGAGTTAATTTTCCCCACAGCAGCTCTCATAGTGCTGAGCTTTGTATTGGTAGCTAGAAAGGTGTTGGTAGCACACCTGTGTTTGGTCTACTCTTCAGCCAGGCTCCACAATATCAGGGCTATCTCTCCAACATTCCCCCTTCACCAGTCGACCAGGGTGGACAAAGTCTTGGGAAGGGACACTGGCCTGGACAGCAGATCCAAAGTGACCACAGGGAAAGTTCATTCTGTAGGATGTCTACTCAGCTAAGAGCGGGTAGGAAGAGCAGGGGGCATTGGGAGTGGGCATTTGTTATTGTGTTTGTCTTCCAGAGCAAGTGCTATGTATGCTGAAGTCCTATTTTGTGGGAAGTGTCCAGGTATTGTCTGCTGATGGGAAGCAAAAAATAAAACATTTTCCCTAGGTTCTGTGTGCAGCATTTGCTTTTTTTTTTATTAAAGTGCCTTTATCTGACCCAGAGGGTCTTTTACATTTTATTTTCCCCCTGCTTCATCCTGTTGAAGAGAGTAGTGATAGAGTGGCTGGTGGCCATCTATCCATGGCCAACTCAGCCCACAACTGATCCCAGAGCAGACCAGACTGAAACTGTAAAGTAATCAGGGTACACTTCTTCAGCCAAAACAGCTCTGTGGCAATTGTTCTGCTAGATACCTTCAGCTGAGGTATTATAGTCTTACTTTATAGTCGGTCTTTACAGCAAGAGTTTGGAGGCAATACTGCAAATATGTCAGTGCCTGGTTTGGCAGTGACAACTCACCTGTGCTATGATGCTCAGCTCCCTGCATTTTGGGCTGCAGGGAGGCAACACTAAATTAAATTCAGTCCTCTCTTCTTCATTAGCCAAGATGCTGCATTGTCCTGTATGCCATGGAGCAGCTCTCCACCAGAGGAGCACCTGACATATGGAGGGTCCATCCATCCTCCTGATACTTCACAGATGTTCATATGCCCCCAAACTACATCTGCTGAGTGCACACCTGGATCCCAAACATATGGCAGGTTTTGCCATTGTCACTGATCAGGTTTTCCCTACAAATATGTGGAGATATATCCCTAAAACTTAAGTTTTCAAGTGGGAAACGTCCTTTTTCTCTTGAGCCCCACTCATGAGTCTGCAGGATGAACTGGCAAGGCTCCCTGCAGCATCAGTCCTCCCAGTGCAAAAGGATATATGGAGTTTCCCTCATTTAGGAGAGGATCCTGGTACAACAAGAATGAAACTTCATTCACTTCAAGTTTTGACATTGCAACTCCAAAGGGTACAGATAAACTCTGATGTTAACCACACTTTAAGTAGTGCATAAAATCAATTCCTAGTGATCAATATTAATTTAATAATCCAGCAATCAGTTGCTATTAAAACAAGAAGAAAGCTAATTCCCTGGTTTTGAGTAAATTATACACCGTAAACACACCCTGAGAGAAGGAAATATTGTGTGGCTTCACTTTTCTTTAGCAGGAAGCCTGAATGATAAATGTGTCAGCCTCGTGGTATTAAAATTTTTAAAAATGATGGCAGGTAATGAAAGAATAATGTCTATCCCCTGTGATTACAGCCCACCCACCACCACAGTGTGCAGATGGCAGGTATCCCTTGCAAGCCTGGCACTTGCTTTCAGGCACTCAACTGCAGGGAGGCTACGAGTAACTGCAGTCCTTGCAGAACAGAGCTCTTCTGTAGGAGCTTTGGGAATTTGGTTATGTGAAAATGTAACAAAATTACCCTGTGAAGTCCTGAAAAAAAGGTAAGGAAAAAATAGCTAGGGAAATGGCTTGAGTTACTAAAAAATTTAATTTACTATGCATTAATTATTGGTTAATTAAGTATCTCTCTGAAAGTTTTGCTGGCATTCAGATCTTTGGTGGTTCTAATTACTTTTGCTCACTGACAGGATACGAGGATTTTGGAAAATCGAGGAAAACACCACCTTTGTACCATAGAATCTTCGTAGATATAATATAAAAAATAATTACCATTAGAATTTTGGTTTATTTAGAGGAAACTTAAAATTTGTAAAGAGATTTATTTTCTGATTAGTAATTAGTTCTTTAAATTCTTGTTTGAACTTCTGTAAAGAGTTTATTTCTACTTCTGTTTTTTTTGTTTTACATGTATATCAAGTGAGTATAAAAAGCACACCAAGGCCACAGTCATGCTCACCTAGTGCTGGAAGATCAACTGACTTTCTGATTGCCTGATTGGATCCTATGGAGTAACCTTTTCTCCTCAGAACCAGAGATGAAGGAAAGGAAGACAAAAGGTAATGTTTATAGCTATAAAATAAAATTAGCTGGAGAAAAGGAATAGCAGGTCACAGAGCTGTGATTGTGTCTCCCCTTGTCTGAGATGGCAGACATCATGAAGCTCTGAAACTGGTATCAGGTCTCATGTCATGTGATGATTGATTTTATGAAGGCTGGCAATAATTTAAAACAAAAGAGTGGCAAGTACTCTGCAGTGTCCTGACTGCTTTCCTGTAGATACAAAGGTATAAACGACAACATTCAATCTTGCAAGTTTTGACCTAACTTCATCATATTTCAAAATCACAGATAGAACTGGTGGCAATCCTCAGCATGAAGACAGTTCTCCTATGTATTTACACAACTGCCCTGACAGTATAGGTGGCCAATGAATAATTCCCTTTGGTTACCATGTAGAAACAAGTAAGTAAAAAAGTTCCTTAGGTGGGTTCAGTACCCTTGATAATCTTCCTTCATCCATAGTAAAAAAACCCTCAAAAATACAGTAATTCAAAAGTCAGTGGTATAAGGTTAACTTATTACATTCACTTAGAGATAAAGGGATCGAATTAAAAAAAGGGGGAATGAGAATATTAAATCAGTAGCTGATGCAGTGCAGAGTATCATTCCAGTTTGGAATATTCTATTTCTTGTGCAGCAGTTACTTAAAGTAAACATGGCAGTGTCAAGTTTCATTATATGGAGCTCTACACTATGTGTTTACTGCTCCATAACATTAGGGAAGCCTTCAAAAATCAGTACGAAGTCTACTTTGTCTGAATTCTTCAACTTGCCTGCCTGCATTTTTAGTTTATCAGGAGTTAATAGGTGGTCCAAGTAACATTTTCTCTATCAGACTCTTTAGAACAGATTTGGAAAGTTAAAGTTCCTTGGTGTGTGCTGCTGCATGGGTCTGTAGCCTTTTAAGGCCTATTTTTGTATTTTTAATAGGTCTGTGGGAATTCATGAAGAGTAATAATGATACCTGAAGCTCTGAGCAATGTGGCTGTGACATCTTGTAATATTAAAAAGATGGTAGCTTGTGAAAAACTGCACAAAACCAGAGACAACTGGTAAACAAGAAAGATGGAACTACAAAAAGTACTTACAACAGGTACCCTCTGAAACCTGAGCTCATGGGCTTCCTTCAAAGTATGAGTAAAAAGTCCTATTTTCAGTTGCAAAAACTCACTCCTAAATTATTTATTACTGAAAACAAGCAAATTTATCTTAAAATTTTTAACTTTCTAAAAAGCTTCTTTCTGAGATATCTGCATGATATGGGCTTAGCATTTATCTTTTATCTTTTATCATCTTCACTGGGCACAACAGAACTTGCGGTTTCTACATAAAGGTCATTAGTAGCCTGAAGGTCTATGCAAATCCTTCACACCAAACTCTAATAACATTAGAATGGAGTGAGTGATAAAAGAACTAAAGAAATGAAGATTAGAAGCTACTCTAAGTAAAAAAGGAGTGGGGGCTAGCAACCTGTCAATACAACGGTTTGACTGTGGATGGTCATAACTTGTGTGCTTTTATAGCTAAGTTCAGAGTTATCCTGAAGACCTGCAAAATCCTTCCAGGTGAGCATCAGAGAAGTTCAGTTTGGATTTTAGAACATTCCTTTCCTGATATGTTCCTGTGTCATTCTTTTCTGAAGACATTGACCATATGATGATATTCAAATGGCCAAGCGTTTACAATTTCCAGATCTGCCAAATAGCAAATCATCCTTTATAATTAAAGGTGACAAGCTGACAAGGAAAATGAATGTAAAATTGTATACGTATATGAATTTTTATGTCAGATTGCCGTCTGTGCACTTGTTTTTTCTTTGTCAATAGCCGAAGGCTCATTTCCCTGTACTAGAAGTGCATTTTATATCGAGGCCTTCAGACAGCTCCCCTTCGCCCTAGTGAATTTGCTGATTAATTTTGGATGCTCCTCTTAATTAACACCCCAAAGGAAGTCTAGATTTTCTAGCCTATATTCCATGTAAAACAAGTGAATCTGAAGAACAATGACCTAAGGAGACAGGCGCGCTGTGTCCGAATGACATTACAAGAACATTGAATATCTCACAAGTCAGGACCTGGTCAGGCAATGCCTAGGGAAAATGTAGGCCTTTAATCAGGGCAGAAATGAGATTCATATTAGTCCAATTTCATTTTCTTTATTGCTGACAAAGAGAGGCTGGGATGGATGCCACCTGACAGTTGAAACATGGTGCTCCTATGCAGGAACGGGTGCCTCTGGCCCTGATTAATAATTGGTACCATTTTGACTTGCGGGCAGATAAGTTGATGATGGATGAGAGAAAAAGAGTGAAGTGATTTATTATAAAATTAGGATAAAATAACGAACTGGCTAATTGCACACAAGCCTCATAAAATGTAGCTGTGGAGTCAGAAGTGCAATGCCAGGCAACAATAATTTCCACCTCACTTTTCACAATGAGATCTTAAAGCAAAAAATTATAGAGACAACTCTTACTTATGGAGCTGATATATGCAGAAAAAGCCTTGCCCATTCTTCTACTTCAAGCAAATAAACCACTAAGACTTATAGTTCAGTTTTTATTATTAATGTTGCACCAGAAAAGGGAACAGTAGAACTAAACAGGCCATGCTAAACCAACTGTTGCTTCTTTGTTAAGGCTAATAAAACCTTGTAATCCTGTAATTTCTTTGCATACTTTAGCAGGGTAAAAATATCTAAACATATGAAACTGAGATGCATGTACGTTAAAATCAAAATTCAATCAAAAAAATCAACTTGCAGGGCCTATTGGCACCTGTAGAAGTGTTCAGCTATCCTGGTAGGTATCATTTTTCTAGTTCACTTTTTGATGGTCTGAACTTCCAAACCTGTGCTCTGACAACTATATTAGAAGCTGAGTCATCTATTGCTTGCTATTTTATGCTGCATATGTCCAGCAGAGTACAACTGCAGATTAAAAAAGCATAAGCTAAAATAACCACTGGCTATCTGATAAAAATATTTATTTTGCTCTTATGAATCAATGTCATTATATTCTTTATTCTTTACAAAACAGATGTCCAATCTGCTCTAATTCCTTGAAAAGTTTTGCTACCAACAGCTCTAATCAACATCCAAGATATTTTTTTCTGCAACCTCAACTATTAAACAAGCTGAAATTACTAAATTAAATACAACTTCCAACAGTATTGTCCCAATAAGATGAGTTCAGTTATAAAACTTAAAATTAATGTAGCATGGGGAGCTAAAATTTAATTTTCATGTAATTGATTTCTATTCTAAGACAAAAATGTGGCAATTTCTCCTTATACTCCACAAAGTCTCCCATACTGAATTTGCCATGCAGATTAGGAGGCAGGATTTTCATATAATAATTTAAAAATTTATAATATTTAAAATTTAAAAATTAATTTTAAAAATTAATTTAAAAATTTATAATAATTTAAAAATGCTTTATTTTGGTCCAAAAGCCAAAATCATGCCTTAAGAGCATTAAACTTTTCCATATACCTAAAGAAAAATTAACATTACACATAATATCCTTTAAACAAATATTACGAGGTTTCATATCTGATCCACTCTTGAACGCCTACCATGACTGGCAATTTGGTTTTTTGGGAGGATTTAAGAAAAGTTAACCTGAATTAATTTCTAAAGTGAATTCTTAAACTCCTTCAATTCCACAGGAAACTGTGTTTCAAAATTTTAAGGTGTCTTTAGCATGACATAGCTTCATGAATTAGAGTAAACTGCATTAAGACTGTTTCCAAATGATAGTATCACCATTTACTTAAATTCTTTTAAACTCGTGTCCTGTTTTATCTGGATATGAGTCTAACCTCTTCAAGTGTACTCTATTCAAAAATCTTTTCACACTGATTCAATTAGAGTTTATTTGTGAAAAAAGCATATCCGGTGAAAGGTGATTTAACAAAAAAATTACATAAGCACCATCCTTTTTTGTCTGATTCCAAAATTATGAAATTTAGAATCATGTCTGTCAAAACCCAAAAGCTACATCCCATCATGACCATCAGAGCACAGACTTACGAAAAATGCATATTACTGTGAGAAAAGAGATAAGGGAGTAACACTGCCTGTGTTGTCCTTGGAAACTGCATTAATGTCTTCTCATCATCAATACCTACGTTCTGTCAATATCTCAGGCATTTGACAGTTTAGGGTAAAAGAAAATCATCTTAATTAACTGCAGTGCTTTTAAGATCACGAGGTAAATAACGCTACAAGGACTGACTTGTGCTCTGAGCTTCTGCTCTGTACTCGAGAAAGAGCAGCATGACTGGCTGTGACAAGGACTCTTCCAAAAGCCACATTGTAAGAGGAGTTCAGGCCATCATGTCCCTTGTCTGTATGAGGCTGGTGCCAGGCATGGACCAACTCCACATCTTTGCTACCTTGCCTCTGATATCTTTGCTACCACTGGGACTCACATGCCTAGCAGAGCTGAGGCTTGCCATTTCTTTATACTGCAAACGTGACAGCATTGGGGTAGCATCACTAATGTCTGGGAGGCTTGTGGCTGAAACAATAACATTATATCAAAGGTTAGGACAGCTGAACAATTACTTACAGATTATTGAAAGATATCTGAGAGCAGCTTTAAGATCAGAAGGGAAATTGAAGTCTACGTTCTCTGTAGAAATAAAATTGGAAAGACAAACGCCCAACTAGAACTCAATCTGCAACCACCATTGCAAAGGATTAAAAAAAAGTTTCTACAAATACATTGATAAGAAAAAAATAACCAAGAAGAGTCTGCATCCTTTTCTGGATGCAGATGGAACGCTGCCACCAAGGATGAGGAAAGGCCTTCTTTGTCTCAGTCTTTTACAAAAAAGATCAGTTATACTCAGGGTACTCAGCCTCCAAGCTGGTAGACAAGGATGGGGAGCAGACAAGACTCCCTGCAATCCAAAAGAAAGTAGTTAGTGAGCTGCTGTCCCACCTAGACATTCAGAGGTGTATGGGGCCAGGTGGGATCTGAGGGTATTGAGGAAGTTGGTGGACGAGCTCATCAAACCACTGCCTTTCACTTTTCCTCAGCCCTGGTTAACCAGGGAGGTCTCAGACTACTGGAAGATAGCCAGTGTAACCCCCATCTACAAAACAGTTGGAAGGAGAATCCAGGGAACTACAGACTTGTCAGTCTTACCAGGGAACAGATTATCTTGGGTACTCTCACAGGGCACATGCAGGACAGCCTGGGCTTCAGGCTCAGCCAACATGGGTTTATGAAAGGAAGGTCCTGCTTAGCCAATTTGATCTCAGGTGACTTGCCTAGTGGATGAAGGAAAGCCTGTGGATCTAAATCTACCTAAACTGTAGTAAAGTCTTTCGCACCGTTTCCCACAGCATTCTCCAGGAGAAATTGTCTGTTCACTGCTTGGGCAGGTGTACTGGGTTTACTGGGTAAAAAAATCACTGGGCCCAGACAGTGGTGGTGAATGATGCTACATGCAACTGGTGGCCAGTCAAAAGTGATGCTCCTGAGGACCCAGTTTTGGGGCCAGTACTTTAATATATTTTAATATCTAATAATGTTTAATACCTTTATCGATGATCTGGAGAAGAGAATCAAGTGCACTTTCAGTCACTTTGCAGGTGACACTAAGCTGAGCAGGAGCTTTGATTTGCTGAAGGGTGGGAAGGCTCTGCAGAGGGATCTGGAAAGACTGGATAGATGGGATGAGGCCAATTGTATGAGATTCAACAAGGTGAAGTTGCCCTTGGATCACTACAACCATGTGCTGTGCTATAGTCTGGGGCAGAGTGGCTGGGAAGCTGCTCATCAGAAAAAAAACTGGGAGTGCTGGTCAGCAGTGGCTGAACATAAGCCAAGAAGGCCAATGGCATCCTGGCCTGAATCAGCAATAGTGTGGCCAGCAGGACCAGGGCAGGGATTGTCCCCTGTACTCAGCACTGGTGAGGCCACACCTCGAGTCCTGTGTTCAGTTTTGGGCCCCTCAATTCACCTCACACTGAGGTGCTGGAGCATGTCCAGAGAAGGACAAAAGAGCTGGGAAAGGCTCTGTCACATCAGCCCTATGGCTGAGGGAGCTGAGGTTGTTTATCCTGGAGAAAAGGTGGCTCAGAGGAGACCTTATCTCTCTCTACAGCCGCCTGGAAGGTGCAGGTGGGGAGGTGCAGGTTTGTCCCTTCTTCCAGGCAGACAGCAATAGGACAAGAGGACACAGTGTTCAGCTGCTCCAAGGGAGGTTCAGGTTGGATATTGGGAAAAATTTCTCCAATGAAAAAGAGTTAAAGGATGAAGACTTGGGCAGGCTGCCCAAGGAAATGATGGATTCACATCCCTGAAAGTATTCAAACAAGTAGACATGACACTTTGTGATATGTTTTAGTTGGCATGATGGTATTCAGTCAAAGTTTGAACTTGACGATCTTGGAGGTCTTTTCAAACCTTAATGACTCTGTGATTCTATGAGTCTGTTTACCATTTTCTTAAGATTTGTTTTCAGGATTCAGAAACTGAGGAATGTCTGTCATGGAACTTGTGTCTGCCCACTAGCTTTGTCAAAGGTAGATAGAAAAATAAAAGGAGATAAATATGTCCAGTCCTGGAAGACGGTGGAAAAAAATAAAGAAATATGATTTCTCCACACTACTACATCCAAGAGCTGGCTATAAGAAGTCTAAGTGATGGCCTTAATTGTGAACTGGACTCTGGGAAACCTGCTTGAAAAACAAGAAATTAAGTTGTGAGTTATATGGGTGTTATTTAAGCAGCTTTTTACTATATATTGGATTTTATTTAGAATTGAATTATTCCAATGAGAGAAAATTAAATCCTATGAATGCTATCCATTCCTAAATAACTGAGAAGGCTCCCAGTTCATCTTCATGATACTCCTGCTCCTGTCATGACATTGCAGCCGCTTTGGGATGTGAGCATCATTCCATCAGCATAGACTTTTATATCAGTATAAGATTAATCTTACTGCAAAAATCTTTGACTGGGTCAGGCCTGCATCTGTGTCTGGCTCTGTCTCTCTCAGAAGACTATAACTTACTCTTTTAGCAGTTGCATTTGAACTGTGTTTTGTGTCAATGTGGGATAAAGAAACAAGAGGCCTGCATGTAATTTGGATTTTTCTAAGTATCTCATTTCAATCTAATGTACTGTTGTGTAATTAAGCCAGTAAGTCTATATGACGAGCCCATTTCAGGACTTGGTCTGCTATCTTTAGTCAGTGACAAATTCTGGTTTCCATTGCTTGTTCAGAGATGATAACAGTGTGATTTACAGGTATAAGTAACAAATTAGATCAATTAAAAAGACTAAGAGTGGCACCTGTCTAAGTGTAGGGTTGCACTAAATGATTTCCACATCTTTGTTTCCTGTAGGACCCTGCATTTGCAGCCTTTCCTCAGGAAGGTTAACAATGGGAGAGTTGTTTCTTAATGTTCACGAACCAAGAAAGCAGCCTTATCCTGCAGCCCAGGGATATGATTATAATCTCTGAGTGAAAACAACAGCCGTATTTTTCAGCTCCATGTGTACAAATGATCCCTGTGTTTCATACAGTTCTTGACTATGGCATCTTGGATTGCCCAATTTGTTACAAGCCTGTATTGTGAGCTGCTACCTGAACTAGTGCTCCTAGACCTGAACTCCAAGTCAGATAAATGCCCCTCTTTCTTTGTGTACAATTCTCAGCATTTTGTATTCTTGTAGACCCTTATAAAATATTTCAAAGTTTTTTTACAGTCTTAAGAAATTTTCAAATAATTTGATTTCTTTTTTCTGACAGGGGAAGGCAAAGCATGCAATCTCAATTAACAGAACTAGATTTGTGATATTTCTATCCCTTTTATCTCTATTATTGTCTAATGAAACTTAATCATTTTATGATAGGCCATATTAATGCAGAAACTCCTTAAAGGCCGTACTTAAAATGAATGATGAAATCTCTATTTTTATTATTGCTGTTAAAAGCTTAGAAGTACATCTGCAGTTTATTAGAGCATGGGCTTCTTTGGACATTGGAGACTTAATCCAATTGACTAGTAAATATTTGGTGTGTAACACTGCTCCATGGCAAAATCACAGTTGAAAATAGCAGCGTGAAGAGGAGCCATCCAAGAAGCCCAAGAGGTGAAAAGGATGTGGACATGCTCAGATTCCTTGCTCTCTATCACTTTCATAGTAACAGGTTCTCTGGTGTTGCATAGCAGAACAATTCCCTTCATTAGTTGGCCCTGGAGTTCCGGGAAAAGAATAATGTTCCTCCTCTCAGTATATGTATTCAAGGTCTTGGGGACAAGTGCTTGTTTGTACAATCTTCCTCTCAAGTCGGAAGTATTTGGTCCCAACTCTTTCTCCTCTACCTCTCAGATACATCTGGCTCCTCTGAGGTGTGGTCAGAAGTTCTGCAAGCACAGTCTTTCATACATTAATACAATGTAATCTCATTAGTATGGAAATTCCAAGTGGGAAGGAACCCAATATTTGATCTCACAAACCAGTCTCTACAATGTTTGAAGGGGAAATTTCAGGTTTTGTGCTGTTGGGTTACTATTTAGTTTCAAAGTGATAAGTACCATTTGTGCCCTTAGAGCTCTTCAGTTTAGATCACAGGTCATATTTAGGCCGGATTGAGTACTGAAAAGTATTTAAGCTAAAAATGTTTAGATTAGTATCTTAAAGGGAATGCACTCTGAGTTAATGCAGGAGGATTAATATTCTTGTCATATTCCTCCTGAGAATCATTATCCAAAAAAAGAAAAACTTGTCACCCTCTTATAACTGGTTGAATTAAATCCAAGAACTAAGTGATGTGAATTACCTTCATATTCCTAGAACTATTCCCTATAAGTAATGGTGATCACATACATTGGCAAAGCAGCCCTGGAGAAATGGCTATATTGATGTCTATTGTGTGCCTGTACAGGGAATAGGGAAGATTTTTATGTAGAGGTCTTTTAATCTATTCCTACTGATGGGTTTTCATAACAATTTACTATATGGTGCATGGTATTTGCACTGCAGTTGTAATCCTGTGCTTATTTGCACTCTGCAGACTCGTGTAAATCTGTGTGCAGTATTACAGTGAAACAGGCCTGAGCCATGAAAAACATTGCAAATATGTAAAGACAAGCAAAATGGGAAAAAGCAATTGGGTGCAATATAGTCAAATATATGATTATATGCTCAAATATATAATTATCATTATATTCTGTTCTACTTCAGAGTGTTTATGACATAGTCACTCTTTCTCTGAGTGCTGGAAATATCCTCTGTGAGAGGATCAAATTCTGGAGAGGAGTGCAAAGAATTACCCATTGCCACCCCGTTTTCCAAATTTCCAGAAATGTTGCTAATATGCCCCTGATTTTTTCATAATACAGACATTTCCTGGGAACTAGATCTGAAGGGCAATAGCTCATTTACCATCCTCTGCTGAGGAAACGTTTCAAATCATTTACTTTGGATTGAATTTTAATCTGAATTTTAACCAGAAACCTGTATGTGAAAGTCCCCAAAGCCCATTAGTAATACTTTGTGTTGTCCTAGCAATCAGGTTTAAAACTTATTATAAGTATCAAAAATTTAAAATACTTTTTATGTTCCCTTCAATGGAATCCCTACATTTATATACTTTCCTTTTATTTAATGATGTGACCGAAGATACTCTTTGTCTTAGAGATGCATTAATTTAAGTATTCAGTTAAATATTTTCCAAAATAAATGGAATTGCTGAATATGGCCACGTTTGACAATTACACATAGGTAGCTCCTCACAAAATTGATGTGAGTTACTCTATAAGGTATTCTTTAGCTATCATTTAATGAATGTTATTATTATCATTTGCTGAATTATTTAAAGCTATCTTCAGGCAAACTTAAATGACTGTATTTATTTTTTACATAGAAGCTATTTATTGCACTTTGCTCTTTCTGTAACTTACCTACTTTCCCCTGTCACATCAACATCCTTCCAAGAGATGCTAATTCTCTTCACCCCATTACAGCAGGGTTTTTTGAGAAAATCTCCAATTATAGAGGAGATTTCTTGGCAGTACATGCTATAAATTTGCACGAACCTTTGAAAAAGGTTGAGAGGTGTAATAAACAGAGTTATGACAATTTTTGAAAGGAGACCAGTAATATAAAAACAGAGCCCAAAGAAATGTCTGCTGCTAATGCAATTGGGCTGGGTGGGTGGTGTTTATTTGGAAAGGTGGATTTATTATAGGAGAAGGGCTGCAGCAGGGAGGTGATTGCCCTCTCCCTGGATTAGCACTTCATGGTGGTCCAGGAGTGGGGCTGCAGCACTGGCCAGAACCTGCCCTGCCAACCCATCCTGGGCTTCACCCGGCCCTGACAGGCTGAGCAAACACATAAACCTCTCCCAGGGCGGCCACTGCCTAAGCAAAGCAACATTTCTATACCTTGAAGCTTAAAAGAGCACCCTTTCTAAGAGGGGTCATATTCTTGATTTCCACAGGGCTAACAATTAAAATTTCCTACAAGTTAGTGCTGATTACGAAGGGATGGAAAACACCTCTGTGGCAAGTGAGCACTGAACTTTGGCCACTTACTCTGTGAGCTAAAGCAACAGGGGCTGCCCCACCACTTCCCTTCGTGGCTCTATTTGAATTCACTTGATTAATGTTGTATGTGCAAGTCTATTGAGGCACTGCATTTAAAAGGATTGTTTACCATAGCCTTGTAATCAACCTGCCTTAGCAGCACCCTATTACCTGTGATAACAGGGCTGCTGCAATTTGGATCTGAAAGAAAACCACCTCAGATGGGCTCTCGGATGCTTTAAGTGCTAGTATGCTGCCCTGTTATCTTCATTTGTAATTTGTTTTCAAGAACAGTGATTTGCATTTCAGTTGGATTACACCTTTTAATGTATGACAAACGTAAAGTGGCTGCAGTGAAAACTCACATCTCCACTAGTTTTCAAACGATGCATTTGAGGCTTCAGTGGAGAGGATTACAATTACAATTAAAATCAAAAGCTTGTTCATTCTTTTAATAACACATACTAACCCTTTCTATATTAAGCCTATCGTGGTGCTATACAATCATGATTTTTTTTTTAATGTGAAATAGCTGCATGTGCTCTGCCTTATCATCCACTACACACAAATGCTGCTTTTCTGCAAAGAAGCACATCCTGCACAGTGAATTCAGAGGACAATTTACCTAGACAAAATAAATAAGAACACACAAAAAGGAATGGGGAGAAACAAGGTCCATTAGTGGGATTTGGGTTGTTTGGTTTGCTTTTTGAGGGGGAGTGATTAAGTGGGGAGTATTTTAGTAACAGACTTCATTTTCCTAGTATCGACCAAGATACTTAGTTACAAAGACATCCATTGAAAGCATAATTTTATTTGATATAGTGTAAAATATGGGTTATTTTTCTTTTAAGAAGCATTACATAAATAAAGTTTGTTTGTTTTGTTCTATTTTTTTCTTTTTTTTTTTAATCTTGTAGTTTTCCCACATTTTCACTATTCTAAATTTACTTTTTTCGTAGTAATTCACAATAGTTTCCATCTAATACTTCTTATGTCACTTTGGAAGGATTTGCAAATGAAAGATATTTGTATTCTTACTTGGGTCTTATTGTGTTATTCTTTGTCTGGAAAATGGTTGAAAATTCTTTACATAAAAATTCAGATTTTTGGTGAGACTAAAACTTACTCAGATCATACATGGCAGAAATATTTGACTAAGAACCTTTGCTGTGGTGTTCAAAAGGTTCAGCTTCAAGCCAAAACCTTGCTTGGGCTCAGTCAGCCTGATGGTTTATATGTACCCTAATTCTGCTCCTAATTGCCAGGCTGGGAGCACCCCCTCACCCCAAGCACATCTCCCTGTCTCCTCGGGAGGTTAACCTGTATCCCAGGACAGAAGAGATTCAGACTCCACTACAATGGGCTGAGGGCTGTCAATAGCAAGTGCTCCTGACCCTCCACAGAGGAGTTCCAAATCCCAGCCATGGGATGGTGGCATGGGCAGAGTCCAATGCACTGTCTCCAAAGAGGAGGCAAGGAACCGGGGAAGGGAAGAGCAATCTCATAAATAAATAAATAGTGTGATTTCGGCAAAACAAATGAACAGGTTATTTTTTTTCCTCTTCTTCAAAGACAACTGAAAGTCCTAGAACACACCAGGCTCTGATACATGAATTTCCTGTCTCCTGGAACTCAGCAGAAGTCATGGCAATGCCTACTGTTTTGTGGCTAGAGATTTGAATGCCTTATAGAAAAGATGGCAAGGATCTCTCAATGTCTTCAAAACAGTCTGAAAGAAATGGGAAAGTTTCAACTTATTCTCTCAAAATTTCCTCAGTTAATGAAAAATTACCACTTACTAAATCTAGATAGCTATATCCATAATTAATATTTAAAACTGAATCAAATGCCTGAGTCAAGTCAAAGCGGTTTTTGTCTCAATCTTTTACACAAAGATAGATTAAAGCACCTTTCCAAAATGAAATATTGAAAATCAAGGCTTCTAGTTTAATATCAACAGAAAAGTAGGTGGCATTCCCTTCACTCAACTGAAATGCTTTGAAGGCAACTGTCTAGTTAAAGTATGTCTTTGAGGCTTTCTCTATATTTAGCAAAAATAGAAAAGTCATGCAGACCTAAAGATTTCTCATACACAACCTGACCAGCATTTGGTAAACAAAAGGTTTCTGCCTTAATGCTAGACCAAAATAGAATTTGCAAGCAGGTTACACACAGCAGTCACACATTTTAGCAAAACAATGTCTTGATGTGTCTCTCTACCTACTCATGTCATTTTATATTCTGACTAAATTCAGTATTATTTTCCTTCAGGCAAGCCTTTCTTCTCAGGTATTCAACAGTATGGAAAGGGCAAGCTTAAAACAGATTGAAAACATCTCACTGATTACCTAAGGATCATAGCACATTAATGAAGAAATTAGATTTTTTTGTTTGTTTGTTTTCATGTAGATATTTTAAATACTCATCACAAACAGCATAAAGAAACCTTAAATCTGATGACCAAAGTGATGACAGAGTGATTTACAAATGTCATTGAGGTGTTCCAGGGGAACTGCCTTTCAAACACCTCACACACTTCATTCGTCTGTGTGAGATGATTTTCTGGTTGTTCTGCAAAAATGCATCATTGAACAGGTGGTTCAGCCTGACCTCTTGGCATCAATTCAGTGCTCGACAGCAAAACTGTGATTTCAAAAGTAAACAGAGGTGGTTTCAAAATTAGTATGAGATTTAAATTATTATTCTTTGTTTTGTTTTTTTGTTTTAACTAAGCTTTCCTCTTTATTCAATTGTCATACATTTGTATTGTGATTAGGTTTTACAGTGGTCACTTTCATGATTCTCTTTCATTTTTAGCTTACTAAAATACGTGTACCATTTCATAAAGTGTCTTAACAAACTGAATTTGATAATCTGTGCTAGATTATCTAATTTTCTCAAAAGATCTTGGTGGAAGAAATTATGTGGAAGCAATCCCAGACAATTCAGAGGGAAATGTGACCTTGTTTTCCCTGAAAGCTTCATGTGCTTCATCTTCATGTGCTCAAGTCATATGTCTTGTGTTATCTTCTCCAAGGAAAAACCTAAGGAGTCCTGGAGTAGCCCATTTAGATATCCCTGTTCTTCAGGTAAGGAATCTCTAGTCCTGCCCTCCTGCAAACTTGGAAGGATCTTCCACAGTTTTACCTGTGAGGGATGATCACCTGCATACAGGCCCTCTGCTTCTGCTTCTTAGTCACCACCCATGCCAACCTGACTTGACCTGTGCCACACGATTTTCCCTATGAATATTCTGCCCATTAGAGAAAGGAAGCTCTTGGAGGAGGTGAGATGAGTTGGTCAGAGCACAGGGTTATTAATGCCAAGGTCATGGGTTTAATCACCATATGGGTCATTCACTTGGACACTTGTGGATCATTCACATGATCCTTGGGGAACCCTTGCAACTCAGAATATTCTGTGATTCTATGACAAAAGAAGATGCGGTTACAGCCCTCATGTATTCATTTCTGATGCCACTCTTGAAACTGACACCCAAGGAAATAAGAGGCACTCAGCAAAATTCTGTCAAGGAATGTTTTTGTTTATTGGTAGTCCTGAAAAGCATCAAAAAGTGAGAAAATTTTCATGGCTTGTGTGATCTAAGAGGAGGGGTTTTTTTGGACATCAAATAAAGCTTGCACTGGATATCACACTATCAATAAAAATAAAAATATTGGGATTCATTTTTCATTATCTATTAAAGATACTTCAAAAGACAATCACTTTCAGTTAAATGAACATGTTTTATAAGTATGATAATAATTGTTTTATTTGGAGGATTTATCATTATGATTTTAATAACAATGAAGATGAAACAAAGACATTTGGTACAGTTCAGCCTATCTGGCTCCATGTTTCAACAGTAGGCCAAAGGTTTCACACAAGATTTTTTACACAAAATTTTAATCCATTTCAAATAGATTAAATTCAGCAATTCCCTGACAGACTATTTCTAAAATTGCCATCAGTCATTGTCTCTTACAATTCAGAAGCTACTCTGTTTTGATTGGCCCATTTCAGGTAAAAAATAGTACCCATGTTGCTCTAAATGAGAAAAGGTCATATTCCTAATGGAACTGAATATAAATCTAATATGATTTTCATGTTACACATTACATCATTAGCTACAGATTTATAGGGAGAGAGCTAATATATTAAGGACTGTAACATAGCTTTCTTTTTCAAATGCACCTGATTTTTGAAGTTAGACGGCACTAAATTTCTTCCTATAAGAATATCCAAAGTATTTTTCTTTTATTGGCTCTTTCCTTTAAGTGAAGACTTCAGAGCTGATGAATATTTCATGGGTAGAAAAACACCTACAATACGAGATTTTACCTACAAAATCTTTGGGGAAAGGGAGAAATGGCAGGAAGGCGCTGTAAGGACAGTTCTTTTAAGAGGTCTTTGGAAAAAGGTCTCCATTTCATTTTCCACATCAATAACACCTCCTTCACCCCTTAATACTTATTTCCTTTCATTCCATTCCATAATACTGTTCAGTCATTTTTGTAGTTTTCTTTGCATTAAAGCCTGAGCTGGCTAAACCATTTGTAAGCTAAAAATTTGAACAGAAAATTTGAACAATGGAAAAAATAAAAGGACATCCAACTGTAGTAGCTGTAAATTTGTACAAATCTGTGATACTGAACTAAGAATCAGAAAAATATTCAAATGTACATTTTAAATGGATTTCTTCCATATTCTACTGTTCAATCCCAATAGACTTGTCACCTGGATTTCAAGAACACATTTGAACTCAGGAATATCAAGGGTGACAAAAATTTTGTATTTCACTGTCCCGTGATTGCTAATAGGCAACAATGACACAAAAACAAAAACCAAACCAAACCCAAACAAAAACAAAAACCCCCAAACAAGCACACAAACCAAACCAAACTGAAACAAAACAAAACAAAAAAAGAACCACACCAAAAAATAAAACCCAAGACAAAAACCCCACCACAACCAAATCCAAGGACGATACAACCAATAAAACTTGTTCAACCTGTTCCAAAGAAAAGGATATCAATCACTCAGTAAAGTCCACTAACAGCTCTTGTTCTTATATAAAGGTTTCTTAGGTAATATGATGACTAGTGAAAGCATAAAACTAGAAAAATTGAGAAAGAGAAAGAAAAAACTCAAAACAAAGCTAATCCACCTCCCTGTCTACAAGCGGTTTCATCCTTTGAAACCTTTATTTGTCATTCTATTCTTGGGCTTCAGTGGCACATGGCGGAAAGTACTGGCTTGTTAGACAAGAGCAGAAGTCCAATACTCAAATTAAAAATTTATACTTACAACAAAAGAAATCTGTGAGGCATAAGAATGTTCCTTACCCATCTAAGCCTATACATTTTAATTTTAAATACGTGAACACTGAATGTCTAGGCCAAGCCTCCTTCCTACTAAGCTTCTTAAGGCAACCTTCATAGACTAGGTTTTCTAAACTGTCAGTCATTGCTGTTGTTCCTTTTTGCCTATTTCTGAAGTGGAAACTACATACTGGAGTCAGTGTTTTCGATATTTAATCTATGAGCAGGAGAAATTACACTAGATTGCTCTGCTTTTACTTCTTAAGGCTATGTCAGTCTTGTAAAACTTCATAATTAGCAGATTCTCCATCTTGCCAAGCATGTCCTTCTTCAATGCACTGGTTTATGGTGGGGTCTGGTTGCTGGGGTTTTTTTCCCTTTTTTAGGAAAGATTCCCTCCTGAAAATGTGAACTACCTTTCAGTTTTCCCAAATGTGTAACCTTTCATTTAACTGAAAAGCATTAATGCTATGTGAGTCTGAATGTATAATGCATATTTCTTGCTAGAATTTATCTTTGTTACTCAACATGCCACAAAAGCTGAGATTATCTGCAGACTTCACCAGCAAGAGTTTTTTATTTATTTCCAGATAACTAGTAAAGATAGTGAACAGGTCTCAAGTCAAGAATAATCCTGTTGCAGCTCCTTTCAAGATTTGAATTTCCAAATTGTTTCTTTTCTGTCTATAATAACTTTTTCTGATACCTCACTTGCTAAGTGATCAGTGAATTTACTTTGTATAGTAAATATAGGAAAATATTTTTGAAGTCTACTTCAAAAATTCAGTTATGTTGGTCAAACCTCATCAGACAATTAGTACTAGATTTTTGCAATATGACCTTTTTTATACAAAGCCACCTTGACTCTCTGTTAGGCTACTAACTTTTACCTCCTTCTTAATTACATCTCTACCGATTATATTCATGACTTAAGTTGTGGTCTGTCAACCTAAATGAAGTTTTTAGTGAATTAGATTACTCTGCTTAATTTTTTAAGGTACTCACAGAATGCTTGTGTTGCATCACATCTCTCTGAATTTCCTCCACGACTGCAAATTGTTTTCAATACCAATACAGTGGCAAAGATTTTAGTATTTATCAATATTATTTATATGGTTGCATAAAATTGGGTATGTTTTTTTCACCTGGTAGGGACTTTGTTCCTTAAAACTTTTATTTTCTGAAAATTACTTTTCTGAAAGAATTACAAAAACTGTATACTTATAGGAGGGCAATTGCTGTCTATATCTTCAGCAGAAATGTTTGAAACTTGTGAAATTACTTTTTTTAAATTTTATTTTTCTTTTTTTTTCTTAATGGATATTAAGGTCAAAAACTGAAATAACACACATTAAGGTTAGCCTTTTAAGCTTTTAAAAACTAGGATATGGAAAAGGTTACCTTCTTAGTGCAGTCTTTTACATTCCTGCTTTTCTTTGTAAGTATATCTTACCTTTAAGTGTGGTAAAATATAAGCTATGTCATAAAATTCACAGCATGGCTGAGATAATGTTACTACAGGAAATGGTATTTCCTGACTTTCAAGTACTTGAAATTGTCACCTTCCCAACTTATTTTCTTTATGCATGCAATTTCAGTCTCGTTTGTTCATTTTTCTATCTGTGAGCACCCAGTAATATGCTTGAACATGAACTGATATTAGAAAAAAATTGGACAGATATTAGATTTTTTTTCACTGAAAGTCTGGTTAGCCATTGAAATATGTTGCCAGGGAGGGGTGATGGAGTCACCATTTCAGGAACTGTTCCAGAGGCATCTGAATGAGGCTGTAGGGGATATGGTTTTCAGGATGAGTATGGTGATGCTGGGTTGATAGTTGGACTAGATGATTTTAAGGTTTCTTCCAACCTTGATGATTCTGTGATACTGTGAACAAATGGGGGTATTTTTTAAGAGAAAAGTCAGGAATTTATTTTTACTTTTGGAGGTACCAGTTCCATACTGGGCTTTACTTGTACATTTCACCATTCTCTTTTAGAGGCTCCAGGATTCATGAGAAATAAAAATGACATAGCCTTTTTTTTCTTTCTTTCATGGTGCTATCTCTCTGCTGAATATCATGCATAATTTTGATGCAAGATTACTTCATTTTCACTTTCAGGTCTTTTGTGAGGCTTTATTCTCACATAGCTTTTGCTTCAAGGAGTTACATAGATACAAATGATTGTACTGAAATGAATTTATAACAAGTTAAAAAAAAGACTTGGATATGCCAGTGTGTCTTCAGCAATGGGGCTGGAGCACTCATATCACAGGGAATCATAAAACAGACCAGATTGGAAGTGACTTCCAAAAATCATCCTGTAGGAAGTTTTATGAGAAAAAAGAGAGGCTATGGGAACTAGGCCTGGCAGGTCTGGAGGAGAGACAAGTTTCCTTGAGGCACTTCCTTACCATCTCCAACTATCAAAATAGGAAAAGGGATCCAAATGTTCCTTCTTGTTGCACAGCTAAAGGAACAGAGGCAAAGGACACATGCTTCAGGAAGGGAGTTTCCCAATGAGTATAGGGAAAAATCTATTTGTAGGAGAGTAATGAGAAAGACACACCATTACATTTACAAGTCTGCTGGACAAGTCTCTGTCAATCTGCTCTACCTTTGAGATAATCACTGTTTTGAGTAGGGTGCTGAACTCATAAGGATCCCTTTTCATCTGTGTTATTCTGTGTTTCTAGAGTTCATAACCCAGTGGAGACCCGAATGGTTCGAAAGATCAGTCTGTTCAGCTGACAGGAATTCACCTGTAGGGTAGCCTACACACAGGTCATGCTATATTTCATTTCAGGATTTGAGTGTATGGTAGGTAAGGAGAAGGCTGACTCTGAAAAAAGTGTCTTAGGCCTCTAATCTCAGTTTCTTCCTCTTGCTTATAACCCTCAATTTGTCTTTTCCTCTATATTATATTTAATTCTACATATATTTTTCTCTTAATTCCTTGTGTTGATGAATCACCTCTTCAGTGTCTCCAGCACTATTCCCATGAGTAAAATTTTTAGGACTTGAGTGAGGTTTTCCCCTCAGGATTCCTGTTGGCCTAAACCCAAAATGTCTTTACATCAGTAATTAGATTTTCATTTGTATCTGAACCTCACCAAATGAATGGGACCCTCATCTTGAGAGTAATATTTCACTACATATGCCAAATAAATGACAGGCATTAATATTAATGATACCTTTGTCTCAAACACTTAGACTTTACATCTACAACACATCCAACTCACTTATTTTTTAAGATGACAACAACATTGGCCCTTGATTTACTTCTAGCAGAATTTGATAATTCTCAATTAGCTTTTTGCTCTAATCAGTTTTTGGTGTTCATCAGGATTGCCCTCTAATTTACCATGAGTACCTTACGAGAAAGCAGTAAGAAGTAGGCCTACTTTCACAGCACTTTCATTCTGCAGCCCCTAGTTCATTTGACTCTAAAGGAAAAGAAATTCATCTGTAATTAAATCTGGCCAAGGATGTCAAGGAAAACTTCTTGTCTTCTTGAAATGCATCAATAACAAAAAGAAAGCAAAGGATAATGTGGGCCTGTTACTAAATGAAGGGCAGACCCTGGTAACAGAGGACATAGAAAAGTCAGAGGTACAGAATGCCTTCTTTGTATTGGGCCTCACCTACCAGTCCAGCCCTCAGGAATCTCTGACCCAGGAGACCAGGGTCAAGGAATATTGGAGGGAAGATTTTCCCTTGGTCCAGGCAGACTGGGAGAACATCCAGGCAAACTTGGCAGACACAGATCCATGGGCCCTGATGGGGCACATCCACTACTGCTGAGAGAGCTGGAGGATACCATAACAAGGTCACTCAGGATCATCTTTGAAAGGTTGTGGTGACCAGGAGAGGTGCCTGAGGACTGGAAAAAAGCAAAAAAATCACTGTAGTCTTCAACAAGAGCAAGAAGGAGCACCCAGGGAGCTACTGGCTCATCATTGTTACCTTGATCCCTAGAAAGGTGATGCAATGCCTCATTCTGGAGGCCATTTCTACCCACATAGATGGCAAGAAAGTGATCAGGAGTAGTCAGCGTGGCTTCACTGAAGGTAAACAATGCTTGACATTGCCTTCTGCAATGAAACAACTACCTGGATGGATGAGGGAAAAGCAGTGTATGCTGTCTACCTTGACTTTAGCACAGCTTCTGACCCTCTTTCACAACAGCTTCATAGTGAAACTCAGGCGGTGTGGACTGGGTGAGTGGACAGTGAGGTGGATTGAGAACTGGCTGAACAGCAAATCTCAGAGGGTTGGCACAGTGTCTATTGGATGCTTGTCACTACTTCTCTCCCCAAGGGTCAGTAGTGGGCCCAGTGCTGTTTAACTTCATCAATGATTTGAAAAAAGGTGCAGATGCCCTCCCAGCAAATTCACTGATGATACAAAGCTGGGAGGAGTGGCCAATACCCCAGAGTGCTGTGCAGCCCTTCAGAAGGACCTCGACCAGTTGGAGGGATGGGCAGACCAGAACCATCCAAAATTCAACAGAGACATGAGCATTAGGAAGAGCATTGCCAGCAGATGGAAGGAGGTGATCCTGTCCCTCTACTCAGCCCTGTGAGGCACACCCAGAGTGCTGTGTCCAGTAACAAAAACGATTAAGGGACTGAAGTGTCTCTTACATGAGGCAAGGCTGAGATACTGGGCCTGTTCAGCCTTGAGAAGAGATGGTTGAGAGAGGACTTTATCAGGTATAAGGTATATAATTACCTGGAAAGTGGGAATATCACCAAATATCTCTCTTTTCCTCCATGCACATTTTGGAGGTGTCACATTATCTGCAGACAACCTAATTAAATGCTCACATATTAACAGCTACTTTGGAAAACAGCATGGAAGATGGTATCAGTCAGCCTGATGGACCTGCCTAGTTTGTGCTTAAAATTAGTCATTTGGTGAAATCAGTCCTTCTAAACTGAGCACACTGTGTTACTCTCACAGAAAGAGGTAAGTACACAAAGGCTTCTGAAGCAGCTTTTGAGCAGCTCATTTATGCACCTGGACTAGACAGGCAGGGTTAGCATTTAGAGGCCACCTCCTTCCATACAGAGAACAGAAGCAACCACAAGCAAAAGCAACAACATTGGGCCACTCTGTGTCTGGTCATCACCAGAGCTAATAATTCCTCAGCCGCTGAAAATGTCATCTTGCTCAATAAAGTAATTATTTAGAAAGCCAAAACAATGCTCTCTTGTTTTATTCCTGTTTCCTTGCATATTTTACTCTGTTATAAAAACTACTTTTTTTTTTTGGTTTTCCTTAAAAATATGTGATAAACTACATCTAATTAATTCTAAGCCAAGCTCTAGGTGTTAGGGGCTTTTTCTGCTTTAGTGTTTTTTGCAAATTGCCAGAGATGCAAGAAACATTATGGTTTAAACAACAGACTTAAGGCAGCCTTTTAGAAGCTAGAAATAATCTTTCTTGATCAGTAAACTCAGTAACATAGATTTAGTATATCTCAGATATCATTAATTTTAAGTAATTTGTAGTGTCACTTCTCTAACAATTAAGAAAACAACATTTAAAAATCCTATTTACAATTGTATTTTATTAATTTCAATGTACATTTTAATCTATTTTCATAGTCCTAATTAAATACAATGCATCTGCATTAAAATACTGCTTTTATTTACCCATTTTAGTAGTTTTAATGTCAGTTCTCTTTATATCATTACTACACTTCTGAAATTTGTACTTAATAGAAACATAAACATTTTTATTTTGAACATTCGTTTTAAAATATTCATTATAGACCTGCTGGCTAATTCAAATTCTTTTTATATTGATATAATCTTTAGAGTTTTGTTCCTTATAATTAAAGTATCTGTTTATGATTAATAATTAAGACCCAATTTACTTTTCTTTTTAATTAATAGTAATTATTACTATTTATTATAATGTTTGAAATATTTCTTTTACCCAATATCTCTTGAATTTAATAAATATATCCAAGTATTTTGGAAAGCAGCTTAGAACTACCTCTGCCAATTCCTTCAGGACCCTGGGCTGCCTCTCATGGTTCCATGGTCAGGAGTCTCAGATTGTCACAAATCTGATTTTTCCCCATGATGGGTGGGACTTCATTCCTCTAATCCCTGCCTTGAGATTCGTGGCCTCAAAATATATGAGAAGGTCAATTGCCAGTGAAAACTGGGGAAAAAGGTTGTCAGCCTTCTCCATGTCAGTTGTCATCAGATTTCCTGTCTCATTTACCAGTACAGTAGAATATTTTCATTCTCCTTTTGTGACTAAGATACTTAAGAAGCCCTTGTTATTATTCATCACAAAGCTTGATAAATTTATCTCCAGCTGTGCCTTATCTTTTCTGATCCCACCCCTATACTCCTGAGCAGTATCCCTATATTCTTCCCAAGATATGTGTACCTCCTTCCACTTCCATGCATTTCCCTTGTATTTTAGTTTGACCAGGAGGACCTTACTCAGGCATGCTGATGTCCTGTTTCCTTTCGTGATTTCTTGCAAATGGGAAGTGAGAATTCTTGTGCTCTAAGAAAAATATATTTAAAGGGCTGATAATTATCTGATAATTATCAAAATACTTATCTGATAATTATAAAAAAAAGTTTGCTCTTGTAAATTTTAAGACCTTGACTTTACCTTTTGTCTGCCTTTATCCCTTCAGATCATGATTTTCACCAGGGCATGATCACTGCAACTCAGGCTACCGTGAGTATGGACTTCTAAACTTCTCTGAGTTGTTGAGCAACAGATCCAGCAAAACATCTCCTGTCATTGGAGGAGGATTTTCTGGATTAGGTTATCCTCTATGCACTCCAAGAGACACCTGCTGCTTGGAGTTTGCTGTGACACTTTTCCAGCAGGTGTCAAGTTCTGGACCTAGTACAAAATCATGATGTTGAATTCTGTAGCAAGTCACATAAGAGTTTAAGAAAATTTCCACCTTTCTCCCACCTAAACCCAAGAGATAAGCTTCTCTTAACCATATATTCTCAGCTATTCCAGTTTAGTCTCTAATATTTAAAATGCAGTAACACTAAATATTTAAACAAGATGGCAAAGATCAGGAGAGGAGAGATACATTCAATAGTTGTTCAATTACCCCTGTAAAAACAGTCAAAAATAATTACTAATATAGCCAACAACCCTTCCAGAACTGAGGAAATATATTGTCTTTCCGTGACCTTGGCAATATTCACAATGAGTCCAGAAAATCTTAATATGTCTTTGACAACATCAGCTCCAGTGTGAATTAGGTTATTAGTCTCCTTAATTTGTATCATTACCAACTGTTTACAGAGCCTGTGTCTTTTAAGATAGTTGATTAAGAAATATTTTTAATATTTTGCAGTTGAATCACAGCAAACTTAACTGCTGTTGTCTTATCTCATATTTTTAATGAAAAGTGATGCAATTCATCACTTCAATGATTTACACCTGAATCAAAGTACTGAATTATTCTACCTGAATGATATGCTTCATCTTCAGCATTCTTTTCTACAAATCCATTAACATCACTGTGTCTGAAAGCACCTATAAAACATATTTACATCCCTGTGCATCTGTGCATATAACTCCAGAAACATGAACATCAGCTCTTTCCAACTGTCCCATCCATGTGTAAGCCCATTCCTTTGGATTTAGAACAACGTCAACCAGAGATGCCAAATGCTAAGATGTTTGACTCATTGAAATATAAACATCTCTTCTGGAAAAACCCTAACAGTAAAATATCATACTCATTTGCTTATTAAGGTTACTCAAGACGTTGTCAGGGAATGTTCTTGTTCCTAAAGGAAATGCTGTGTTTGCATGTATATCCCCTGTCAAAGATGTCATAGTCTCTAGAGAGAGAAGCTGAATGAGTAGTAATGACTCAAACGTAAACTTCTTCTGGGCCTTTAAGCATTTTTAAGTTAATAAATATAAGGATTCCAGTGTACAATTTACTACTTAGAAAATCAGTTTAAAAAGAAGCTCCTGATGAGGCTATGTAAATTTGTAGTGTTGGGTTTTGGGGATTTTTTCCTTTCAAGTTCTTCTTCTAGCTTCTGGAGGAAAAGTATTGCCTTCTAGTAAGTCCTGCAGAGGTTAATATATTCAACTTGAATAAAACAAAAAAGCATAGTAACATTTGACACATAAAAGGATAGGGAAGCACATTAGGGGAATGCAAAGAACTGGCAGCTGAAAGGCAACAGTTGCATAATATTACCAAAGTAATGAGAAGTGTGCTACATATTAATAAATATGTGACCTTTTTGTCTTGATTATTTAAAAATCGTGTTATTTTAAAAATGAATAAACAATTGCCTTGTTTTTCCTTATGTAAAGCCATATTTTTACTTGGTGGACTATGTACAATCATTTCTGTATTGGTAAAGTGGAATGCAGCTGTACAGGTCATTGTAGCATTTATCACATCAATCTGTTCCTCTGTTTTTTTAGCAGATTGCACAGGACAATCACCTCTTAAGCTAAAGCCTTCCCTGAAGCAAGGGTATGCAAGAGTATTCACTTATACATAATGAAATCTTAAATTCCTAAAAGACAAATATGATTAAAATTAAATAAGAAAAAGAAGAGAAAAGCCCTACAAGTAAGATTGCATTTAAGTTTGTTATATACTTTCATGAGATACAATTTCTTATTTAAAGTTGTAAAGATTTGATTAATTTTTTATTATCCCCATCATTAATAACCATAGCTGTAACTTCAGAGGATTTATATTAAAAACACAGAGGCAACAGTTGAAAATGTGAAATAAAGAAAAGTGGTCGGCAACCTCCCATTTAATTTCTGTACTATTATTAATTATTTATCAGATGCTAAAAGCTCTGGGTCAATTCTATATAAGTAATTTATGTTATAAAGTAAGTACTGACAGTCAGTTATATAACCTAATATAATCTAAATGACTCCGGTTATTATGGGATAATTTGTCACCTTTCCAGCAAGAACTGAATTGTCCCAGGAAGCCACAGGTCTAACCCTGGAGTCCCTGTGTGTCACAGATGAAAGCCCAGGCTGCCTGGGAGCCCCATGAGCCTGCAAAGAGCATTTTCTGTGAGCCAGCTGTGCCAGGCACAGGGCAGAGGACAGTGTCCACGTTCTCTGTCCCTGCCAGGGACTCAGCTTCCAGAGGTAAAGGAAGAATGAGTCTGCTCAGGCAGGGAGAGCTAACTGCCAAGGGCACTCAGCACTCTAGACTGATGTGTTATGGGGAGAACTTTTCCAGCAAATCTGGTAAATTCTGCTTATTGAGGGAAATGAAATTATGCTTCCTAAACCCATTAAGAACCTGCCATCGGCTTCCTTTTCTCCAGTTTCTCATTTGCCAAATTGAGAGACAAAATTATCTCCCCCTAGTTGCAATAACTGCCCTGTAAAGCATCAAAGTTATTTGTTTTCATAAAGGATGTAATTTATGCAGCCACAATGGCAAATACAACAGTTAAAATTGTGGTATATCATTAAATTTTCCAGAGTCCTAAATAGCTATTACAAGGAACCTAAACAAATGGATCTCTCTTCCTCCACAGATCTATAAGCTTGGTTACTTGAATGGGAGAAGAGGAAAATGGCCTCATACCAATTATTTGCAAGATGATGTTTTTTTTGGAAGACTAGCAATCAGATACCTCAACTCAAAATAAAACCATTATTGAAGGATGTAGATCTCAGGAAATATCATGCTGTGATAAAGCAAAAGGCATATGGGATGTGTAACAGCTAAGGATAAACAGTCTATGTGTAAGTCATGCCAATAATCCTTCTTCTTACCCCCCTATTTATTATTATTTCTATAACTGCCGCTACTGTTTGCATTCCAGTCACTTCTACTGGCTCCAGCTAAAGCCTCCATTGTAAAGACACAGTGCAGATCCAGCTACTCTCCTATTATCCTGCAACACTTTCAACTTATAGAGAAGATAAGCAAAGAGTGTGATAAAGGATGTATTAGTGTTCCTGGTCCATAACTGATCAGCCAAGGTGGTGGTGTAAAATCAAGTGACTTTCTGAACTGCACAAAGGAAGTGTGTGGTAGAGACAGTAAGGCACCACAGCCATCTCATATTGCACTTCTGTGGTCTGAAATCCAGGATCAATTTTGCCTGGATTGGGCACTTTTACCATCTACTCTCAAGGACAAAAGCTCACTCACAGGGGAACTAAGTATCATGCAGAGAACTGATATGGTGTAAAGTCTAAGGATATTAAAAAAAACCAAAACCAAACACTTCCTTTAAAATATCCAATGAAAAAGCCATCAGGCTTTAGCATTGAGGTATGTTCCTGCTAGTTTAGTAGGCACCATAGGTCCTTGAATATAGTGGAGGACTAGAAAAGAAAATATGAAAGATCTGCAGTAGGCTGTGGCAGGAATTTTTTAAAAATCTGACCAGTTTGTAGGACATCTCTATTAATCGTGGCTTAAGCATCAAACCTCTTAATTTCACTGCTGACAAAACTAACAAAACTTACATATAAGATACACAAGAAGAAACTTGACTGAGCTCCTATCAGAAAGGACACCTTCCCTGACTGAAATAATCACCTAGCTAATCTACCATCATAAATCACAGCATTTTCCTATTTCTTGGTCTTGGTTAAAGGTCATCTTTAAGTAACTGTGACACTATATCATATGGTAGGCTCTTCTGTTTCTTTTGAACAAGTAAGCATATGTTAACATTTATATTTTGTTTATATCTTGAGCTTGGTTTCTTTATTTGCCTCCATTCTCTTCAGCATGTATTCAAATGATAGACAAGGCATCATTCTTACACTGTTCCATTCACAACTATTGTATTAAGAAAGCACTGTGTACTCTGAAGGTTAATTGGTTGGTAGCTTCATCTGAGTGGGAGACTGTTGAAGGCAATAAGCATTTCTTTAAACCAGTGGCATTATTCACAAAAGTATTTCATTCATTTATGTGCTTCTCTTTTTCATTTCAGAATGCTATTGTATTTTGCTTTTATTTGCATGAGCTTCTATAAGAATGTTGCTGTTAACTTATTAGACTAGAAGTATGTTGGACTGCTTGCTAAATGCTGCCTGTTTTCTTCCTGTTGAATTCTCTGTATGCAATTTAGAATTCTGTTTCTAATAAGATTATAAATGAAATAATGAAAACCGGTAGGATTGTACTGCTAGCAAGTTTCCTTGGTGATTAATGAGCTAAATAATAATGTTTCTATGGTCAAATTCTGTCTCCAGCATCACCAGTGAGAAGCCAGAAGTAGCTCCCTCGATGCCAATCATAGACTCATAGAATGGTTTGGAGCTATTCTAGATTCACTATGGTAGATCTAGTGACAGTGGTATAAATGATCAGAGAATTTGATTTCACATGTGTCAATAGTTTAAAGCTTGTTTGTGGTTTGTGGGTCCTACTTCAGAAAATTATACACTTGCATAGCCTTTAAAATCACACAGCCAAGAACCTTCCTAGCAGGAGCAGGGAAGTCTCACTTTAACCATACAGCACACAAAGAGAAGAGCAAGCCAAGAGAGACTGACTGTGAAGCAGACTTACACATGTGAGAAATGATGAGTGATAATGGTTTCAATCTACCATCCTCACTCTGGCTGCAGGGTTCCTTTCTGACTGATATATGTGCACACTCTGCAATGTTTTCCAACATAAAACTTTACAGCTTATACAGGGGCTGGAATGAGCATCTACTGAGCAAGGTGGAAAGAAATGGAAATTGCAAACCATTCCTCAGTCTCAGTAATACAGAATATTTTTTTTGTCACTGGAAGCAAAGAAAAAACCTAGAAGAAGTTATGGGTGACGTGTTTCAACATAGCAGCTCTTTCCTACATACATCAAGCAATTAGGTGTAGATAACCACATGCCATCTGCCTGAAGCTCCAGTTTAAGATTGTCTATCAGGTAAACTTGCCTAAGGTTCACCTTGTTCCACCAAAAAAGCTGGAAGAGGAATGCACACCCATTCCATCTGCCTGTAAGGCTTTGCAGTGTAGAGAGTGCCTTGGTGCTAAGATAGGTGAGTAAGAAGGGAAGTAGTTTTTAGTGCCCAAGAAAGAAGGGTGAAATCAAATAAACAGACTGAAGTGCTATAGACCTCAAAGACCCCCAAAAAAGCACCTTGGGCAATTCTTCAGCTTTTTCTATAATGAATATAGACATTCAGTGATATTTCGACATCAATTTCTTTTAGAGGTAGATAGAAGCAAAAAAAGGTTAAACTCAACAGTCTCTTTAACCTTCCTCAGTCTTTCCATTGCAATTTTGCTTCAGAAATACGGACTTTTTCTTTTATCTTTTTCTTAGGGACAGAAAGAGCAGAGGCTATCTCTCCTCTCTAAAGCTGGTGTAGTTTTGGACAATCAACCATGTAAGATCAAATTGTAAAAGTCTCTCCACTAGGTGATGGACTTTTTTTTTTTTCCTACACGTATCTTTTGTTGCCATGTGTGGAAACAGGATTGACAGCATGCTTTTCTTCTCTTAAGTATACACTCTCAGTCAAGGACTTGATTAGCACCTTTTTGCCAATAAAATAGGCTGTAATTAGCTTTTAATAATCAGAATGTTTTTGCTATATCAGCATGCAATTTAGACACTTGAGGTATTTTAAAAGCTCTATTCAGGAGCCCAGTACCACCTATTACATTTGGGGCAAATAAAGCTTTTAGAATAATGTTTGGAAAAGCAGCACCCTGTAAATATAAGGTGGTGTTGCACCATATGGAGACTGGCTTTATGACATATGGTTTGAATTAACAAGTTTAAAACTGTTAGGATCAGTTTTTCTTTCACTGAAGGAAAAAAAAAAAACAAAACCACAAGATACATACAGTTAAATAAGCTTCAGTAGCGGATGCAGACCCAGCTTGTGCCAACATGTGCTAGTTCAGTTAAAATACCACTTAGGCTATACGAGTTGGGTTTGGTTTTTTGTTGGTTTTGGATTTTTCTGGTGGTTTTTTTTTTAAGCAAACAGTACTGCCAGCTGTAAATGTGTTTTATTACTGTTAGTACAAGGACCATCGTCACCACCACCATCATTATGATTGTGGTCCTCATTAAAATAAATGATTGGCCCTGGTTTTGTATTAAAGCTACTTGAAAAGATAGGGCTGAACAACAGATGAAAACAGAGGATGGAAGCGGGTCTTCTGATCTCACCTAATTGAATCTTTGTTGGCTGAATTGATCTGAAAAAAGTTCAAAGATCTGGGATCCATATTATAAAAACATTGTTTCATTTAATCAAAACACTCTTTGAAGTGCCATGCTTGCAGACCACCTGTAGCTTTGAAATCTGAAGTAGTGGGAAAGCTTCCCTGATGGTCCACAGATATGATATATCTGAGAAAAATAAAAGCAGAAAAGGGGGAGGTCCTTGTAAATCTATTTTATATCCAGGTTTCTTTTAAGCACTTCTTTATGTCTATGCTAGGTTACCTGGAGGAGCAAGCAAAGCACTTAGCATAAGAAAGTGCATATCTTTTTCAGTCTTTTTTCACAATTTTAATTGTTGCTGCATTTGCAGAGAATTCCAAAGATAAATAGACCCCAGGTTGTCCTTGGTCTCAAGTGTAGCAATACTGCAAGACTTTCCTTTCTGAGGACTCACCCTGCATCTGAGAAAGTTCAACTCTGTAGTGAAACAAAAAACAACCACAGCATATATTAATATATTGGCAACAGAATAGGGGGAAAAAATCAAATGAAACATTCAGGGCCAGAACCTCCTCCATGCATGCAGGTGATTGGCACAATGGAACAGAAATATAGCACTCATGGATGTAATCTTCTTAGCTTCAAAAATGTAACATTTCAGAACTTCCTGTCCTGTGGGTCAAACTGGATGAGCATTCTTCAATACTATTTTCCTAAGAGTTCCTATCTGAAAAACATAGTAGGGACATGACTGGTATGCTCAACTTCTCAGCAGTCATCAGGCTGCTTATGTCTTCCCTTTGGAATCATAGCCATACAGTTTAATTTAGAGAAACTCAGAAGTTACGAAGGACTGGCAGAAATCACAGGATCACAGAACTACTTACGTTCACAGAAAAGCTGGGTCAGATTTTCTTCTCCGTGATTCAAATCTCAGGGAAAAAAGCAAGCACACTGAAAGTTATGTGACAAAAGATCAAGTTTTTTCAGCTGTAGATTACATCTGATTTTGCTGGTATTGGAATTGTGGGAATACAGTCCTGTAAAACTATCTGGAAATTGATAATCCATTTCTATATTTCTTCAGATAAATCTTAATAACATCCAGATTCCTCACCCCACCCCTTAAAATCAATTTCTCAATTTCACACATCCATTTCCAAAATCTCATTATCCAGTTAGGAAAAAAAAAGATTTTCTCAGCTGCACATTGCCATTTAAATGAATCCTCTCCTCATCTACTTTAGAAAATCCTATCCTATCTTATCCTATCCTATCCTATCCTATCCTATCCTATCCTATCCTATCCTATCCTATCCTAGTGCATCCTACTACTGTACTGCAGGTCCCAGCTCCTTAGAACAAAAGGGACAAAATCCCTATGTCAGTGTACCTGAGCAACTCACAGGACATGAATTCCTGGGCTGTTCAGAGCAAACAAAAATCTGTGCTCCTCCTTACTATGTAGATTATGTATTTATTTCAGTGTAAATGGTCAAGTATCACTGTATAAAACAAAAGTCTCTCTCTCTCTCTGAAACTTCTTAAAGCAGGGTGTCAATGGCAGAACTCTTATTTTAGATTAATATGATCAAATAATAATCCTTTTCTTAATAAAGGAGAAGAAATCATACTACTCTTTGGGTGCTGCTTTAATGAAAAAGCATGTCAGAATTCTGTGTGAATGCAAAATGTTACAAAACATCAGGGAACAATCCATACGTATGCCAACTGTAATGGGAACAGCGTGTGGTCAACTGATTGTCTATCACAACACAGTTTGCAATTTTCAAATAAGCCATTGACACCTTATCTCATTGTACAAAATCTAGCATTATATCACAGAAGAGACTAAGGTGTATAAGGAAGAATATGTGTATGTGCTGCCTCATAACGATACGAATATTGTATACAGGCAATGTAAAAACATTACTTATGATTGCACAAGATCATCGGGATCTTTGGCTTTCATATTCTCTTCCAATTGCCCAATAAAGCCCAGTAGTTAAAATAAAGCAAACATAATAGTTCTACATGGAAACACATATTGGATACCTGCAACATGGTGACCCAAGCAAACAAGGATTTGTATTCTGCCTCTACGAAATTGCATGTGAAAAAATTGAGGTGGTTTATATATGTGTGTGTGTGTGTGTGTGTGTGTCTGTCTGTCTGTCTGTCTAGCAAGCCAACATGCCACAGTCAACATGTGCATTTCAGAGTTGTTGAGCAATGCTAAAAAATCCACATGCAACAGGCTTATTAAATATATAGAAATAATATGTGAGTCTTTCTGTATGTATGTGTAGATAGACACATAGATGGATAATTTTGGCAAATTAAGTCCTCTTCCCTTGCTGATAACACATCTGCCAGTAAGTGTGCAGTGTGACAGACATTTGCCCTTCTCTACATCAATATCTGATAGGCAGAAAAGAGGCAACATCATATTAGCATATCTATTTCTCTCTCTTTTCTCTACAGGTGCTAAATAATTAGTAGTGGTTGAATTATTCATTGCAAATAATATTCATTGTGAATTTAGCCGGTTTATTTTTTTATTTTGCTTACAAATCATTCCAGAGGCAATACTGAATTCTGCAAATATATTCGTTACTCCTAAGTATTCAACAAATAGTTGGACAAAGCTCTTTTGATCTAGAAAAACACTGGTTCATAAATCAATTTCTTCAGAAAACTCCAATGTATGACTTGCTGTTATAAGTAGATGCTGTAGTTTCTCTGTTCTTTTTCGTAGACTTTATCTAAAAAAAAAAAAGGCTACTGAAAAGTGCTAAGTAGCAAACAATCCAGTAAGTTCTCTGGCTCATAACCATTTATGAGACTTTGGAGATTAGCAAATAGAAATTACAGAGAAGGAAGAAACTTGTGAATATGCTAGTGAGTCTATTCTTTTTGTAAAGGCAGTAGGTAATAGTTCAAGTCTAACCAAGTGGATTTGAAGAATAGGATATATATTGTGACTGTGTTTGTAGTAAATGAATTCCAACCTGGAAAGAAGCTATATCACAGGCAGTAAATAAAATAATAATCTAATAGAATAGCATAGACAAAGCTTCATAGTAGGTCTGATTACAACTAACTGGGGGAAGGATGGCTACTTAGAAAGGCACATTCTCATCAGCATTCATGATTGGAGTTCTATATTCAGCACCAAGGCTGAGAATTAAGATTTCTTCAAAAGCAGTGCAAGTTTCCCATGAGTGTATATGTATACAGATACACGTCACCTATCATTTTAACCTAGACAGAAATCTCAGAAGCTTTAAGCTGAGAGAAACTTTAGCAAAATAAAAGAAATGAAAATGTGCTTATAAGACAACTTTAGAACAGAGATTAGTGTTAGGCCTCTTACAAGTGAGGTATCCTTAAAGTCTTCATTAAAAGGAAATTTCTCTCTCTGATCCAGAGTTCCTAAGCAGATAGAAATCAAGGGCTGTATACCAAGGAAGGCCATTTACAATGTCTTCTAATGAAAAAAAGGAAGAATTGGATCTTAAAATATCAGCCAGTCACTCAGCACTATATTCATCCAGCGCAGGAGGACAAATTGTGACAAAGTCTATTGCACACCAGCTCTCTGTCCTTATGCATTTTTTGAAGACTTCACACTCTCTCTTATATATGAAAAGAAGAAAATTCTGCTGACTTTTTTATCACTACAGATGAGGAGAAATTCTGCTCAGTTATGGACATCCTGCAGGTTAACCCCTGCCGAGTCTATTTGCTGAGTCTTGAGAAGGTTACTGGAGCAGAAATATCACCTACTCTTCCATACAGAGTGACTACATGGCTTGAAAAAGTTAACATTTCAGGATTACACAATATTGAGTTCACTGTGCAACCTTCCAAGTATGTAAATTCGCTGTATTTTATGAAATTAATGTAATCAGGGGGTCTAATGTTAGTCAGGTTCCAAAGATAATTGCTTTTTTGAAAGAAAAAAAATAATTTTGCAATACTCAGCACTATGTTATTTATCAATTTCAGCTAGACTAGTTTTATTTTGAGCCTCTCTCTATTTTAATCTCTATCAGAAACATTATTAAACTGCTTTTTCTTTAATGTAACCTTAACTTTTGGTGAGTGCTTTGGTCTTTCTGCTTATAGAGCAACAGAAACACTGCAGATACTTTGGGCACAGAGACATTATTATTTACCGTATTGAGATATATATTATTACCCCAAAAAAGCAACATGGAATTAGCCTGACACCTATTTCCAGCTGCAGTGGAGGTTGATACAAAAATCCCCATATATGACTGAATGTATTCCAATAAACACAAGGGTCTGAGTATCAAAGTACAAATGTAACACTTCAGCCAACACCCTTATGGCAAAGTCAGGTTCAACAAAGACAAGCCCTAATGACCCACAGAATTTCACTAAGACACCACCAAGAATTCAAGTGGTAAGAAGACAACACTTCAAAATTCTCACTCTGAAATTCCTTTAGACAGGAGATGAAGCTTCCCTTACTATAGATGGGAAAATAATGAGACCAGTGTTTTCTTGTGGCCCTTGTTTGTCTTGGACAGCACAAATCCTGCACTGTCACTTCAGCTAGTAGCTAGTTCCTGCTATGGGGTTGAAGATGGCTTCATCCTTGATGTGTGTACAAAAGTGCTTGCATAATTCCTCATTTGTTAAAGGAAGCAGGTGAGTAATCAGGCTACAGTACTGCACTCTATTTAACTTGGCCTCACTTAGGCCAAGATGGTATTTTCTGCTCCTCTAATCATCTTCTCTTTGGGCCAGGTATTTCATCCATTTTCCACATGGTGATAATGAAAGTGGCTAGATCAACCAGTCTTATTTTGGACTTAGTTTTCTACAGTTTCAGGGAATAAGAATCTAAATGAAGGGAGGCTGTGAAGTTTGGGGCTGCCATTTTCAGCAGCAATTGCACTAGCTAAAAGAGAGACTACACCCTTGGGTTTTGGGCACTTATAGATGCCAGAATAGACTGAAAGACATATCAAGAATTTATTCAGTCCAGAGACTAGTTTCCAAGGGCTCAGGTTTTATAACTTATAGCTCGATCCTAATGAAAGGATATAATTGTGTATAAGGTGACTGTTTTGGATAGAAATTAAGGAACCAGACATAGGCAGCTGCAGGTTGAGGTTTTCAGACAAGAAGCAGGTTGAGACCAGAAGCCCAGGCCAGCAGCAGCACGACATTGGTTAATTAATTTCTCACTTTGTGGCACTTCCATAGGCTTCATCCTGACACACAGCATGTCGTCAGGCCTGCAGGGCTGAACCTCAAGGGCCTGTGTCTCTGGTTCGAGACATCTTGGTGGTGTTTCTCCTAAAGTAAGGAGCAGCAATGCCGTCTCCAGCTGTGCTTAAGCTGTGTTAAGTTTAAGGACTGTCCGGCTTGTAATTGGAGCTCATTCCTATGTATTCAGTGTAGTTTCTTCTTTCCAGTTCTTTGATCTCACCAGGTCCCATCAAATGTTCAACCTCAGATGGCATATTATGCCACTAGTCTCAGAAACTAGGAATAATTTTTCTTTTAAAACCTCCAAAAATTTCTGCCATAAAAATTGTTTTACTTTTGACTAGTTAATTACTGCGAAACTGGAGACAAGACTTATGTTTATTACACTGAGACAGGTTTTTGAATCCATTTCTGTTGAGTTGAGGCCAGATTTTTTTTTATCTATCCCTTGTGATTGCTTTTAACAGTGAAGCTGTATAAAGCTTGATTTTATTCACATGAGCTCAGCAATATTCTATTTTTCTGACTGCACAGTATACTGTTGCTTTCAGTTCTGTCCTCTATAGTGTTTCCTGTGTTCCAGTCCTGAGCCAGTAGCCTATTCTCTACACAGAAAAGCTTTTAGTTGCTTGAAGTGTGAAAGAGAGTGTGACTGTAATTTGCTTTCTGTTTAATAGATGTTTGTATCATTTAGCCAGTTAATAACTTCATGGGTGAATTATTGCTCAATTGTCCTCTATGCTTTTCTTTAACTTTTATTTGGTTGTCCCCTACATACTTTCTACCTACATGTGAAATTACAGGGAAATATCTATCTAATTATTCTACAGAATGGCCCAACCCAGGCCAGCAAAGTTTTATCATGACCAAAAACATTCTAAAAATAGATATACCTATTTATTTTAGACATCGTAAAAAGCAGGTCATCCTATCTGGACTAAATTCACTGACTTAATTAAATTCATATATAAATGTTGAGAGTGACACATCTCTAAAGATTCCCAAATATTTAAAATATCCAATCATTTGTATATCTGAGAAACAATGAAAAAAAGATAATAGGAGTGGGAGCTATTTGATATTTTATTTGGGGAAACACAAATATTATGGGTTTTCTATGATAGGAAATACATATTTTAAAATGTCTACAAAATATTTACAAAAATAATCCCAGCTTGAATTTCTTTCCTACTCACCTGAATCATTTGAAGCAACTCCAGTAGCTTGACTGTTGATACTGAAAACACAAACATAGTAGATTTTAAAATATACATTGTGGTCTACTCACTGACTTTTATTTGTGATTTCAAGTCCTGTAAAATAAACATGAAGATTATTCTTTAGTAGAAAGCAATGACTGACTACATTTTATTTCAAAGAGAACTACTGGAGACTCCAAACAGAGACTGCAGCAGTGCACAGGGATACAATGAGCTTAGCAGAATCTTACACACAGGATATATGTGCATTCTTACACAATGAAAATACAGATGTGAAAGCCATGGCAGCAATTATTTCTTAGTATGCCTTATCATATGTACGGGGAAATTTAGTAAATAAAAAAGCGCAAATGCTAGCAAAATCAACTGCCAATACCCAGATCCTAAAAATGTCACATACACACTTATTGCAATTTTTTATTAAAAAAAGGTTTAAAAAATGATTATATTAAAAAAAAAAGGAAAATTAAATAAAAATAGCAAGTAAGAGAATAAAAAGGTTGATTCCTTCAGAAAGATAAGAGCTGAACAATATCTCTTACAATGAGAAGTCATGCAGCTCAACCTACTCAATTTGTCAAAAAGGCTGATAAGAAAGAATTGTACACTGTTTATAGAAAGGCATAAACAATATTGGGGCTGGTGAGGTGTTTTTCAGACTAACTAATAGAGATATTAAAAGATATATTAGTGAGAAGATGATATTAGCTTCAGCCTTGAAATAAGACTTGGCATCCTACTGGAGAAGGTAAACACTGGAATGGCTTTGTAGATGTAAGTGTAGCAGCTATTGCCTGGCATTTTTCAAATGAAATCTTTCAAAATGCTGGTGTTGAATAATGTTTCCACAAAAAAAGCTGACAGAGTTTTCTGATGACATGGCTGTGTTTTCACCCTTCTCACCTTTGGCACCTGTCAACAGACACCTGTGATGCTCTTTCTTCATTCCCTTTTTATACAGAAGACTGGGAAGCTTTGCATTGTCATCAGGATATATCTGACTTCACCTTCTGACACAAGCTACAATGAAATCTCCTGCTGGTAGGCACAAATAGTTATCCCCAATAGTTATTGCTATACTTGGTGTGAGGAAATTATTTCTCTAAAAATGTGTATTAGCTGAGTTTATTTCTCTCTGCAGCACAGAATACAGAATTCCCAGGAAATTTTCTTCAGATTGTTATGAGGTTGGGGACTTTAAATATACATCTACATGCAGGCCAGTAGTTTCCTCTATGGCTTAGGCCAATTCAGACAGCTCAGGAAGGCCAGGATGTAGCTGATCTGACAAATGCTGGTAGATGCCTCCTTTAGAGAGAACTAAATAGTTTCCTGGACACCTTCAACTGTATGGACTAAATCCAATTTGCTGTAGAAAACTTGACTTAGGTCACATGGAGAGAACAGCATTTAGTTGTGAAGGTTTGTCCCCACTTTTGGTAGGAATACACAAGTGTAATGCATTTTATTTTCTGACATGGCAGGGGTCTGGACACTGTGAGTATCCTGTTCTTTTCTGGAGACACAATTTCAGTGAAACTCAAGCTGTTGTCTTCAGTGAAGGAACAGCTACAATTCTGTGAAACTTAATGGTGTGTAATACGTAACAGAGAAGACTAAATGATCTCTTCCAGCTTTAGGTGTTAATATGGTTGTTCAACCCTAAAAAGCAGGTTGGTGATGCCCTCTTTTTGTCAGAGGATATTGTGCCTTGGAAAGAAAGTGAAATTGAAATTAGCAAAGTGTTTCTTATTACGTTTTTTTGTTTAGAGATGCAGGCATTATGGTCCTGTTCAGAATACAGCTAGACACACCCTTTTCCTCTTCTAGAAACAAAAAGCTCATTTTTAGTATAGGTTTCTCTAGAGGATTTATCATCTCTGAAGCTTAGATTCAGTTTTTTCTTTGAGCAAGCTGTCCTAAAAGGTGTTTGTTGAAAATGTGCCCCAAGAAATTAATTGTCAGAGACAACCCTAGGGAGAACAAATGTTTCCAAAAGTACTTGATGATACTTACCATCTATATAAATTTTTATGTTTTCTAGGATAGCCCAAACACTCACAATTAACATTAATTTACCACTTGTAAAGTGACACCATTTCAGGGTGCAAAAGCTCATACAACATATTTTCCATTAAACTCCGAAGAATGAGATTTGCAAAACAATAATGCAAGTGGGTTTTCTGATTCCCCAGGTAACACAGCCATGATCTCAGAATCAGTACATGAGTCAGCTCTCAACTTGAGTGTTTCTGTAGAGGCTGTTAGCTTCGTTGACATCACATTTTGACACTCAAAAGAACAATCTGACCAAAAGCTCCTGAACACAGACATGCGCAGTCGTCGCACCAGAATTGCACTCCTGAGTGTTTCCCACTCTGTGAGAAATTCTGTGCCCTTTTCACCTGACCTACTGATGATTAGGTATAAAATTAATTCAAAAATACCTGTTTCTTCAGTGGTGAATAACATGAAAAACATGAAATAATGACAGAATATCTTTAAAAGGAAGAAAATAGTATAGAACTAAAAAAATGAGAGCAAGTAGTGAGATGGAAGAAAGGAATGAAAGAAAAGGAAAGGGAGACCATGGTGCTTTATCTTTGAATGACTAATCAAGTGAAATTTTATTTTATATAAAATCATGGTGAAGTCATCTTTAGGTACAAGATAAGCAACATATTAGCAGGCAAGGATAGCTGACATGTTCAGCCAGTAATTTCAAATAAATGTAAAATTTGACCAAACCACAATTAAGAGTCTTCTTTTCTTCTTTTTTTTTTCCTCAAAGATATTAGCTTTGCTAAATATCCTCAGTTACAGAAGAGAGGAAGCAAAGAAATCAGTGATGTCAAACAACATTTTAGTGCTAAAAGTGGAATAACGTCTGGAGCATTAATTAGAGTTTTGCTGTGACTTCAATCCCGACTTTTCAGATGTTAGTCAGGCCTCTTTATCCCAAGGAACTGAGGACTGAATTTAAATATTAACGTTTTATTACAGAGTTCTTGCAATATTATCTTTGTTCTGGATGAAACAAAACTTATAAAAAGGATTCAATTGAACATTGTTTAAAAAATTTAATCTGACAGATCTTTTGAGGTTTGGATTTGGTTTGAGGTAAAAGTTAGTTTGAATAACAACAGAAAATCATTTCAGGCAGGTCTGTGCCTTCCCTGCTGTTTCTGTCAATGTGCTTCTGTATTATTTTTTAAAATAAGTCTGCTCTTGGTGGTCGCTAAGCAAAAGACATATACTATCAAGGAAAAGAGTGACACTATCTATATGGAAAGACCTATCAAATACACATGTTGAGCAACCAAGAAAATTACCTGTGTCATTTGTGGTTGTCATAGGACTACTCATCACAAAGGCAGGTAGAGCAGTTTCAAAGAGAAGTGCGGTGTCAGAGTTACACTGTCCTTTTTATTTCTGTAGGGGGTTCATTCAAAAGACATTCTCTGCAGGACCAAGTAGAAAGAGCTTCGATTAGGGCTGTACAGTATGTGACTAAAGGATTTGTTAACCTTAGCGCTTCAAAGCACACTTGAAAATAAGATTCAAATGGGCTCTTTCTTTTGTGGTTCTGTAGCGATAAACGAGTTCTCCATGCACCAATGCTCATGATTACTACTTCTCCAACATTGTGACTCTGGATGAACGTTAGATCAGTCTAAGTAATGTCCAGAACATTTCATCCATACTAAATAATGTATGTCGTGGCAGGCCTCTCCATTTTGCTTAGGAAAGAGCTGCAAGTGTAGTCATAGCTTTTCTGGGGATATATCATCAATCTTCAGGTGCCTCACAGAACTTGCAGATTTTTTTCCAGTAAAGAAAGGGATGGAAGGGGAAATCCACTGGGTAACTGGGTTTCTTTGGGTTTTTTTGTTTTGGTTTTGGTGGGTTTTTTTTGGGGGGGGGTGTTGGTTGTTTTTTTGTTGTTGCCGTTGTTGGTGGTTTTTTTGTTTGTTTGTTTGGATTTTTTTGGTCTTTTTGGTTTTTTTTTATTCTGTGTTTTTCTATGGGATTTTGCCTTTTTTTAAAATCTAAAGTTAGAAAATTTTTGCTTTAAGGTTAACTCATAAACTACATTTTAAAACCTGTATGCTTGAGTCTGTGCAATAAACTTACTTCCTAATAGTCAGTTTATGAATTAGTGGAATAATTCATGACATGCCCTGTGGGTAACACCACTCACATGATTCATCCCAATATAGCAAGTAGAACTGTTCAGATACTAAAAGTTATTCTGGGTGTAACTGATTAACAAACTCTTTACTATTCACAGGAAAGTGAAATTTCCATTTTGTTCTTGGAGCCCACTGACTGCATCATATTGAGGGTTCTTCTGTCTCTGACAACAGTGTTGTAGTTATTAACTGTTAGTTATTAACTGTAGTTATTCCTGTCTCTATCTCAGTATAAGAAAGGCCTCCTAAATTTTATCCTTCCTCAATGGCAAACACGTTCCAAAAAGGGTACCACATCATCTCTCTCCTTCAAGGTTTACATGAGCCATCACTTTCTTGTCTGTAACTGATACTTGTTAGTCCTGGTGACTTAATGCCTGATTCAGAGCTTTGTATCCTGATGACTTGTTTTCCTCTTCAAGACCTGATTAAGTCTAATAATACAAAGCCTAAAAAATTAGAGCTCTGCCTTCACTACTTGCTAGTGATACTGCTTTATCTATCCCCTTTCAATAGCTTAGTTTAGTCAGTCTGCCTGGCTGGCTGGCTGGCTGTCTACCTATCCTATTCTACTCTCTTCTACAGACAAAGCTTTGTTCATGTCTTTTAAGCCCTAGCACAGCTCTACCAGTAATCTTCCCAGGCAACGAATCTTTAACTGTGTAGTAAACATATTGGCAACATCTATGAAACATTTGCATTATTTTATATAAATATTAAATAAATCTTACATACATCTGAATAACATGAATTTATTTCACTTTATGTAAATGACATCAGTCTTCCTGCATTTGCAGTAATATTCAGAGGAAGATGCAAAACAGAAAATTACAAGGAGATAAGATAACAGTGGCTGAGCAATGAGCAAGGCTCTGTCTGGACCAAAAATAGCTTATTTAGTTTGCCAAAACCTACATCCTATAAGAAAGGGATTGGAATTTTTACTGAAGTAATTCAGGTGAAGTAGTTTTGAGCACACTGGATTTTTACATAGTCTTAATCAACACACAAGAGAAAAAGAGTAGAAACCGGGAAGAAGATAGATTTGATCAGAACACACTTCTCCCGTTCAGGATGGATGAATTGAGAACAGATTTTGGAACTATTTACAAAGGTATTACTAAGGTTTATAGTTCTGGGTCATTTGTGATTTTGTCCTTATCAACTTGGAAACCTGAAACAAATACATTATGTTGGCTTTTGCTTGTGTGTGGGTGTGTTTAAGACACTCCTTCAGCACTGCTGCAAATTAATACTGTCCCAGAGGAAGCTGTGACAGGTACTTAAACTGAGGGTATCCTACTGTAACCTAGGGTGCTGCTAAACAGTAGCCTGGAAATGAAAATAGAGATCCTAGGAGGCGAACTGGATCTGCCAGTTTACAGTATAAGCTACATTATTTTGGAGGACAGAACCAGAGCCTTGTGGTAGCCACCTTGTGCATTAAACCATTCTATTTAGCAAACTGTTGGTACTCCCTGTTTCCCTCAGAACTTCACTTTGATTCTCTGGGATAGTGTTCTATGGGAATATAATATATAAGCTTCCCCACTCTCTAAGAGTGCAATAGTTTGCCCCTCACTCTAAACCAGTTATGCCAACTGAAGGATAGCAAAAACTCTCTAACTCCTCAGCAGGCAGAAAAATATATGTTTTGATTCAGTTTTGCTTTCAGTGACCTTTGCTCCTACCTGGTGTCTCTAATTGACAGCTTCTTTGCAGAAGATAGAGACAGAAATATGATTCTAAGCTTCAGCTTTAAATTATATTTTTTAGACCTCATGAGGAGTGATTTACTCAGAAGAGAACTCTGATAAACCCTTTCAGCAGAAATGAGGGAAAGCACTGCAATAGAAACAACCCCAGTAAGGCCCAGTCAGAAGAGCAATGCAAATAGGAGGAGCACTTAGAGGAGACTGGCATGCAGCCACTGACAGGGCAGAGCACAGCAGGCTTGCTCCATCCTCCACGCTGCACAGTTGTGTATTTAAAACACAGGCAATTTTTGCCCCCCAGAAATCCCTGGAAGGACAACTTTGCTGTCAGAGCTGTAAAGCTCTGGGGCCAAATGGTGGGAGCAGGTCTAGGTCAAGCCAGATGGACCCAATGTATAGACCAGCACTATCTTGGCTTTGGGATAGAGCTGGCTGAAGGAACCCACAGACTGGGGCTACACTCATCTCCATCCCCTCCAGGACTCTGAAAACTTTGTTTCATAGGAAATTATTATCTTATGTAAGTTGTGATTCCAGTGAAATTTTGTCTGAATAAAGAGGAAAACATATTGGCAAAGTTCTATGGGAGGGATCTGTATGTGCAGGAGAGCAGGTCACCCAGGTCATTTATATGAGCAGAGAGCATGGGGCAGCCATCCTGGTCACACACATGGTGAATAAAGAGCAGAAAAGTGTGGACACACTCTAGGGTGCTCAGGAGGAATTGGAGGAATGATGCAAAATGTACAGAAATGGTTCTTTGTCTGGCAAAATTCAAAGGTAGCGTGAATATCTATTTTCTTATATCCACCCACTGTGTCCTCTGTGGTTTCAGCAAGAAGATGGAGGTCAAGCCTTAAAACAGGAGCAACTAATCATGTGTCTGTTCTCCAATATTTCATCCAAGGCTAAAAACATTGCCTTACACCTGTTTTACTTTCCCTTCAATGCAACATTGTAGAGCAAAGGGATTAAGAATTTGGCTGTTCCTATCAGGAATCTTTGGATAAAAATCACCCTGTAAGTCTCCATTCCAAGCATGAATATATATATATGTATATATACTCCTTTTAAACAACAAGATCCTGATCTCAAAGCATGATTTCCTAATAGGTTTGGTTTAGTTTGGTCTCTTCCACTGGATTCTTTTAAATATGATCATTAAAGAACTGAGACCTCATTTTGTCTATATAAGCATTAAAAATCACATATACTTTACATAAGATAAGGACTGATGAAGCTCATTCACAAAGTTTTCCCTCCTTGGTCTGCCTTGCTCCCATTGCTATCAAATCTACAGGACTCTGTGTATGGTTTTTATGAAGCATTTTGGGATACTTCAAAAGTAAATTCTTTAAAAAAAATGTAAATTGTTATTATTGTAAAAACATGTTGGCACTCTGTGCCATGTAGCATTCTCAGGAGCAGCATTCTTTCACACTGGGATTTGAAAAACAGCACAGAATTTAGCTTGAATCAAATGACATTATGTATTTAGTCATTTATCAAAGCCACTTGGTAGAAATAGAAGAAAACATTAGTTAATCTTATTCATGTGGGAGTTCCTGGTTATGCAGAAACACTCCAATTTCTTAGTTCCCCTTTCCTCTCAAAGGCCTGGAATACTTCAGCCTCCTATTGAGCTTGAAGTCAGATCATTTTAATGCTACAATATATGAACCAGCCAACAGAGAATGCTCAAAGTTAGTGCAGGATATTCCAGGCACTGCAAGGAGCACCCAGGAAAGTGAGACATTTGCCTCAATGGGTCTGAATTTAGCTCCCCTTGGAGTCAGTGAATTAGCAAGGCTTTGGCCCATTAATTCAGTTGTTTAGTGATTTTGGTTGAGTTTTTGAAGAGAATTTTTCACCTTTAAAGCAACAAAAATACTTGCACGTGTTGCTGAGGGATTTTGGGCCAAAATTTTCGGAATATGAAGTGCACAGGAAAGGTGGCAATTTGTCATCCTGCAAAAGAGGAGTATTCTGTTGGCAAACTACCTAATGCCAGTGTAGACTATCCACTATTGGGATAACCTGAAATACACAACAGCTGCCTAGCCTAGATCCCACAGGGGTCTGTGGGACTTATTTTTGCTTCAATAAGGTGGTAAATTTAAGAGTAATGGCTCATCTTTACAAAAATTCTTCTTTTCTATAGTGACATGCCCTTCTAGTGGCACAGATGCTTTGTTCCATTTTCCTTCAGCAGAGTCTGGGTGAGACAGAATTTATCTGCCTGTTCAGAGAATCCCCTTTAAAGTAGCGATTCTTTTTTTCTGTGGCAACTTTGCATTACTCCATCTTCACCAGTACCAAGGAAATTCCTTGCACCTGAAAATAGTTTCATAGTATTTTTCACTTCACTAGACACATGACACACCATACAGGGATTTATCATAGCAATGACACATCTTATTAGAGAGGTCGACTCTTGAACCAGCACTCTTCCCATTTGTGATCACATAGCATCTCACTGCTACTGCACCAATTGTGCTATTAAGCAAGTATTTAGAGTTTTCAGAGTGTTTTTAGTGACACTTGCCATCTGGAACAAGGTCAGGAGACAACATCATGCAGTTCTTTGGCCCATTACAATAACTGAAGAGTGATTTGTAGACCAGAACTGATCCATGTGCCACAGTTTTGAGAGTGCTCCCTTTTGAGAGTTCTGATTACAAACAAACCAAACAAAGCCAACAAAACCAAACAAATTATAAATATTATTAAGTTAAATGAAAAACAGAAAATGCAAATAATTTTAAAAATAGCCAGGGTACTAGAAACATTCAATTTTATTGGTAGATATAGTAGAAAGAGGGGCCCTGCACACTTCTTTACAGCAACCAGAAGCCAAGTAAGATACTCTTGGCCTCTAAAATTACTTTAACAAATCACTAGGAATTGCACTGTATATGCAATATTTCTACTGCTTACACCTCTATGACAGAAAGACAATTTTTCCCTTAAAAGCAGTCACATTCCTCGGTAGAAAAAAGACAGTCTGCTACCTGAACATATCATTACTTTGAGATTATTTGTTAGGATCACTAAGAGATTATAGTTTTAAAGTGAAGATGGCCTGCAAAGAAAGAACATGACTTGTATACCTGTTGTTTCATGTGTTCACGTGTGTTTAGGGATAAAGTTAGATATAAAAACTGACAAGTTTCTGCTTTCTCTGTCTCCATTCCCCAGAGAACCCATCAAAGATACAGAAAGCTGATGTAAGGAATATAAGAACATCCATACCAGGTCAGAGCCAAGAATCCACAACTCCAATACCATGTCTCCAAGAAGTGGACAGTATTATTCCAGGAGGACAAATTTGTATTTCAGTTCCTGGGGTTTCAGTGTAGGGTTGAAGCTGGACTCTGGGCTCATTGTCAGCAGAGGAAGGCAAATGTACAGCAGCTCCTGCAAAGAGCAATGGACAAGTATTTTTGGAAATGCAAGGGGAGGCCAGTAAGTTCACGGAGCAAGTGGAGCAGAAGAGCATCACCATGCATATGGATTGCTGAAAGGATGCCTGGAGCCTGCTTTCAGAGGCCTAGCACTCCAGCAGAGCAACAACAGGAGGCCAAATCCCTTGGAATTCTGCCTCTTTGCCAGAGTGGCTTACACTGGAAATAACAGGAAAGGACTTCCTTGGATGGAAAGAGGGGACCCATTTGAGTAGTTGGGAATGACATTTGATTGAGGACATCTGCATGATGCTTCCAGTGGGTCAACACACCCTTGCTGAAGCCTTACAAAGAAAAGGAGCAGACAGTATCAGGTGCAGAGGGAAGAGTGCCAAAACAGGGAGAGCATCACAACAGAGGCCCAAATACTCTTCTAGACTGCAGCACTCAACTGTTTACCCATTTCCTAAGCTAAAAGTGAAATTTTTCTATCTGATAGTCTTTGGTGTTTTTAAATTTTGTCCATAAATTGAGGGACTTAGGTCTACGGAATGGAAGAAGTAGAAAGTTTTCAAAAGCAGAAATTTTACTCTGTTCTTGTAAAAAGCTAGAGTTGAATGAGAAGTAGCAGGAGAAAGAGAAAAAGCATAAATAATTTGGAACAGTCAAATACAGTTATATGGCACTTTTTTCCTAAAGATTTCAAAGCTCTGTTCAAAGGAAGCAGCTATTATTGTTCCCACTGTACACATAGGCAAAATTAAGCCCAGAAATATAGATACTGACCAGAAGTCATGTAGCTATTGCATAATAGAACTGGACATTTATTTAAAAACTCAACAACTGAGATTTTTTTAGCTTAATAATAAAGCTGCTAAACAAAAATCTCAATATTTCAAAACTTATGGTGATAGTGGGGAAGCCAGGAATGCTTTCCAGATCTGTCTGGGTCTACTTCAATGCAAAAGTCAAACAGACTCAATCATTGCTTCATGCTTTCCTGGTTTTCATGCAAAGTAAATCCAGACATGCAACGTAGGAAGAAACCAATGTGATCTCCAGCAGATCCCACCCTGGACTCGAGACCCAGGATGAGGAGGTTTTACTTGTTTGCAGTACAGGCACAGCAACAGAGAGTAAATCTAGTTTTGAATTCTCAGCAGGAAATATGCATGGCTAGAAAATAGGGCAGGAGAATATTGAAATGGGTTGCAAAGATTTAATTGTGTTGCATTTAAAGGGAATAGCTCTTTGAAAAGTGATAAAGTAGTTCAGAATAAAATCTTTAGCCTTCTCTATTTAAAATATTCAATTTCCAGTTTTCCAAGTCTTCCAAGAAAAATAATCCAATTTTTTTAAAAGACATCTTGAAGTAAAGCACTTCTCTATTTAAATTTTTGCTTTGTTTTAGTTTTAACTCCAAAACTGTTTTTAAAGATCTGCTTGAGATTTCCCCCAATGCTCGGGTTTGATCAATGAATCAAAAAAACCCCACCTTATTGTTTGCCTAGTTATGTTAATGAGTCCCAGCCCAATGAGCTAACCTTCAAATCACACAACCTCTTCATTATTCTCTCAGAATGCTGCAAAACCTTTAATTCTTTTGCCTCTGAAAGTTTCTCTTAGCAGATCTTGAAAGAAAGACTTTTTATCTCAGATAGGAACAAAATTTTAATTATTTTCTCAAGTAGTTGCCTGTGTCATATACGTAACGGGAAATATCAGCAGGAAATCAATTTGACAGACACTAATGTTGCATGTTCACCAGTTCACCAAATTACACCAGCCATGTCATCACAACGGGCATGAATGGTTCTGGCCCTGCAGTAAACCAAGGACACCTAATGTGGTCTAATTAGGACAGCAGTACACAGAAGTAATACAGTCTTAAATGAGGGTTAGAGTGTCTTTCAGCAAGTCAGTTAAGAATTTTCCCTTGTCAAAGGGCTTTCACACACTTTTCTATGCATTTATGTATATTTCTATGTATTTCTAATATTTATAAGAGCTAAGACATAAACATATCTGGTCATCTAAAACAACATCATGGATAAAAATCCTGTTGTTGTTTTGTGGTTTTTTCTTTTTTTATCTAGCTGCTTGCAGGTGGCGTTTTTAAGCACTACATTTAAATCTCATGTTTAACTTATGCCAAAAAATTTCTTGAGACTTGGCAATACTGTTTGCTTTTTGTTGTGTAAGATGAAGGAAAATGTAAAAGTTTTTGTTTTGTCACCCCTCACCCTTGAAGTGTTCTTCTGGAGGTAATCTATAAAAAATTCCATCAATGAGGACCGCAGTGCACAGTAGTTGGTATTGGTGATAAAGATTACATCTTTAAAATCAGAAGGTATGAGATACACTCTTACTGCAGAAACTTTAGGAGCAAGGAAGCAGAAATGAGCTTGCAGAACAGAAGGTGTTTTGGTGTGAGGATTTTTTATTCTTGCTGAACAGTAATTGTGCATTTTCCTTTTCATCCTCTCACTCTCTTGATTTTTTAATACTGGCTTATAGACAGGACTTTAGAAAAGTTTTCTCAACTTTTGATTGCTTAAGTCTAATATGCAGAAAACTGGAACCCAGGCATTTCTGCAGTACTGAAACTCTTTCAGAATTCTATCCGCACACATCCTTGCAGAGATAAAACAGAAATTCTATAAAAGTATGAAGAAAGGGACAAAACTGAACCTTTAGTTTCATATGGGGTATTATTTCTTGTTGTTTTTGCTACAAAGCTGTAATTGGCCTAGTGAGATCTGATAAATGTCTTATTATAAACTTGAACATCAACTGATGGTGAAAAAAAATATCATGGAACTTGTGACTGAGAGAAAAGTAAAAGGGTATAAATGACTGGCAGTTCCCATTTCTTTACAAGTGTTACATTTCAGTCCCCTGCCACTACCACATGTTTCCTGTTCACAGATAATTTGTACAACATATTTTATCATTCAGTTTTAGACATAGTTGAAAGGCTTTTGCCTAAGGCTTGGAACACTTTGAAAATTGTATACCATTTGCAAGGCTTTCTTCTGCTTCACTGTGCAATTAGGTGACTGCCTTTCTGCAGACACTGGATTTATCATATGTGGAATTGGGGTTTTTTTCACCAAGGTGAACTGGGAACAAAAATGCAAGAAGGTTTTCAGTAGCCCACAGACAAGGGATTAGTGTGCTGGCACAAAGATTGTAGGCTGCCTGTCAGTTCCAAACTGGACGCCATTCCCTCACAGAAGGAGTATTGTAAGCCACAAAGTTTCATACAAAAATACTCTCAGTCTCCCTGCTCTTACATGCCATGTCTGTATGTCATTCAAACTTCTATGGTGCAACAGGGGCATCTGATTAAAAAAAAAAAAAACCCTCTAATTTTTAGATACGACTATTTATGAAACTATTGATTTTTTTTATTCCTTTGCCCCCCTTCTCCTCCTCTGTTCTCTCCCCCTCCCTTTCCCCAGCTCTGTCTTGGCTAAACTTTGCTCTTGCCTAAAGTATGAAGATACTGATGTGCTAAGAGCTTCCCCTGCTGGAAGTTCCTAGCAAGAGGTATTGTAGTCAAGTAGGGATGGATCTGGGACTAGCTCCCAGTTCAGCTAATTTATGTGCTCAGTTCCTGTCGAGCAGAGAGTACATAATGTGACTTGAGATGCTGATTAAATTTCATGTGTATTTCTATGTTCTAAATAAACCAAATTTTAAAGTCAGATTTGAGCAATGGTAGTTTAGAGCCCTCATTACAGCAGTTTGCTTTTTTCCAGTGAATTCTGCGAGAAAAAGGGAGACAAATTCAGTCCTTTTGTATAATGCATTTATGTGCTTTTACAAGGTCACCTCCCAGTAGGAGATCTGGAGAGTTTTTTAAGAAGTAAACCTTATCTGTTAAAATCATGTCGTTGTTTAATGGGAATGGAATTGTGAATTCATTCCTTGCTTTTGGTTGCAGAAGTCCAGCTTGTGGAAACCATGAGTGTGTAAGTGCACAAGCGAGCTGCAAGGAACACTGGTACCCTGCAGCATGGTCCCATCAGAAGGAAGGCACATTTCTTCAGACTGCATGTCTGTCTCAGGCAATAACCAAAATTTGCCTTTTCTAAAAGTTTAGGAAAAGCTGCATTTTTAAAATCAAAACTAAGAGACTTTCAATCTCAGTTTTTACATACCGATCTTAGAAATACCTGGCTGTAAATTCCTCACCTTCTTTTGTGTGCAAGGCAAAATATTATTACTTAAATGGTGTAGGCACAATAATATGCTTCTGCTGGACGGTGCTGGGAACATAGGTGCTGTGTTTGCATAGTGTGCCTGAGTGAGCAGGATGGTCTTGGCCACTCTGTAAGGTCTCTCAGCCTTTGCACAAAGTCCCAAGGGATGAGACTTTGGAGTAAACGCTTCGTTGTCACTCCCAGCTCTGTTGATTTTGCCTGGTTAGATTGTAGGAGTTTTCTGGGGCACAGTTGCACTCTCTCTGTGTTTTTTAAACTCAGTGTTCTGAAGCAGGTGGCACAATGGATGTGTTGCAGTGCCCCTGTGATGGTATAACCCAGCCTGCAAGGCTGCAGTGAGGTTGCAGGAGTCTGAGTGGTGACTTAGAAGTCTTCACCTCTTCTCCCACCTGAATTATCCAGCTCATCTGGGCATGTATTTTGCATCCTACTGAATTGTAGGCATTTCGGGCAAGATGAAAACCTTGCTCTTTCCAGCTGTAGCCTCATGAGGGCTGAGTCACAGCAGAGCTGTCTTAGTGTGTGTGAACCAGCAAATATTTGGAGAGCTCCTGAGCTCCCACCATCTGTACACATTCAGATACACAAGTAGATGGAAAGCTTCCAAGGTAAGTTCCCTTTCAATCCCCATGAAATTCCATAGGCCCAGCTAGCAATTTGAGCTTGGTGCAAGAGGAACCAAGGATTTCCTTCCAAATCTCTACTGGGTTTATTTGAATCTGCTGCCTGGTAGAAGACTCAAAGAGATTACCAAAGAAAAAGTAAAAATTAAAAGCACTGGTCCATGGGATTTCCCAATCTAAACATAATGGTAAACTCAGACTCACTCTCTTCTTTCTGTGCTATCCATTGTGCTTTGTCCCAAGTGGGAAACACAGTTTGCCAACACAGAGGCAACATACACTGTAAACAATGACAAGAATAAAGCTAAATATTTTGCATATTCATTGCAAGCAATCCTAACACAAACATCCTTACTGAGTAAAACAGAAAAGAAGATTTTTTTTTTCCCAATGAAGGAACTGCTGGGTCTTTTTAACTCTTTATTTTCTCAGCTGTGCAATTTTCAATAACGTGCAACAACAGTATTTTACTTCATATGTTATAAGCAAGTACTTTTTAAGTGGAGTTTTTTCTTTACTGCAACTTAGCTGCATGATAATTTAATTGACTAATTTCTCAGAGGAGTTCACTCATTTCAAGTTTCCAGAAGGCAATGGTACCATTGCTCAATATTTTCACTTTAGCTTTTCCATAACTTCCAATTTTCTAATCAACTCATCTGATATGGGTTTCATTTTCTTTTATTTATGGATGGGAAAATGATATGTTCATGTTCTACTTTAGAGTGCCAAGAATTCTGGTTTTTAATGTGAATTCTGAACAAACAGTGCAGGGAACTGTCTCCATGCAGAACACCTCTTACTTTATCCAAATTCCTAATGTAACATAGGACATATGTCCAAACTATTATGCTCTATATTACACGTTTACTTGTGAAATTTAGTTAAGATAGAAATTGTTTTCTTGTGAAAGTCTGCTATTCATCATGAAGAGTAAACCAAAAAGTCTTCGAAGATCTCAAGCTAATAGGGCTAATTTCGAGAAGGGTAATAAACACATAAACATAACCCTAAGGAAGTCAGCTCAACCTGACCCATACATTTCTAGGAACAGTCACTTCCAGGTTGCAGAGTACCAAAATAAGCCATGATACTTCATTCCACAGCCAGAAAAAAATTCACTTATTTCTGAAGTAATGACTTGGGCTGTGACTTACAATGAAGGGTACTCTGGGTTAGATTGCATGATAATAAAATGCAATTCTGTGGCATGCATTTTTTTTCATTATTCCCTGTTTTCTTCTCATTTTAAAAGCAAAATATGACAGTTTTCATTTTTGTAGAAGTATTGTTCGTGATTATTTTCTTTGTATGAAGCCTCTGTATTCAACTGTGTGAATAGTACTAATGTTCAGCAACTAGCATCTCTTGTTCCTGGTCTTTTCTGGATACTAAGCAGCACAGAGTATATGAGGAAATCCTCATCAACTTATTTGTTAAAATGAGTGGGCATGCATACTCAGAATTCTGGTTATTTAAAATATTAAGTCTGTGAACAAAACAGGTTATATCCAAATTCTTCATGCACTACAGAGCACTCATGTTTTGCCATCATGTGCTTGTAGGATTATTTACATTTGCTTGAAACATTCACATTTTAATTATTAAATTACTTTCTATCTTGTTGATGCATGAATATTTACAGATAAAAACTATAATTTCAGTTATTCCTTGATTATCATTAATGCATAGCTATTAGCAATAGATTATCAGAAGGATACTCTTTGTTCACGATAGATATGACACAACAGATTGTAAAATAAGTAGTAAGAGTGTAAAGCCAAGGCAGAACCCTAAATACTTCATTTAGAGCAGGACTAGAAATACCCGAGAGACACACCATTTCTTAATATGTGTATGTGGGATCTTCTGAGTCTGGGGCTTGCCTGCAGATGAGAGAATAGCCTGGAATATATAAAATAGAAATGAAGGCCAAACCAGTAATTATATAAATAAGTGCTTTAGCAGAAGCAGAAAATGTTATTTGAACATGTGCTCTACCTGAGCACAAATCATTAGCAGCAGCAAACAGGACATTTTACAATGGATAAGGATAAAGCACCACAGGCCTGTCTCAGAGCTATGAGCTTATATGGGATAGGTCAACTGTACCTCCAAAAAGCAAGCTTGGAGCTTGTATTTTATATGTTTTGTAGAGGCATATGTAAACCCAGCAAAATGTAACCCATCATTAACTGCGGACTTTTCTTTTGTGTGCCTGTTCTACCCCGATTATTTTGGATCCTGGCCTGCACTGGTCACACTGAGAGGCATTAAGGGATTAAACATTACTTGAATTCCAGTTTTCATTTGCAGAAACAACAGGGCTGGCGTGGGAACAGCCCCATGTCCAGAATGCAGCATGGGTTCAGCCCCACAAGCAGAAGCTCTGAAGCAGCCAAGTGCCCTGTGGCCATGAGCTGGACTGCAGGGAAGACGAGTTCTTTCTAACCAGACCTGCTGCTCTGCAACCTCCCAAGCTCAGAGCTGGTTTCCTCTGACTTGTCTGGGATGGGCTTCATCCTAACAAAAAATGAAAAATCAACTAAATAGTCAGAGTTATGGTTTTTCATTAAACTCAATTGTTGCTTTTTAGCCAAGCCCCTAGAGTATGTTAAAGTGCTTCTGCTTCTGTGTGGGCTGAAATTTTCCATTGCTGAGGTCCAAACAGGATTTATGCTGTTTTCCCATCCACATCCTTCAATGTTTGAATGAGGTGGTTTTAATTCACAATAATTCTTTAGCTAATTACTCCAGGAGAAATTCTGTTTTAAAGCTGCCAGGAGCAGTGCCTATACTGTCTCCACTGACAAAAGCAACACCTGAGTGAGGTAAGAAATGACTGCAGCTGCAGACACCAGAGTAAGCCTCAGCTGCTCCTGGCTAGCATACCTGAGGAAATTCAGATTAATCCATGTCAATCAGAAAATGACAGCAGTCTCTCTTTCTGCAGCTTTAATTGAGTCAGGTACGCACAGTTTGGCATTTAAAACATCTTTCTAGCATATGTGTTTTGTGCCATCTTTGAACATGAGGAAATCCAGTTTTCCCTCATATAAAACATTTTTTCCATCTTTAAAATAATCCTATACCTTAAATGTTTCAGATTTGACATGGAAATATAGCATGAAAATAGCCTTTTTGGAGAAGCAGGACATAATCTTACTCTGGACAAATTGATTTTGTGTGAGCAAGTTGGAGACTAAGAATATGCAGCAGATATCTTTCTGACTGATGCATACAGTGGTTCAACAATGTGCAGGCATAGAGTTGATTTGAGCAAAATGAAAAAGATCCTTAAGTGTTTCAGAAGTTTTGCATTCTTTAAGCACAATGTTTGCCCTTTTGTATGTAGCCTGTTAAAATAATTTCCATTCAGAAAGAGCAGTGATTTGTGTTTAGAGTATATTTTTTTCTATAGCTTCAATTTTCACTCTGTCTAAAAATGAATTTTACAGTTGTATACAGGACTTTTCAGAATAGTTGAAGCTAACATGACACTTGCATTGGAGGCATGCCCTGCAAACATGCACAACAAGGCAGAACTTTAAAGCTGGTGGAATAAAAGATATATGTTTCCTGAGAAAGACATATTAAAATACATAATCTGAATCCATATGTTACTTAATTGGCATAATGAAATTAAGTAATGTACCAGAAGCTTATGCATCCAACATTACCTGGTTGTCCCCTGACAGACATCTCTAAACCTTAGACTGGATGTTGTCTAAGACCAGTCAAGCTAATAAAATGGATTTTCCCATAGATTTGTGTGTTTTGTTTCTTTAAGGCTCTGCCTTGAATAACCCAGTTTTCCTTCACAGTCTCTCCAACAGCAGACAAGACACAGCAAAGCTGTTAGACAGTATATCATTGCTGATCAGCTGCAAGCTGCTGCTGCCAAATGGGATGCATGAACTGAACTCTACCTGTCTTACTGTTACAGGAGGTTAAAGATGCTCTTTTACTCAGCTGCCAATATTTCTGAAAATATAAAGAATTTAAATGGCTGTGAGACATAATTTTTTGAATCTGTTTGATTAAAAACCCTCATTGATCTCAACAAGTCCAAGAACAGGTAAGTGAATGGTAGGTAGATCAAAAAGAGGAAGTACAGCTGCATAAAATGTGGGGGGAAATAGAAAATATTTTAGGGATATCTACACACAAAATATCAGTAGCCCAGGCTGCTTGCTGCCTCCTGAGTGGAGTCTGAGTTGTTGCTTAAAAATCTGCAATTGTTTTGAAATCCAAATAATAGACATACCACCTTTTTCTACATGTATCAATATCAAAAATAATGCAGATCAGGTTAGTATACTGGATTCTCAGGTTCCTAAAAGAAGGAAGTGGAAGTCAGTTTGATTCTACTTCCCTGGATTGAAAATGGTCCATACCAAAAGATGATCAACATGAGAGAAATGAGTCTGAATCATTCCTTGCTTTCATTTGCATTTTCTGTCATAATCCTGGGGTTTTTCCTACTGAGCCCTGGAGATGTGCCAAATATATGAAAGACAGGTCACAGCTTCGTGTCAGAGAGCAACAAGCCACCTGTAAGCTGCCCATCACTCCACACAGCTCAGCTGCCACCTCTCTCCTAAGACTCAGTGGTTGGGACCAGCCTATGATCAGCCCTGCTGCCTCATTGCTAGTATGCTCCTCAGCACATTTGGGGCACACATCCAGATCAGTCTTCCAGGTACTGTTCAAGGAACAGGCTGGAGCAAGGACAGTCTCCAGGTGACAGTAGGGGCAAGGCAGAAGAGAATTCAGCTGTACACACACGAGTGTCTCAGAAAACAGCCCCTGATTGATTATTAATTAGTATGGACGTTGATCCTAGAGCCTGGTACTAACTCTGGTACTAAAAGCACACTAACCACATTAGGGTGGTCTTTATCCTTGGGCCAGCTATGAATATGTCCATCTCAGAAGACAGCCATTCATATTGGTTGACCTGCCCCTGCCATCAGCCAAAGCAGAGCCCTGATGGTGCCCATTTGTGCAGCCACACTGTCCATGCTATGGGGTAGGAGCAGCTTTCAGCAGTGTCTTTGATTTCCTCAAGACAAAGAAAATGTTCATCTCTCTGGATCTACCACAGTTGCTGTGACTTTTCTCCAGCAAATGGGTACAAAGGCCAAAGAGTGAAGATGAATGTAAGACTGTCCCATTAGGCAAATACATAACAAAATGAAATTAAGACTCTATGTGCAGTCTTAGTTTTAGCATTCAGAAAATTCAAAATTTTTTAACTATGAAGCTTATAATTTTAAATAAGTGGGATTTCTAATACTATATCTTTGTATGTATGTATACATCTACTCTTATGCTGCTGAAAAGTTTTTCTCTGAAGACATTTTTAACAAGACACAGATTTCATACTGAATGTGCTGGTTTTCAACAAGAACACCAGAAACAGATAACAGGGAAAAAAAAGAGAGAGAAAGAAATTCTTTAGCTTTCGGTAAAAATGCTTATATTTGCTTCATTCTTTTGCTAATTGGGTGTGGGACTTTATTTTTCCCAAAAGAAGGAGCACCCCTTTCCTGTCTATCCTTTTTTATTGGTCTTGTTGTCATTGAAATATATGACTTTGCACTCTTTTCTTCCAGGGGAAAAAAAATCAGCACAGGGAACTTTGAAATGGAAAAAACAATAACATTTTGCGATTTGATGGGTATTTTTGTTGTTGGGGGGTTTTTCCGGTCTTTGGTTTTTTTTGTATTTCCCATGTAAACTAAATTATTTCTTCACCCAGCCAAAATATGCACTCAGAAACATGCTGATGCTTTTCAAATTGTAGTAGATAGAGGCACTTAATCACCAGTTTAAGTAGAAAATGTGCACCAAGGGAATTTTCCATGGGGTGATTTAGCTGTATGCAAATCTGATGTGTACTGTAGTACTGAGGCGCTCAGGAGCTGAGCACTGTAGAGCTTGTCGAGGGATTAGGTAACAATGAAGATTTAAGACCCGGGACAAAGCTAGATGTAGGTTGGGAATAATATCCTGGTCAATATATCCTCTGGTGTAGACAGCTAGATAAACATGTAGATAAACTTACGACAGCAATGTTCAAGCAAAATGCACCACAGGCAAAGAATTGAAGAAAAATTCCCACAAGGCACTGGGAGCTTTTTCCCTTTTTCTTTCTCTTTACTGGATATTATTGTATTGGAAGCATCATGGCAAAACCTCAGGACTGAGCCCATTGTGAACCCAAACCTTCAAGTGATGCAGTCTGTAATATTTCTCATTCATTAATGTGAATACTGTGGGTGGGGTGAGTGACTGTGGGTGCATGCTAGTTAGTAGATAATTTATATGTGTAGACTAAAAGCAATACTGCTGTAAAGAATATGCATAAGGATTTTTATAAACAGACCAAAGGTGTAAATAAACTGGAGCTTCACATGTTCATAGAGTCAGTGTTCTGCATCATTAAAAGGTCTACATTAAGACATAGTCTGGCATCCTCCAAGTATACACATCAATTTCTTTCATGCTCATAATGGCTCAGTTGCTACCTGCAAAGTAGCTACAGTAAAAGTGTGACAAGCTTCCAGGACACGAAGAAACAATTCATGTTCCTGCCCTTGGACTTTCCTGCCTGGGGATGGGTGGCTTTTGGTGCAGGATGGTTCCCCTGAGCCACCCTAGACAGATGAGAACTCAATATGGAGACAGGTCAGCCAATCAGTCAGGAATCAAAAAAGAGCAAAAGTGGATTATAAAAACACGACATTGCAGACATTTTGGTCAGTGAAAAGAGACCTGTAAATACTTTAGAAAATATTTCAGCTGGTCTGACAGCTACCTCCATGCAAAGCTCAAACAGTAAGAACTTTATATGGGACAGAAAAATCATTCTTCAACTATTCTGTATTGAGCAGTGAGAAATGTTGATCCTTAAGTGCACATGAAAACAAAGCAAGCAACCCTTAAGTTTTGTACCACATGTTGAGCTCTGCGTCTACCACTGGGTGTGGAAACTGACTCTCTACATCAATGGCTCAAATACAATTATTTCAGTCCTCTGCCTCAGTTTGTCATCTTAAAATGAATAAGATTAGATAATATTTTTCTTTTCTTTCCTTTATCCTTCACATGTGTCTTTTGTGGATTCTGAGTCTCTGGCAGTGTCTTTACTATAAACATTCTCTCAATTATATGTCTCTCTAAGACAAGAATGATGGCAATAAATATTAGTGTTGCAGTTCATTAGATTTCCTGAGTTCTGGCCCGTTAATTGATAGAAAAGAGCTTCTTTAAAAATGTAAAGTCAAAGTTATTTTTAACTGTATGTTTTTGGTTGTTTCATTTGGGGCATATCTGAAATGCAGACTGAAGGAAGATGGATTTTTCTGGCTCTTGCTCTGGAAGTGCCCAGGAGTGTGATGGGACAGATTGGAGCCCAAGGTGTGAGAATACTCTGATACAGGCACAGTGTAGTATTTTAATGAGGCTGTGGCTTTTGGTAGTAGGGATGCTCAGTTTTCTGCCAGATCCAAGGCCTGGCAATGAGGCTTTTCCTTTCCCAAAAGACATCTTGTAAATTGTAGCTTTAGGTAGGCCTCAAAAAGACTTGGGTTGGCTGGAACAAAATCTGTCCCAACAAAATGAACTACATAACCAATCATGATGACAGAACTTTTAATGTAGGTTCAAATACAGGAAGGCCCACTTTGTCCCAGCCAAGGTGCTGCTGAGGAAGGGTGGACTGCCAGGATGGAAAAGCAGAAGGCACAGTGGTGTTAGTGCCATGAAGAACAGGAGCACAAAAAATGGTACAGCACAGTTTGCACAGAGCAGCAAGCCAAACTTTGTGCTTGAGGAAGGATATGTCCCTGAGCAGTGTGATGTGGGTACACCTCTCACCTGAATGTTACATCTCTTGGGCATTAAAGATCCAGGGACCTCGATCTGCTGTGGAGTGTTCTTCCTGACTGGAGGACATATTATTACTTTTTATGTGCAAGATATCTAATTATCCTGTAGGCATCCATTTCAGGTTACAGAATTATTATTGAAAGCCATTTAATTTTCAGTGGCAGTAACTTGAGTGGACAAAGTAGAGTAGCACAAGAAAATTAGCACAGATCCAGATCCTCAATCATTTGCATATACACATATAATATGATTTTTATTTTCTGCTTATACAGAAGGGCAGTAAAATACTAATATGTACCGAATGCAGTGTGTTGCTAGTATAAGACTCTTAACAATATGAAAAATTATATAGAATTTTTAATTATACCTGCATGAATTTTCTGAGTAAAATGAATAGCAAATTTTTACATACAAGTGTGTGATACATTATTGTTATACTGCACATACTAAAGTTTTGTGGGCAATAACCACAGTATCTCCAGTTATTGTAGTAAAGAGAAGAAACAAAGACAAAAAAAGATGCTAAGATTTTTAGGAAAGGATCTAAATTTGTATGCTTCAAGGCATAAAACAATCTGTGGATTAAAAAATTTTCCCTGTGGACAAGTAGTCTCTGTAACAACCTACTGCAGAGTTGCTGGCATACTCATCTGAATCTAGCAAATTTTATAAAGGCTTTACTGAAGAAAGTGGACCACTTTTCTGATCCAGCATGTCCTTTGTGTACTCACATTAAAAATGAGAGCCTCTTATATTATGCCTGCCATGAGTTTGTCTGCTATAACTCTGTTCTTGATACTTTTCCAAATGTAAATTAAACCAACTGGAAGATGAGGTTTCCTTATCTGTATACCTTCTTCACTTCCTATTCCTATCTCCATTGCAGAAGACTGTAAAATGCCATCACCTTACACTACGGGCATATAGAATGTCTGGGAAATAACACCTGGAGCTCAGAGGAGTGCTGGCAGTAGCACAGGAAGAGAAAAGGAGACCAGCTGCATGGCCCTGCTGGGTTTCTGCCCTAGCACTGGGTGATTCACATGAGGTTTCACCTCACCTGTTGGATGTTTGTGTTTGCAGTCGTCCATGATAAGGTGGCTTTAATTAAAATGGTAACTAAAACTCACTGGGTGGGCCCCATCAGAAAGGGACAACATTTCAGAGGGTTGAGGCAGAAGCTGCAGGTACACTGACTCAGGAGAGGGCAAGCTGTCTTTTTCCAGTGTCTGCAGTTTTGGGCTTTTTGCAGATGGGAGCTGTAGGCTATAATTCCCAGCACATCTGTGATGTGGTCTATTAAGGTAGAAACATGCCTTACACTTCTTCCCTCCATGCAGGACCCAGGCAAGAAATTCAAAAGGAAGCCATACTCCAGATTTAAAGAAAGGGTGCCAGTTACAAAGTGTGAGTATCTAGTCTTCCTCCCAAGGAATCTCCACTAGGACAGCAGTTCTGCTCCTCAAAAGGGAAGAGGAAGTGTGAAGGCCAGGAACCAACATTACTACAGGCTGTATTTATTGCTTTGATTTTGGGCATCTCAGTGTAAAGTGAGTAAAAGCTCCAGGAATTCAGCATGTTGAAAAATCAGACCCAACTTGTCTTAAATTGACTATCCAGGACAGAAAGCTTCTCTGGGAAAATTTTATTCTGTAGAAGCGGTTCTGCAGAAGCAGTTGCTCACCAACTTTTTGCATTTAAAGGTATAACACCTTTCAGGTTGTTAAAGAGATATAAAAGCTTACAACTTTCCCTTCACAATGATTTTGAATTGTTTTCTGTGAAAACGAAATACTACATTTTGTATTGCTGATGAGTAAGCTTTGCTGCATCTCACATTTCTTTCCTTTATTTATATAGAGGTAGTATAAATCACCTGTCCTGAGATTTTCCCACTGTGTTCCACAGAGGCACAGCCAGTAAGGTGAAGGTGAGATATATCAATGAGGACTTATCAGTGAGGGCTGGTGTCTGGACAGTCCCAATTCATCTGGTCCTAAACACACAGGAACCTTTATTATAACCTATTTCTGGAGCCTACAGTAAGCTATGGGCTCTGTCTTCCACCACAATATCCAGCCAACTGGAAGTATCTCTGGGTACAGGGCCATTTCCACATCAGGATTAATTTTTGGAGTACTGACAGAAACCTTCAGTACTATTAGTTCAAATAAGTTTGGAAATTGCTGGATTATAGGACAACTCACAGTTCAGCCAGCTGTTGCCTGAGGATTTTTCAGAAGAAACAAAAATTAGAAGAAAAACGGAGAGCAAAATAAAAGCAGAGAAAAATAAAAGCATATGAGTTTATGCTAAAATGGTCCTCTGACTTGGGGCATTTCAGTTTTAACTCAGAGAGGAGATTGTGGGAACTCAGAATTTTCACAAAGCAAATGCAACCCCAAGTGTCTTAAATCGACCACCCAAAGTCAGAAAGCTCCTTCTGACACTTTCTGCTTTTTTGTTTTGGGTTTTTTGTATGAAATATCAATTTATCTTCAGGCTTCTAAACTGAGTCTGAAATCCTGTAGGTTCTCTATAATACAGAAAATTAAGATTATGCAGATGGAAAATACTTCCCTGCTGCAGTTTTCTCCTAAGATGTCTTACAAATACTGAGCACGGAGCCCCTGTGCAGAATGCAGCTGGGTGTCCTTCAAAGTAGTTCTTTCAGGGATCGTAGAGAAAGATGTGCATGGAGACAGGAGTTTCTGAGGCTTCCACCAAGAGGCAGTAATTCCAAAAAGGAATTACTCACAGGAAGGTGTGGTGTTCCTTTCAGCAGTGACATTAATGCTACTGCCTAAGCATTTTATGATTGTTTTCCCCATCCCTGAGAACTGGAGACTGACAAACATTTGTGCTAGGACTACTAAAAGAGTTTTACAACATATCACTAAGATCTTGAGAGGCCTTCCTCCAGAACACTCACAGATATTCTGTGGATGACCAATGTTTACTGAATCTCTTATTAAGTAATAGCCATTAATTCAATAATCCACCAGAAATTAGGACCATACACTGCTTTCAATATTGGCTTTTGTGGATTTCTCTGAAATTTCATCACATGACAGTTTTCAATCTCAGCAAGCTCCTCCAGGTCAACAAGTAAAAGGCAATAACAAAGCAAAGCAAAACATTTAACAAATTCAATGAGCATCTATTATCAGCCTGATTACACACTGCACCACATAGAGTCCTAATGATTTCAGTGAGGCTCCATGCAGCATAAGGAGTCTCCCATGCAGATTAGTTTACAGGATCAGGGTCTCCATATGGAACATCTCCTCCATTCACCCCTTCCTGTTCTGAATAGAGCTGTATAAAACAAAGGCCTGCTTTTCTGCATACTTGCAAGGTTAGAATTCTTGATGGGCTTGTACAGTGATTCAAATGATAACAGCTATGAAAATATTTCTGAGTGCTATTTCAAACCTGTGTTAGCTTTTCTCACCTCGGTCACTCACTGCAATCTTCTCTGTCCAATTACCTTTCTAATAATCATTTTGATGAATTTCAGCTGCCACAGCATTAGGTGTAAATGCCTAAAATCATACCATTCAGTTCCAGGAATAATTTCATGGGAGGACTGTCATGGGTGTGTAATATTAAGGGGGAAAAAATCAAATGTCAGAAACTTCATATTGATACTTTGATCAGAAGCAACATGAGACTGAAAGTTTTTGAACAACAAACCATTTGAGAGTGTGTAACATGCTTGTGAAAATATTCATAGCGTAATTAGATAAATAACAGATCCAGTGTCTATTTTTACTTTCCCTTGATGAGAAGCTTTGCAGGAGAGACTGCTGGTAGTTAATTCTCCCTAACAACAATCTGTGTAATCACAAACCCCAATTAGCTGTGCCTGTTCTATGCTATACAAACTATTTCCTTAGCGCTTCACATCACTACTTTGTAATTAGCTTTCATCTACACGAGCTTTGACTAAAAAAATATAAAAGAGTGTAAGTGATTGTACTGCCACTCAGTATTCTGCGAAATAATCGCTAGCGATTTCAATCAGATTAATTTTATCACCCGTATTAAGGAAAATTACCTCCCTCTTCACTCTCTACAGCTGAGGGCTATTTCATTTCCTGAGATGTTCATAAAAGCATAATATAAAGCAATCTGTAATTGTAAATATCCTTCCCTAATAACTTTGAGATATTTCCTTAATACATCTTTACATTTGGAGTTTCCGTTCCATAAAATACAGTAACAAGTGCTCTATTATGTTTTAAGTGTGTGCTGTTAAGCTGGACAACTTAGCGCTGTCCTTCCTGTTTTTACATAGGGTTATATTTAACTTGCAGATAATGGGAACAAGGTTTAAAAGTGATGGAGCGGAATAATGGCGTTACAGCAATAATATATCTTGCCTTTGTGAGGAATAGAACTTTACGGCCTATTTCAGGTCAGCCAACACCAATTCCATTTTTCACAGCCTGACAACTTTCACCTTCACCCACACTCCAGATGGGTATTAAAAACTACTTTCCAAACAAAACTGAGGTTTGGCTATATCCATGTTTTACACCTGGGAAGAGCCCTTTGATAGTTAAAATCTACATAAATAAAATAAAATAAAATAAAATAAAATAAAATATAAAATATAATAAAATAAAATAAAATAAAATAAAATAAAATAAAATATAAAAATGGGTGGTCCACATCAGCCACATGCCACTGGCTTGTGTGGTGAACTTCTCAGCTATTCAAAGAGCAAAGCAAGCTGCTCAGGTCCTGTGGGAGGGGTCATAGCAGGGGAGTTTCTGCAACTACAACTCTTGCATGTTCAACTTCTGTAGCAAATACATGGCATTAGTAAAAATTTAGCACTTGGTTTGAGGGAAATGTGAAGTGTATGCTAGGAGGAACCCAGCAGCTCAGTATAGCACCACCAAGAAGATTCATTTTCACTGAACACAGATCCAGATATGCACATGTGATGGCTTGTGTGGGAAGCTCTCTCCCTGAGCTGACTGCACCCTGAGCTGGTCTGTAAGTGTTGTTCCTGAATATATCTTTTTTTTTTTTTTTAATTGTAACAAAGGAAAACAGAAAAAAGGCACTGGGTGACTAAAGTGCATTCTCACCCATATATGTGCATGTTGTCTGTATTGCAGTGCTTTCCCCCAACACCCTCAGCTTCACCACAGAGGTACAAGGCCACTGATACAGAAAGCACTCATCTCAGGGCCAACACAGCTTAAGGCTGTTTTAAGCAGCCCCTGTTCTCCTCAGAAAGTAGTCTTCCAGCCTTTCAAAGGTAAAGGTATCTCATCATCTGAGCGGCTCTCTACTCTGCTTTATCTAGCTTATCCCTTGGACTGTCTCACTCATCCCTAATAATTGCAGCTTGAGAGCTGCCAGTACACAGGAAGCCTGTCTGTCATGTTGGAGAGATGACAAAGACCAAGACAGGTAAGGGAGCATCCCCACTGGAAAAGGAAACTCTCCCTGCCTGCTGAAGTGGAGTCTGAAATGTTCCCAAATGGTGAAGCTCCAGGGATAAATGCAGTTTCACCAGTGTCATGGTGTCAGGATAACATCTCACCGGAATCAAACATATTGCACTCACCTCTCTTTCTACAAGAGCAAGATAAACTTTCCACCCTTTTAGTCAAGCATGAGAAGAAGTTCACTCTCATCTAGAGCAACACCTTGACTGTTTGCAAACATGCCTCTTTGTTTACAAGGATAGATAGGCTGCAATGGGTTAATTTCCTTTGCTGTTCACTTAAGACACAGGAGAGACATTTATATCCTCTCTTTACCACTGCCCACATTTCAATGTTCGTAGAAGACACTGAAGACCAGATTATATGCTTCAACTTGGCATGACAGAAATTCTAAAAACTTATCAGAAATTAATTTTCAATTGGCCTGAGACTCTGGAGGAATCTGTGCCTGAACCTTTTCCAAGGATGTTGTCAAAAAAGAGACCTGCAGCTGCTATATCCCCACATGGCACAGATATTCCCAACAGAAGTGTCATCTTCCACTCCCTTTTTTTCTGCTTAAGCAGCGTGCAGGGACAGGGATGCAACAGACAGAAACACTGAATCCCCTGAGGAAAAGGAGACAAAATCATTGCAAGAAGAAAGGCTCAAGTTCATACATCTCCAGAAATACTCAAACATATGCTGAATTTCAATTTTCTAATGCTTAAATTTCCACTTCTGAGAAGGCTAGCTAATAAACAAAGTCACCTATTACAGTTGTACAAATGTTGCATCCTCACTGTTTTATATTGTCAGGAAATAAAGTGAAACTAGTAAAAATTCAGTATCCCTGGCAAATATCTGAAACTCTTTTATGTGGAACAAGGATACAGCTAGGGCTGAAAGAACATGTGTTTTCAGTCCCACTGAAAATTTCACTGTCTTCATATTTGCTTTTATCCCAATTTGGAACAGAAAGTTAAACATTGACTACTGAAACTTCTGAAAATCACAAAGTTCAGAAATGTCAAAATATGCCACTTTAGTATTTCTGATCTAAAGGAAATGCTGAATATAACAAAACTGCAACAGTGAATAACATTTTCTGAACGAAACCAAAGCATTTCATTTTAGCTCTGTTCCAATGTATGTCTCCCTGACATGATCTTGATACCTCACAAAAGCTGGAGATTAGATGTTTTGCATTATTAATTTTTTGGTATGGACAGATTTTCTGAGTGTGCCACAAGGTACACATCACCCATCATACAAATCCCCACGAAAAACATCCAGTTGCACCTTGTGAAGTGTAATCCACTGAAGAGATGTTTCCACATGGATCCTGGTCACCAGGCTTTTAGGCACAACAGCACTGCAGAGCAGCACAGCAAAAATGTTAAGTAGAGCTGATACCAAATATTTCACTTGGTTGAACAAGACAAATGGTTTGGGATTCTGTTGATCCAATGCTAAGCAAGACACACTCTTCCAGACTTCTAAAGGCATTCATGTAATTGTTAAATATTATACTGAATTACATGTTTCTGTACAGTGGTCATTCATATAGATACTCTGGACTCCATTGGTATAAAATAATGTGCTTTATTGAGTAGTTATACAGATGACTAGTGCCATTTGATTGTCAGAGATTAAAATACTGTGAGTTTTTTGACTGAGATAAAGTTAGCTAAGATGACAAGTTTTCTGACCACTATAAATACATTTTGCTGTCACATTTGAAACAGTAGATAATTAATGCAAAGCCAGCTGCTACTAATATACAGTACTAAAACTTGTTAATACAAGGCTATAATAAAGCTGTTAATACTGATAATATCATATAGCATTTTAAACTACAGCAAAATATTCCTTAGAATTTTTTCCTTGCTATGGAAGGGTTTCCTATATTTTAGGTTTCTTTTCCTAATTAATCTCCAACAGCATATATCATGTTATGTCATAAATAAAGTCAGCTTTTGCCTCAAGGGTCCTGCAGTTTAACAGGCAACAACAAGAAAGTTGAGATGTGTTAGAAATCTAAACCAAGCAGGATTAGTTATTTGCCTTATAACAGAAGCTGGATACCCCATCAAGCACAGGACTTCATTGTTTGCATGTGCACTGCAGACAGATGAGGAAAGATAGTCTTTGTCCTGAAGAGCTTGAATTAAAACATAAATCTTGAGGAAAGAACACCTTAAAAACACTGCTTTCTGCCTGTAAGAACCTCTTCTTTCTCCTTTTCGCTTAAGTCCAAGAAAACCTTCAGTGGGGATGAGCATTCAAAGGTGCAATCAAAACCTCTTGAAATCTGTGAAAGTTTTGGAGTATGCTTTTAAAAATTGAACTCTAGTTATCCAGATGTATGAGAAATGTCCTACTATAAATGAAAGGAAGGCATTCTCTACTAATTCTCTCACTCTTACAATAAAGCTTACTGAAAATGAGAATAGTTCTGATCACCAGAGTCCGAAATTGGTATTCCAAGAGTTTCATAACAGAAATTGGTTTGCCTCCATTTTACTGAATTATACTGTTCAGTAGTTAGAAACTCATTTTATAAGCAAATACGTACTTACCTATTTTTTAAGGCTCTGACCCACTGATCATCTTAATGGCTTATAACTATGAGTGTTCCAACTGGTTGATACCATCTGTCTGAATCTGCCATACAAAAAGGTTGTGGGCTAGATCTGTGGCTTTAGCTCATTTAGTTTATATTCAAGAAAATGTGACATTAGTCTTTGGTATGGAACATTGTTGAAATATTACAAAAGCCAAATGATTGTTCTTCTTTAAAAAGTAAAAGGCGGTGACTAATTAAACAGCAATGAAAAAGAATGACATGGCAGCTATGGACTGTGTTATTCTCTGGTCCTTAAATACAGATGGGCATTAAAATAGCCTGTCTTCTGGGAATGCAGAAAGAGATACAGAAGGGGAAAAGTAGGTTTCCAAGTGCCCAAAGTTAAAACTGTCTCACTAAAATAAAGGCGAGAAGTGAGAGGAGAGATGGCTGCACTGAATTGCGTCTGGGAACAGATCTGTGGGCTTGTGTATCAGAGTTGTGGACAGTCCTGTGGTTGGTTCCCATGTGAATTCAAGGAATACGATCACCTCCAATAAGCGGAAAAGAATGTCAGTGATAGATGGAAAAATCCTCTCTGCCTCAGGAGGTGTCACAAGAGTGCTCAGCACACGGATGTTAACTGCCTTCAGGCATAAGCAAAAGGCAAGTTTTTGTCAGTGACCAACATAGTTTCTGACATGCAATGCCCATGACATTGAATATTAAGGGTAAGAGATATCAATGCCTCATTTTATTGAACTCAAGGTTTATATTCTATAAGCCTGTTTAGAACATGGTTTTCCCCATAACAGTTAAACACTGACTACAGCCTTTAGAACACAAAGCGTCCAATTTGCTAATGATCTGTGTCCATGTACAAATCAACTTAAAAACACTATTTCTGGAAATATTACAGGCAGAGAGATAAGTTTCACATTCGTCAAAGCTGTTCAAAACCATTAAACCATTTGAACCACTTGGAGTATTTTTGGTTTTTTTTGAGAAGCCTTAAAAAGATTTAGCAGTTTAAGGAGAGTTCAAGGCTATTTTCAGGCAATTATTTGAAATTGTGTAAAATCTGGCTCTGCTTTTTTCTACTATGCACATTGTGATGCCATTAGGGCAGCTCTGACAAGAGTGTAGACAATGCATATTTTCTCCTTCTCCTTTTTCTTTTAAATATTGTTTGAAGTTGCTTTAAGGACTCTGGCCATTTGGATCTACATCTGTCTTGTTCCCTCGAGAATTATTAGTAGCAATTTGTGAAGAATCAGAAATTCATTTATCTTTTGATACTGATGACTATACTCACAGTCCAAAATCTTTCCAACTGAAAAGTTGTCTTTAAAAAGTCTTGGTGCTAGAAAGAATTTTTTTCTCCTCAGCAGGAGGAATGTTCACAAAATTTAGATCAGGGTAAAACTAAAAATTTATTTTTCCTTTCTTTTTTTCCACCAAAATTAATTAAATGTATACTCAGCTTGGTGCATAATATAGTTTGCCTAGGTTTTATAGAGCTTATCAATCCCTGCGGCAGTTCTGAGCACCTTTCCTCAAAACTTATACAATAATGTTTTTCCCCAAATCTAATTTGTCCTGAATCGAGGAACATAGTTAAAATACAATGAACAAAGTTTCCAGTAATTACATCAAAATTAAAATTTCCTTTTACTGCAATCTAATTAAAATTAATTGAAAGCACATGCTTTAAACCAGCTTGCCATACTGTCAATGTGATCAGTTTGTCTTATTGTAGATAAAGCTATACCTGCTTGCTAAAAGTATGCACGTTCTGGCTTCTTCTCCTGCCTTTGAATATTAATAAACTACCCAGAAGGCAGGTGAGAACAGTTTTCTCAGTCAGTGCTTTGGCTTTTGGTGAAAAATGCTTTCAGAAAATAAAACAGTAGTCATACTTTCCAGAGACTTGAGCCAGGTCATGAAATGAAGCTGAAATGGTTTTTCAAGGGACTCTTCCTTCAGTGTCTTGAGAAATACATGGTAAATGTGATTTAAGAAAGTCAGTTTGTAGGGAAAGGGATGGGGAAAACAGACTTGAGAATGAGGAAAGGACAGTGGAAATGTTTAGCTTGCATAGATAAACAACATCTAATGTCTTCATGAATCACAAGGCAAAATTCCTTTCTGCCTGGCACCAGGACTGCCACAGGATTCTGATTGTACATAATATGTCCCTGCTTACTGAATGAAATTCGAGAGCTGAAAAAAATAATCTGATAAATATTTCTACAGTATTCAAAAAGGCAATTTCTTCTTTTCCTGCACCTCCACTCTTTTCCCTTCTTTCAGTTGACAAAAAGAGCTTTCTGGGTGAGGTACAGGCACAAGTATGCACACACACATGGAAATGCACACATGCATCAGTGCATGCACACAGGTTTTACCTTGATATTTGTTTAAAAGGCTGCTGTGCAAAGTCTGGTGGACTAATAATACGCATCTCCAGGACAAACTCACACTTATAGTGTGCTTTGGAGGCACCACTTTGACTCAGAAACAATCCCACCTATCTCAGCCACAAATAAACATGATAACTAGGAAAAAAAGATGGTATAAAAGTCAAAAGACAGAATTTCCTGTCACTGCCAGCTAGAGAAGGCATGTAGGTAAAACAAAAAAATTCAGCTTCTCTTATGTTCCTTTCTGTTTTGTTCCCTTTTGTAAAAATAGATTCCTTTTTTAAGAGATACCGCTTTGCACTTCTTGCAACCAGCAGTGTGTAGAATCACTCCACTAATGCTCTCCATCTCTACTGACACTTCCATCTAAAGTTATCAGAGAATGCTACTAAAATATGTAAGGCCCACTATGCTAGTTTGAGTGTGAGCCACTCTTTTTCACAAGTAAAATCACAACTGCTTTTTGGCAGCAGTAAAAATATAATTAACCCCTTTGTTTTCCCTTTCCCCCTTTCCAAGGTCCTAAGCATGTTTGTTCCAACCTCTATGTCTTGCACAAATCCTGGTGAGCCATGAGGTAGACAGTGTCAGAGAACTAAATATGCTAAAAACCTACCTTTCTTTGGGGGCAAAGGAGCCTGTGTTTCAGCCAAGGCAGTCCCCAGCTGAGTTTCACCATGCATGTTTGTGCCAGGACAGCACCAGGGCAGAAACAATTTGCTGACAGATCAAAGGGGCAGTACTGTGCCTGCTAAAGTTATCACTGCCTTTGCTACGTACCTACAATCTAAAAAAATAATAATTTGCATATAGGATTCTACCTTTTCTAGGTCAAAAATCAAATCTTTATTTACCCAGTCAAGGTCACAGAGAAAGTCAGCAGAGGCAGAATATGGTCCCAAAATTTTATTACTGGGTCTGCATCATCCTGATAGAGAAACACTATTTTAAATAGCTTTTAAAAAGTTTTCAGCAACTAGCTTCTCAGTATATGTAATTGCACATTACTGTGGCATTTTAATCACTCCTGAAAGTACTGTGTGGAATTCTAAAGTTATTTGAAGACAAAGCAATCTCCGGCATGCATAGTTTAAAATGGGCTAATGTTAGAAGTCTGTGCTGCTCATGGGCACATTATCCAGGCCTTTTTCCCCCCTCCTCCCCTAAACTGCATGCCAAAAGATGTATGATCCACTTTCTGAGCCAGGTCACCTTTAAGAGCACAGTGACATGCCACAGAATTATTCGCCAGTCCTCACCAGAGATGTCTGCAAGTGCAAAGCCTGTGACAAAGGACTGAAATGACAGCACTTTGACTCACTTCTACATTGTGTTTGTTTAGGAAGGTCCTAGAAATTGTATTTCACCAACCACATTCGCTATCAACACACAATTATCTGGCTTAATCATGTGGAACAGTGGCAAATTCACCTGGGGCTTAGGAACTAATGACATTCTCGTCTGAGCTGCTTTAGTGAAATGGCCTAGCACCTGAAGCAGGAACAGCAAGATTGCTCAAGAAAATTTGGTTTTCTTTTTTCATTTCACAGCATAGGGGCTCTGCTCAAATCAACAAACGCTCCTGATTAAATAGCTGTGGTAGTTGACTTATTTGCACTTGTGTGTATGGCTCTGAATGTACATTGAGAATCCCTAACCTTTACAGGAAAAGAATTGTCTGTGACTTGTTGTTAATATGTTGTATTTTGACACAGAAAATAATCAAATAATTTTGCATTTTATAATCTTAGTATGATGAGATCTGTAAGTGTGGGTAACTCCAAATATTCCAAAACCAGCACGGGGCAACAGAAAAAAACTCCACCTTTTCTCACACTGAATGTATTTGTATCTATTTTTGTCAGCAGCCTGGGCAGGGCCATTTAAATTCTGCTTGCTCAACAGAAACTCAGATTCTTATGTTGGTCTCCCCCCTAGCATACAGGAGATGAGATGAGTTGTATTGCTGCTGACTATGCCACTAAATCTCAAAAGTTTAGAGGTGGGCAAAGATGAGAAATTGAATGTTCAGGCTCCTGAATGCTTAAGAAAAGGGGATAGGGAAGCTTTGGGACCACCTAACTCCTTCTATTGTGGCCAAAGGAAAGAAACTAGCCCTATTTCCATGAATAAACTCTTTTAAAAAACATTCAGAAATATGTAGTAGGTGAGGTATTCATACTCAACTTTCATATTCACCTTTGGCATTTCATATTAAAGGACCCCAGAGCAAAATACCCACAGACAACTCCAAAACAAGGCAGCCCAGTGTCAGGCTTGGTGTCACCACTTTGCCTGTTATGAAAATTAATTAGCATTTACTGCAATATGGATATCAGCTCAGACTGGTACACAGATGAAATTGAGTTTATATGGATAAGCTGCAAAGCCACCCACTCAAAGTTGATTTTGCTTTTGACTACTACTAATACTCTATCCTAGTAATGCAGCATCAGCACAAAGCAGGATTTGTAGCAGAAGACCCCCCCACAGCCTCTATACCATGATTATTCCCACATCAGCAGGAGAAGCACTCATATAAGGTTGTGCATAAAGCAGTTTTTGCTAAGCCAGCCGATGCAGCCCACATTTTGGAATCCCAATGCCCTACCATTGCCTGGCTCATTGTAACAAAGCTCTGGCAGCAAAAGCTTTGCCAATTTCTGGAGGAGTCAGTGATTCAGGATCCTCTTCGTAAGTGGCACTATTGCAGATAGTCCTGCTAGGTGATGTGAAAATATACATTTCCCCTGTGTGAGTCAGTGCCTCAACATAGTCAGGCATAAATCTGGTCCAAAGAGTCACTGGAAGATTGAAAAGGCTAGTACAGTTCTGTAAATACAAGGATAGAAAACATCCATAGTCTCAGAAGCCCACGAGGAAGTTATTCCATATGGTCAGAAATTAAGAGAGTTTGGTTTGATGTTGATCTCCAGAGGATGTGATTGCTGACATGCTGTGTCATTTAACTGGAAAGAGCTGAAACTTTGCAGCAGATGGACTGAAATGGAAAAGAGTAGAGGGGCAGATTTGTTCAGATTAGCTCTGATATAATGTTCAAGCATCTCAGGAGCCTAGAATATCCTTTTGTTTCCTGAACTATCTCAACAAAAAAACTAGGTAAAACAAGAATAATTTTGGAGGCTATGAGAGAAAATAGTTCTTCATAGAGCCTTCTGTGCTGCAAGAAGATGCAGAAGCTTTCCTGTTCATTACAGGACAGTCACCAGGATAAGCTGTCACCAGTACCACCTTTGAAGCCCTCAGCATATTACACTGTCCCTGGAATTTCTCAATCACCCAAATGCTCAATTTCTCACGTATATCTCTACACTACTGCTACTGAGCTCATGGGGAACTTGGGGTTTCTAGGACCCCAAAGATATTCCATCGATTTCCTTATCACTGGGCTTGGCACTCAGCAACCACATGAAAACCCACCCCTGGTGTCTACAGTGAGCTTCGTGTGACTGCAGTGATTATTTCCCCTTGATGTCTCACTCTACCATAATTGTAGGGTTTTTAGCACTCTAGATCATGGTGCTTTTTAAATCTTAGCTCACCACCAGTATAAATTAGTATAGTTAGACTGAAGTCAACAGTTACAGCAAGTAGTATTGAGAGAGAATCCAGACAGAAAATCCAACTCAGTGAAATGAAGAAAGTTCTTTTTCAATACAGCTGTGTCACTGTTTCTGTAAGACCCCTATGTGCTCTAAGGCCATGCTTTAACACTGGAATATCTAACTCTCAGGGGAAAGATCAAAGCTACCAAACTGGCTGTATTTCGGTGACAGATAGAGGGATAAATGCAGTCAGCACGAATTTGAATGGCTTTTGTGACAGGAGTGCATTGCCATCAAGAGCAGTTTAGTCAGTGAGTTCAACAGTTGGAGGACACAATCAATTCACTGCATGCCAACAAAAGAATGTCACTGATAATGGGAAAAACTTGCTTCCAAATGGTCTTACCCTATGGTCATTTTGGATATTTTGCTGTTAAGGCTGTAGTACTGATTAAATGACAGAGAAGAAGAAAATGTGAGATTGGGTGCATTTATGCAGATATGTATGTGAATCCTATCATTAAAGCATTTGGTTCTAGTCTCTACACAGAAGTTACCATACATACAGTCACTTATCACTAATATTAGGTTTCATCAGGCATATCTAAATCAGAAAATAATATGGTAATTTTCACAGTCACCAAGTGGAAAATATTTATGGTGCAGTAGTTTAATATATCTGTATTTTATATTTCTAAGATTGTACCTGATGACATAATAAGAGTTTGAGTTTAAATAACAGCTGGATGATTTCAGAAAGAAAAAAATTGCACTGGTAGAAAGCTTACTCCTTTATAAAAAATCTTTTCCACGTTCATCAGGATTGCCAGCCTGGGGCAAACTTAATTAAAGTCAATGGAGAAAAAAATTGAATACTTAAAAGTGCTATTTGGGGTTCATAGAGCTTGAATGACTTAAAATATGAAATATTCAATTACTAATAATTGTGGGGTTTTGTTTGGTGAGCATTTTGTCACTCACTCCACACTTCACATCCTCCTCCTTTCATTCTCTTCTAGACAGAAGGGTTAAAAGAGAAGAAAATTATCAGCTCAAGTTACAGTTCTCAGAGTGAAGAGGCACCCAGATTTCACCAGCCCATTGCTCTTCATCATCCTGGTCTCTCCCTTGATTCAGACCTTGTGCTTGCTGCTTTCTTGCTGGCTCCTTTCCTCTCTCCCTGAAACATGTTCTCTCTCCTCTCAGTCTTTTTTTCACTTTTTCTGGGTGTGATCGTGATTCATGAAGTGATGATCTGACTTTGAACATGTCCTTACATTTAGCAGCTCGCTGGCTTAGGTGCCAGGGAGGGTTTGAATTTCTTACTGACTTGAACACACCATTTAATAAACTCAAAAGCTTTAAATGGAGATTTGAAGGAAATAATACCAGGAGATATATTTCAGCAGAAGCTCAACAGGGCTTGTAAAGGGAAATCTGTTGGGCAAAGGCAATGAAACTTGAAATGGTTTTGTTTACTGGAGTGCAGTATTAGAGAAGGTGAGCTCAAATTTAAATATATTCCCTACCCAAAGTGGCTTCTGATTCCAAGTATTTAGTTTTATATCTTGGGGGACAGAGTTCATTAGGATTGATGCTTCTGTAAAAGACAAAATGTGCTGTGCCAGAGGTCAAGCAATTTCCTCACCTTTGAAATTAAAACCAAATCAAATCAATATTTAGATATATGTGTTAAAATAGGACATGAAAAACTGAAGTCAGCCTCACAAACCAATGTTAAATGTTTCCTAATTTTAAAGATTCTCCAAGAACTATGAAAAAAAAGGACAGCTTGGGCTCGGTTATGTGATATTCAACAATTCCAGAATTACTGGAAGAAACAAGAATAAGGTTCATTAAGTGACTGATGAGGACAAGCTACTTGAGTGAAATTTTAAAAAATATTTTACTGTATTACAATAAAATAAAATCTTAACCTGGAGAAATGGCAAATTAATTAACATATTCTCCAGTACTTAGTGACACCTCAGTAGAAGGAAACTCTTAAAATGTGAAACCCTTGACATTGCCAGAATAGAAAAATAAAGTACATGTCTCTCAGTGGGTACCAGGGACCTATATTATGTCCTACTGTTGGTTACAGAATTTTCAATATTTTCTTATCCTTTTTCACTCATATGAACTGCAGCTTATAGCAGTGGTAATCATTTCCTGTGTTTGAAAAAGAGATGAAAGCATTCATGGATGAAAGCAAGTTGGATTTAATCTCCTTCTCTCTCATCCAGTGCACTGTACTGATCATTTTCCAAAAAAACAAGACTTAAGCTCATTTTTGTCATGACAAAACTAGTTTCATAATAATCAGATGGCAATTCCTAGTGTACACAATTCTAATATAATTACCAGGAGGAAATGTAGAGGGAGTTGCAGGTTTGAGATAAAGAAAAGCCTGTGAATTTTGTATTAATGTCTCAGACTCTCTTATTTGTGCAAGTAATCAATCTTTCGGGGAGTAGAATAGTAATTCTTTGTGAAAAAATGACAAGAGTCTGAGGAAGAAAGAAGATAATCTGAGTTTCATTCTGTACACAGCAGGTCAGCTGTGATTGACAAAGCTCATCACAAAACTATAGCTCCCGGAATAATCCCAATAGCAGAGTTTCATTTGCAGCCGAAGCAGTGTTAATGACATGTTTAACAGCTGCTTGTTGAAGTTTGGAATCTGCATTAACCTGCAGAGCAGTGAACAGAGAAATGAGGGGAAGTATTGAAATCAAGCCCTCATTATGCCGACAGCCCAGGGTAAGGGGTAGCGAGGGCTGGGTGGAGCGGGAGGTTCGGGGGCTCAGCTGCACATGGGGATACTGGAGGAGATGGCAGCACCAGATCCATGGACACAAAAGGCTGCACAAGGGAACTGACAGGCTTGACTCATGACTTTGAGGAAGGGGGAAATTTGACAACTGGAATGAACAAAAAGGGAGAGGTGGAAAACGGAGGACTGGCAGCACAGCTTGCAAAGAGGAGAACCAACAGCACTGTTCCTTGCAGGTTATCACATCCTCAGCCAGCTGCTCTCCAGGCTGTAGCTGTTCCCTTCTAACCAGGGGCCTTTGTCTACTCTATAGAGGGGACTAATTTCACAGCATTCAGTCTCCTGCTGATACCACTTTTAAGATTAGATGGTATTCCCAAATGAAGAAACATAGCCAAGACACTGACTGCCTTTCCATGCCACACTGATATCCAGCAATATGAAATTTAAAAATACTCACCTGACTCCAATCCTCCTACACCAATGCACACGTTAAGAGCCTGAGTGCACTTGAGCTGCCCATAGACTGTACTGTTCTACACCAACTCCCTCTTTCATCCTGCTAATACTAACATAAGTTTCACAAAAGGGGCAAAGGCCTGGAAACGTCTGATTCCTATGTGCATGCTTCAAAATGTTGGCAGTACCAGCAGGCATCTTTTGATGGAGATGATAGTTAATACAGATGTATATACAGTACCTTCATAAGTTAAACAAAATGGCTCATTGTTATTCCTAGTACTGGATCAGCTATGAGGTTCCATTAAAAGTAATTTTACTTTACACCAATTTTACTGACTTTTCTTGTCTGAGAAGCTTCTTAGTCAGTGTTTTTCACTGGACTGGGTACCTCTCTGTTGTTTCCTGACATGAGTGGAAGACATTTAATCCTTTTTAAAATCATTTGATTTAGTCCATAAATTGTAGGTGAAAGGCATTGAACTTTCACCGAAGTCCCAGATTGTCCTTCCAAGCTTCCAAGACTTCCAAGCATGTAAATTCAAGCACATTACAGCTTGAAGAGTTTCTTGAGCACCTGGCTTAATCTCTTTCCAAAGACAGGCACTTGAAAAGATAGGTACATTTTTGGTTAAGTCTAGCTAGGCAAGACTCAGCAGACCCCTCAAAGTACCTCTGATCTGCTAGTATAGGGGTCCTTACCACTAACCCAAGTAACCAATCCTGGGGAGCTGGAAAAGACTTTTGTCTTTAAGAATATTTGGTATTCAAAGCCAAGACATCCCAAGGATAAGCAATGGCCATGAAAATAAAACCAAATTTTAGAGGTGTGCAAGTCTGACACAGGTTTAGAGGTCACAATAGTGGTAAGGTTTACCATTCAAACCACCCACAATTTTCTTATTGTGCCTGCATTTCCAGTGTTTCATTTTCTACTTCTTTTTTTTATTTTTATTTCAAATGTCTTTGTCTCTAGTGAGGGTCAAAATCTCTGCTCTGGAACAACATTGTCTGGGAAGCAAGCCAAAACACAGTTGATGCTCTCTGAAAAAAAAAACAGGAGAAAGCAGAACGACATTGAACTGGCATGGTCCAGAGGCTAGAGCAGGATCAGGGACCTGTGTTATATAAATACCTTCAAAGTGATTTACCACATTACCAATGACAATATTTCTTGACATTCTTAGTCAGAAGAGGTTTTGTTTACAAAAATAATCAAAATTAGGCAAAATATTGACTGTTCCTGTGGTCATTTTCTCTTGCCTGCTTGGTTTCACCAAATATAGTGAACATATTTGAGACCATTTTGGTTGAGAGTCTTTTCACAAACATTTTTTGCAGCCAGCCTTCTAAAATCTTAAGACACATAGCAACTCAAAAGCTGCATTAGAGCAAAACTGGAGGTAGATACATATGTAAAGTACAAGTAATATATGTCATCTCTGCCAATTAAAATCTTCCACAACCTCAGAAAATACATGTGGTTTGTCATTTTAGCCTCTTGCCCAGAAAAATCTTCATATCCTGTGAAAAATTTCACTTACTCTCTTAGCTATTCCGTGGACTCAGGCATTGAAAATCAGACAAACTTTGGTAACATATTCTTATGTTTAAACACCCATTTTCCGACTCTGAATGTCAGATACTGCTTGTGGTTTTTTCCTTATGCATACCTGCTAGCTATTGCATTATCAAAAGACTTAGATAGTATTGTTAATTTGTCCCCTAAAACATATGCGATGGATTTACACAGATCCTGATGGTTTTGACAGTAAAATCTACTCCTGGGACAGTCTTCTTAATCCGTGTTCCCAAACAAACCTGAGGGCAAAGACTGAATGATAGTAAGCAGTTGAACATGAAAATAAATAACAAACAAAAGGAAATGAGATATACCTATGGAGCAATTTGGCAATGTGTTTAAACACTGTGATTTTCAGAGCTACTTTTTAAATAAAATTACTCTGTTAGCTAGATAATTTTCTAAGAAAGAACTTAGGAAACCTTTTTATTTTCAGCTCAGCCTTTAATTTTGCAATGGCCAGGAAGTTTATTACAAAGAATATAAGGTCAAAAGAAGGGTTAGTCTTTGAATATAAATACACAAAATTCAGTCACTATTCAGTTACCACTTCATACTCCTTCACAATATCAGAGCTCTATAACTTCTGTTGAATTTTAGCATAATTTATGAATTTTAATATTTTCTATAAGATAATAATCATCACTGGGGGGGTGTTCCTAGCACTGTGTACTGCTTGTGCTCTCCATATCTTACTTTGTCAAGTGCTTTATCTTCTCCTGTTTGGCTTCCCAGCAATAAATACATTCTGGTATTATACTTCTAACAGTAAAAGCTCAATTTCACCTGCCTGTGGAGAATTTAGAAGGCAGGAATTTTCTGAAACTTTGAGGTGGAGTATGTAGGAGCCCCAAACTATGAGAGTTTCCTTGGAGATAAATATTTCCCACTGTAAGCAGTACAACTTTGTTTGGGTATTCCCTTTGGGAAACAATACTGCTGTTGCCATCTGCAATGACCACGGCTTTATACCAGGTCTGCTTTATGTTCTCCATTAACAGTACCCAGCTTTGCAAGTGCTTTAGAGAGAGAGTGCTTTACTATCACAGTATCTGAAGCACAGAGTTTGAAGGGACTTACCTGAAATCCCTCATCAGACCAGAGGGAGGCTCTTTCCCATTCCACCTGTCACACAGCTTCCCCATGCAGAGTATTTTGCAACCTGACAGTTGAACTAACAAGTCTTGCAGTTTTGTCAAGGTAAATTGTCAGCATTGTTCCAGGAAACTGGGATAAACACGTAGAAATGATGATGAAGATACTGAATTGTCCACAAAGCCGGCAGTTGGACTAAGATATATAGAATAAATTCATATTTTTGTTGATTTTACTGGCCAATGAGCACCCTTACCAGAAACCCTTTTGACACTAAAGATATTAATCTGTTATTGTGTCTAGGCTTCATCATGAAGAAGTGTCTCCACAGGCAGTGGGATAGACACCTTGCACAAAAAGGAATTGTCAAAAAAGGGATTTCCCTGTAGGAAAATGGGAGTATGCACAAATAGAGAATACACTGATTATCATTCTGTTTCAGTGTAAAAATATTACAATCATCCTGTGGCTTTTCTAAAGTTGTTTAAGTTGTTTAATTTCAGACTGAGGAAAATTAAAATAAAATAAAATTTAAAAAATAAAATAAAATAAAATAAAATAAAATAAAATAAAATAAAATAAAATAAAATAAAATAAAATATTTTTTAAATAGGAAAAAAACAGAAAATAGACTCAGCTTTTGCCTAAATGCATGTACATTACACACACACGCACTAATTTGGTGTAAGGAAGCAAGAAGATTTTGACACCTTTTATTGGGAGCATATGCTATATTTGCTGTTAGCATTTCAGGACCTTTTTTTATAGCCAGATAAGAATGGGCTGGCAGAAATATAAACGAGAATCCAACTCCATACCTGTCTGAACAAATTTCTTGCACTAATGGGTTGAATTAAAGGAGATGATCTTGTTGCCATATGTGCGTTTTGCTGCTCTTAACCATATGGCTTTACTGCTAAGCAAAATATTTCTAGATTTCTATTTTTTTCATCCTCAAGCTGGGACAAATGTCAGCTTTTTGAAATTTTTCCCACATTGAGAATCAGGAAAAATTGTATTGAAGTAGTTAAAATATTTCTTTTACATCTCAGACTTTCACAAAAGTTTACAGTAAATTACTCTAGCTTACTAAGCAATCAGTTATTTTGTGCTGGAAATAGTGATAGTTTTAATACAGCTAAGTTCAGAACAGACTGATAATTTATTAGGTTTTTGAAGATTTGACTTTAAATGAATCAATATATTTAGCAAATAAGTGCCATTTCAGTTGAAAAATTTTTCAAGTCATGTCAAATAAACATAATGCATGCTTTATGATTAGAAGGGAAGCCAATAAGCTTCTTCTTAGCACAGGAAGTGACTTAGGGAAATGTGAAAATGGAAGAGGGAAGGCAGCCAGAGGTAGATTTTGTATAAGATCACAGATTTCAAATCAGACAAGGATCTGGACAAAATGAAAAAGCAAATAAAATTAGCAAATAAATCAGGAATGTCAAAGCAGAAAACACAAAAGAAAAGGAGCTTTGGTAAGGACCACGACTTCACCTGTGGCTAAGAGAGAAAATATTAACTCTGTACTTTGTCACTAAGCTAGCTATGACTTGAGCAAATTGCTGCCCTTATTTTGGATTTGAGTCATAATACCATATGGTCATAAGAGAGCACTGAAAGGGGCCACATGGGTGGTAATGGCAACTAACTGCATAGTGTGTTCTCTTAGTTTAGTTTCAACCAAAAGGGTCAGATCCTTAGTCTACCCCATGGTTTGAACCAAATCGGTAAGAAGAGCCAAGGACACATTTGTTTCAACAGCACACTTATGAGCTGGGAATAAAATGCTGATGCACTGGACCCTGGACTAGAAGAATGATAGAAGCAGCCAGAGCTGCTCTCCTTTGAAATTACTTCCTAAATGGAGGGAGAAACAGTGGAGAGATAGATGGATGAGTGACAGCCTTCTTTTAGCATTTTCCCACCAATGTCCATCTCTCAACACAATATGAAAATATGTGATCCTTCTTCTTTCCCTTGATCACAGACATGAAGAAAAGATCAAGACCACTGATTACCTGAAGACGATGGTAAAAAAATGCAGAAATTATGCAAGGCAGAAATACTGTTTCTCTGCCACATTTTAGGGCAGAATGCAGGAAGAACTCCTCCTCTCCAGTGGTCATGGCTAGGAAGAATGTTCTCCAGCTACATGACCAAACACTGTGAACAACCTTCCTGGTTTTCTATTCCATGTTGAGAAAGAAGATACCTGGGATGCTCACCTTGCTAAAGGGGCAGAGAGGGCCTGCTCTGTTTTTTTAGCAAGTCTTCCCATTCCTGATAAGCCCTTAGAAAGATAAGAGAGATATTATTCTGCTAAAAATGCAACATGGATCTAAAAGCAGATGCATTCTCTGTATTAGTGAGAGAGAAGATACGGGCAATTATTGCTTATTTCATAATCATTTTAGGTTTTAAGAAATCAATTAATGCAAAGCTAATGCACATCTTCCCTGATGTTTTTAAAGGTCACCCACCCTTTTCTTTCAAAGATCAAAAGCATGAACTAATACCATAGGAAATGTTCAAGCCTGCAAAGTGTCCCTCCTCCGTGACATGACTTAGGTGTTTGTTCCTTTCTGTGCTTTGATCTTTTCCCAGTAGCATGCAGGCACTGTAACCTTTAAGTCTGAATTGAACTTGCAAACTCCTAATGACTGAGCAGGTTCAAAACTGAACAGAAGTAGTCTTTTCCATTCATTGCTAGTAGGAATAGAGGAGTTTTTCAGACTTTACATTGTCAGCATGAAAGAAGTTGCCTATGAATATTTACCTTCAAATTAAAGAGAATTTTCTACAGCTTCTGCTAAAACTAAATTTTACTCAGTTTCATGATGAGGCTGCTATCACAGAAAGCACAGTTTTTATCAGTATCTGTCTGGAAAGAGAAATATTAGATGAATCCTTCAATGGCTACAGGAATTTGCTTCCTTTTTCTGTTTCTTATGGCAGTAAACATGCTCAAGAAGCATCTTTTTTAAAAAGACCACTGTCCTGCAAAATCATAAGCTAAGAATTAAAGGAAGAAATTAAAAGATATTTCTGGACCCTAGGAACTGATGCAATTTGGCCATGACTACCTCTGCTGGATTTTGGAGCATTATAATCTCTAGTGAGGCTCTTGTGTCAGTCAGCTGCAATAGCAACAATCACTGAATTCTCACCTGGTCTCCTTCTACACCAATTGACTCACTCTGACCATTTGCTGACTACATTTCCAAATCAAAATTTATATTAAATGGAAAAAAACAAAACATTAGTATTAGATTTTTTTTGTAAATAGTTGTATTTTCCTGCAGGGTTGGACTAAGATGTTTCATTCTTGCTTGGGATGAAAAATTACTAAATGATGGCAACCTGAACGTCAGTCTGCTCAAGTCATACTTTTAGTAAGTGCTAAAGTCTAGTACAAACATACCAGCATTTTCTCCTTGAATTCAGAAGCATGACTTTGCTTATGGTTCTGTGCAAAGACAGTGGCTCAATTCCTAGGGTTTTTTTTATTATGTGGGTAAAAGGCTAGGTACTAAATATCCCCCTTTATTATAATAGATTTAGTTATTTAAGAGCAAAATAGTGAGCCACTAAAAACCAGATATCTCGGAGACGGGAGTGAGCAGTAAATCACTGTTAAATTTAGCTTTCTCTTTCACAATTCTACCCGTTATTAAAATCTCTTTTCAAGTCTGTGAATTGATTTGAAGCAGAACTCTGTGGATATCCGATATACTCTCTCCAGGGGAATTTAGAGATTGCAGCATGCTCTGAAAGAGCAATGAACTTACTGCCCCTTTCCATGATGTCAAGAGAAAGTCCTGTCCTAGACAGATAGCAGCCATATCTCAGTAAGAAAAGAGATTGAGAACTGGTGTTTTGTTCTGGGATGGTTAATTTGAGATTCTTATTCAATCTCATTTTTGGTGGGGATTAACTGTGCTTCTGACCAAATTTTACAGACAAAAATTTGAAAAAAAAAGCTTTTTATTTACTGCGTGTATATTTGTGTACTTGAAACCCACTTCCCATTAAATTTATATATGTAATTTCAGACAAAAAGGACCTTTAGACTGCAAGAAATGTTTTTTCTTGGCACATGATCACAAAAGTATGCAGGAAGTGGTTTTAGCATACTTGTTTTTCTTCTTGTTTTGTTTAAATCTGTTATTTTTTTGCATTTGTACTATTCATTTACCTCCAATTTAAGAAATTGTATTTTTTTAAATAGTACTTAGCAAAGGGCACTAACAAATCTAGGATTTGCCCAGAAATAATCTTACCAAACGTGGCTGATAACCACAAATTGTTTTTCTGACTCTGAAGTATTATGAAAAAAATAACAGTCCTCTTGTTGCTCAGGTAGCCAGCATGCTGCACTAAAGCTAAAATCGTACTTGAGGTTTGGTTATCAGAAAGGAGAAAACTTTGATTCTCAAAGTCAGGAGTAGATGAGTGCACATCATAACAATGTTATGACCATTTAATCGTTTTTCCATAAGAAAAGATTAAAATGCCTTAGTTATGCTAGATTAAATGCTCATTCAATAATTGCAATGGACAGTATGCTTTCAGAGTAGGAGAATTAAATTAAAAGAAAGACAACTACTGAAAATGTACTAGTGGTAGAATTAGACAATGTTTCATCAGTCCCTGATGTCTCTACAGTAATGAACCTGTCAAAAGATAATAATATTTTAGTGAAAGGTGTGATTGGATGAGTCACATTATTTATTAACTGTTACCCTAAAATATCACTTTTGTCTTATTATTAAAGAATGGTTAGAGGGCAGCAGGGATGCCTGACATAAAGCATTAAAACATGGATTATGGCTATAACAGGCCATGAAGTGTATATGCTATGCTGTAAACTCTGTAGCACAACAGGCTAATACCTGGTGACTCAGAGCATTCGAGGAACCATAAACTAGCAGACTTTGTGCAAGGGCTTTGGATTGGTCTGATAATTCAGTAGTGTGTTTGGCTACCTTCCTGGAGCTACCTTTGTAAAAATATCTTAACTGTCCAGTTGTTACAACCTTAGATTCTAAATTTGATTTTCAAAGCACTGCAATGAAACATTTTCTTCTTCTGTTTTTTGTTTGGTTTGAGTTTTTTTAATTATGGTAGCAATGGTAGTAGGCAGGAGGGTGTTATGGAAAAAGGAGCTATACAGCAGCAGCAAACTCAGCAGAAAATCATCAGTCAGAGATCACAATAAGTTCTCTGGTATTCCCACACCACGTGCATTTTAATGCAAGTCCAGCCTAGGTCATCTAGTTGTATGGTAAAGAAGGGATCTCTATAAGTCCACTACAAAAGATAATAAAGAGGGGGAAATTACACAGTGGTGTTATGGATGAGAGCAAAAGAGCTATTATGAGATGGGAAAGATGTGGCCCCTATAATGAGGAGGCCATATCTAAACCACAGATAGTATGTACACAGAAAGTTTTACTCAAAACGTTCCATTCTTTGATTCTGTTAAAGCAGCAGGAGTGAAAAATCAGGAGGCCAGACTTTGGCAGCAATGCCTGACATTTTTACCAAAAAAAAAAAAAAAAAAAAAAAAAAAGAAGGCACAAATAATTTTGCATTTTTTAAATCCATATTTCCTTGGCTCAGCTCAGGATCAGCAATTACAAGTAAGATTCTGCCAAATCATATTTCCCTCTAGCAGTTGCTGGTTGCTCAGAATAATCCATCTTTCCTGCGGCTGTTAGACCACATCACACTGATAAAATGCAAGATGTGGCATTGTATATAAAAGCAGCTTTTAAACAGTAAATGTACAACCTTTAACTAAGCATATGAGCTTGCCTAAAACTTCATTCTCAAGCGAAATGTATCTTCCAGAAACTGTTTTAAGAGAAGACGGAAAGTTACCAATTATATACCAAGAAAAGGCTAGCCTTGTGGAAAGAGGAAAAGCTATTTAAAGTGAACTCATTCATTGATAAAAACGCAATTGCTCCTGTTAGACACAACTTGATCCAAAGTGCTTGATCCAAAGTGGGGTTAAATCCCTCATGTTCCTTGAAACACAAACTTTGCAATAAATCATGGGCAGGAGCAAGGTTTTGACTTTTCCCATTACTGCCATAAGAATTTCTGTTAAATGCATTAATTCAGGGCATAATAATGCAAAACTGGACAACACCAAACTGTCAAAGTCCTGCAAGTACACCTAAACTTTGTGTTTTGTTAGAAAGGTTCCTCATGAACAAACTGAAATGAATGACACACTGGGGCAGATACCAGAAGTGTGCACATCACCTCAGCTCCATCACTGAACCTCAGCACACCCTCTTGCCAGCCTCAGATGGGGCCTTCAGGGTTCTTAGAGACACATAACACATGCAGGCACATACACGCCCATGTGGAAAGAGAAAATCCTACAGAGTGTGTATTTACATACATAATTCTCATGCTTTAACATTGAGTAAATTCCACCAGATTTTTTTGAAATGAATTAATGTTATCAAGACCAAAGCAGATTCTGAGTTGCTGAGAAAACCCAAATCCTGGAGCTAAAGCTACATCCCTTTTTGGTTAAATACACAAACCTTGTCTTGGTTTCCTTTCTGTGAAAAACTGAAATCCTGAAAGGCTTCCTGAGTTGGTTCACACTTTTGAAATTGTAGCTGAATCAGTATCTGGTACCAGGTTCCTGCCATACTCGGAATGATCATGAAGACCTTTCCCATGACAAACCAAAGCTCATTGCTGCTGGAGAAATGGTCAAATATTTTTTACTGTTTGACTCTTCCAAGGATGATTACTGCCAACCTAATATGCAAATGAGAATATCAGAAATACGCAGATTATACATATTTAAACTCTAATACAGGATTACATGAAAGCACTTACTACTGCAGTGTTTGCCATTGACACAACTTCATTGAGATAACTTGGCTGTAACAACCAAGGACAACACACACACGATGATGCCCAGTTTCACAGGAGGGGAGGAGAATGGACACAAGCAAAGCAAATTTGTGATTGAGTGTAAAGCTGAATGAATGAACCATTGTCCAGAACAAACACACACCACAAAACACAAAGACAGTGAACATACCCTGCAATTTGGAGACCTCCCCAAATACACTGCAAATTACTCATCAGGAATTGGAGGTGTCTGAGGTGGTTTGTGCAAGGGCTGTTTAACACCTTATTTGCACCTTTACGGTTAGCAATTAGATGTTGTAAATGCCTATCTAATACTCCCACACATACCTCTACACAATTACAAGCATGCTCTTGTCCCTGGACCACACAATATCCTTTGGAAATAGATGCCTCAATGGAACAGAAGATAGCCCACTGTTCAGGTTTCTAGAAAATCAGTTAAAAAATAAGGCAGAGGAAAGATTTATTTTTCAGCTCACAATAGATGTACTATTTGTAAAATGGCAAAGTAGGAGTTAATCTAATTCCCTTAAGCTCCTTATGAAATGACAGTCCTTAAAAAGGTTGTACCTACACTTATAGCTAACGATGCAAGTTGCAAGGAAGTGGAGAATCAGGCCCACTTGATTCTAATCCTACTGAGTAAAATATATATTTGTACATTAATCAGAGTGCGCACAGAAATACCTATATAACAATACATAAGGAAATGAACGGATTAAAGCACAGAAAACTCCAGATGCTGGAAAAGATTTTGCGTCCTTATTTTTAGCAGTCAGCATCAGCAAGATTGTCTTTCAAAGGAAGGAGAGAAACTGACTTCACAAAGACACTTGCATTTCAGGTCAGCGGTACTTAGAGAGTATTTCTGTTCCCAGATGGCTTCCTGAGTATATTTATAAGATGCAGAAAAAAAGGACCTGCAAATATTTCCGCACTCACTGCATTTTAATCTGGACAAGGGATTAAAGGGAGGTGCTTCCCATTGCTTGCATAACAGTCACCGACACACTTCACATGCCCATGCCTGTCTGAACAATTTCCATGCCAAAAGGACAGAAGATATTTGGCCCTTGAAGCCCTACTGCAGGAACCACAGAAAACCAAAGGATACACATGCACATTGGTACCAAGGATCAGACACAAGTTATCGCCACTCTGTTATTTACTCCTGAAATTCTTTGCACAAGCAACAACAATGTACAATGATCTGATAAATAGTACTGCTTTTTTTTTCTTTCAAGGTCAGTTCCAAGAAACCCTTGCTAGAATCAGTTAATTAATTTCTGGCCTCTTTAACTACAGGGTATTTGAAGCCACATGTTATGAATCATTTTCAGTTGAGATATTAAAATCAGATTACAACAGAAAAGCCTTGTAAATATTTGCCTTCAAATGAGGCTAAGAATAAATATATATTCAGTAATTCATCCATATTTAGCAGATATTAAAGAGACAAAGCATAGCTTTAAATTCACTTATCATTTTATACAAAGAGGGGAAATATGAAACTTGGCTTGATTAGCTTGTTTCTTCCTATGCTTTGTAATACCTTATTAAAATTTGAACTTTGAAATTGATATTATCAGTCAAATAATGTCAGCAGAAATATTTAATCTGTGGTTAGAGCTTTATTAATAGAACTTTTATTTGAAGTGTTTTATGTCCAAAGAGGAAAAAAATAATAAAAAAGAAAGCCTGAAATGGACTTGGAAGGTTGATTTGACTTCACTGATCTCATTTTGAAACTCTACATAATGCGCTGCTAAAATCTGTAAATCTAGCTTCCCACATACACACACTTCAGACTTCCAAGACTAGAGAGCCCTCACTGAGTAATGTGCTCCTTTTTGACTGGCAGGTATTCAGGTCTTCGTGCAACACAGGGTTCAACTGGCCTTCCACATCAGCTGAACAAAGACTGTTGTGCTCACTGAAAAAGACACATAAAAGACATTTTCTCTCTTCCTCCCCCCTCATAATATTTTAACCATTAAAGAATGTCCATGCAGTATAGAAGGGAAATAGGGAAATGATCGCTTCTTGTCTGGTTTTGACAAATGAGTAGTATTAACTTATAAAATAAATTTGTAGACCTCTGATAGACCAAACCCCAAAATTAAATATAATTATTCTGACAAAAATGAGAATGACATTGCAGAGCCTCCAAGGGTGACATTAGAAATAAAAATCACTTCAGAATTTTGCTTATAGAGGAGCCACATTTATGGAAATCTGAGTGACTGTCATTCACAGTATTCCATTTTGTGCTATAGCAATGACATTGGAAATAGATTTCAGTTTCCCTGTAAAGTATCTTTTCATCTCCACTGACACATGCACCAAATACTGCAGAATGCAACCTATAAAGAAATATATATGAGAAATAGAATCATGAAGTCTTGCTGTGTGTTCTTGTTTTTCCAGTAAATATTGTAGTTGTCAGCCCTGTCAGTTATAAATTTACAAGGATGGGATTTATCTTGCAAAAGTGAGAGGGACAGAGAGGAGAGGAAAAGACAGAAGGAGGAAGGGAAGAGGAAGGAACAATAAAGGTGACAGGGAAGGAGAAAAATGGGAAAGGGGGGAAGGAAGGAAGGAAGGAAGGAAGGAAGGAAGGAAGGAAGGAAGGAAGGAAGGAAGGAAGGAAGGAAGGAAGGAAGGAAGGAAGGAAGGAAGGAAGGAAGGAAGGAAGGAAGGAAGGAAGGAAGGAAGGAAGGAAGGAAGGAAGGAAGGAAGGAAGGAAGGAAGGAAGGAAGGAAGGAAGGAAGGAAGGAAGGAAGGAAGGAAGGAAGGAAGGAAGGAAGGAAGGAAGGAAGGAAGGAAGGAAGGAAAGTGGGTGATGGGAAAGAAATAAGGCAAATGGAAAAAGGTGAGAGAAAAAGAAATCTGTCTAACTAAACAAATTTTAATATGACTCCCAATATTTCAGTGAGTATGGCAAGGAATAAAATGTTGATTTCACAGGGAATCTGATTTCAAAAGTGTTCAATAATCTTAAATTTATAATTTGAAAAATGCAATGCCTTTGTTCATTACTTTGTTACCACCAAAGTCTTCCTTATGTAAGGACAAAATAGAAGAATTCTGCATGAAGTCAAAAAGATCCCCACTAATGTTTCAGACTGGCTTTTTGTCACACATACATAGGTCCAGATATTTGATTCATACAAATCTACAGGTCATAGCTCTTAGGAACAAAAAAGGAAAAGATAATGCTCACCACTTCATCATGGTTTTATCAAGTCGAGTACAAAGCCTAAAATGTAGAGGTACTTGCAAAGAGCTGATCATCCTTCATCAAAACTGAAAACAAAACAAAAAGCCTTTCAGGTCTCTACCTCCCTGTTGATTTGCGAATGTCTGCCTTTGATAATGCTCCATTATACCGGCAGAGGTTATGGCATTATCCACTGTGAGCAGTTCATGAAGACAGGCACTAAAAAGAGGATTTTGAATTCTCTACTTGACGTTTTCTTTCATAATGAAATTTATGAAATGTGTTAGAAATCACTCTACAGTAGCAGGGTGAAACACATTGTTTCACTCCTGAAATCTTGACTGAAATCACACAGCCACAGTTGAATTTCTGTACATAGCAAAGGGCACTAAAAAAATTGCTTTTCCAGGACTATGAAAGTAACAGTGAGAAGGGGGAAGAAGGGTGCTTATTACAAGCATTAAGTATTAAAAGAAGTTATATGATTACCAAAGTTTGTAACAGGGACTCTGTTACACTGCTGGTGCTGTTTTACAACCAGTTTGCAGAAAATCTCCATGTCTAATGCTCTTCCTGGCTCTGCTCCTTTCACCCCTCAGCCCCATCCACAGGTGCTGGGTGTCATCCAAGGCAGGAGGATCACATGCCATCTGTGGCAACCCTCAGGAGACCTCGGTAGATAATTGTAGAAATTCACTTGGATTTTTATTTCAAGCAGCATTAACCCTTAGTCCCCTTCCTAACATTCCCAGTCAGTGAAAAAAATCTTTATTCAGGTATAAGGAAAAAAAAAAAGAAAAAAAAATTAAAAACCCAACAACAAAAAATACAGTTCCTGCCAACCAAACACTGATCAGAGGGAGAAGCTTTGGGTCCAACTGTGCCTCAATTTACAGAGACAACTTTTCACACCAAACAAGAAAAATAATAGAAAATTCAGGAGTGAAGGTTTCTGATTTGTGTCCCTTCAGCCCCAGTCTGTTCTCTTTTCGGTTTGGGGAATTTTTTTTTCCTTTTTGTAGCAATATTGTTTGCAACATAATAGATGCTACTGTTTGTAACTTTTATCCTGCAGAGTTTTCTTTGTCAAGACAATGACACTCACACTTTATTAGTAGACCTTAGCCGGGTGACATCACTAGTATAGTAATGCAAGGTTTGGTATTTTAGTACATTTATAACTGAAAAAAGGCTATCAGATTTGAGATTGATCACAAACAAAAGACCTGTTACACGAGATCAACTTTCTTTTAAAAGCATATATTACTAATGAATTTAGTTGAAATATTTAGATATTATTTGGTTTATCCTAATATCTTAATATTCACAACTTACATTTTATTTGGGTTTATATTTCTCCTATTTATATAGGAGAATTTGAAAACAACAGTAACATTAAATGGGAGATTGTCAGAGAGAAGCGTAGAATTTGTGTCACTGGTCTGCAGAAGAGGTTCTTCCCCGAAGAGTAACTGGAATTTTTCAGAGTCCTGCATCAAATTGGCAATAATATTAAATGGCAAGTGTTGCATGATTATATCAGCAATTCTCGTATTTTCTCTCCAGCACCCTAGTATACTGAATTAATTCAATATTTCCCTTGGGTTGGAGGGAGAAAATAGCATGAAAAAATGCAAAATAACATGCCACTATTTTTAGAAGGGGACTTATTTGTGGTGTTTTCTTTAGGACTGCAATCTCCTGAAGAGCCAAAGGGCACAGTTAGTTTAACAGGGTTTGTATGAGACAATGGCTCCAGTATACATCCTCTGGGCAAGTCGGCAGGACATAGCAACCAGCTGGGATGATCAAGCTGAAATGCACATGGACATCTCCCCTGAAAAGTAGCTGTGGTCAGAAAAGCCCACTTTCTCAGGCACACAGGGCTGACTGGGAATCATTTACGGCTGGCAGAGATGCAGTCGCCTCATCACGGACCTGACCTCAGATTTACCTCCCTTGTCCTTCACTGAGCCCATGGCAGGAGCCAAAGCAGACACACAGAGAACATGGTGGGAGCTGGAGATTTGGAAATGTGCTAGGAATGGCAGGAAAACTGAATTCTGAAGGAGACATGAGGCTGCTCAGGAAGGGAGGGAGGAAGGCAACCAGGCTGAGCCTTCCGTGCTGCGGAAGAGGAGCAGAGGAGGCTGCGTGTGTGCTCTTCCAGGAGGTATGCCAAGCATATGATTGCTGCTGATGGGGAAAGAGTTTCAGCGAACAAGCACATTCTTTGTGATGCAAAGGAGATGTTTCATTACAAACCGGTTGAGGAGTGTTTCTGGGGCTCTGCGGGTGCGTGGGACGGAGAGGCAGCATCCCGACCCAGATGGCGTGACCCAGCTGTCGAGGCACCACGGCTGCACGGGCCAGCAGCTGGTCTTCCGTGCAAAACACTGCACAGAGTCCACGTCTAAGTTTTTATATTTAAACCCTTGAATTTAAGTGTGTGGCCACTCTCAGAAGGAATATATCATACAGTCGCCCAGTGTGCAAGAATAGCTCAGCATTTAAAACAATATCTGAAACACATTTTAGGCAAGAAAGTAGCAAAATCACTCACTTCAGTACATGGCTTAGACAAAAACACAGACTGGCTGGCGTCTTTTTGGCTTATAATACCACCTACATGGCCACAGTGTGAACTTGCCCTGGCAAAACCCTACAATGCTCGGTTGGAAATGTTGTTGAGAAATCTTTAAGTCCCCTGAGGGGACTTTTGTTTTTAACCAGTTCAAAATATTTCTATCCAGCATTTCTGTCCAGTTCTGCAGTTTTCCCCTCTAATGACTGAAATTAGTGCACGGGGCCCAACTTTTTTGCTGCTCTCCTGCCATATGAAAATGATGCTGGTGTGTGCTTTGTGCTGCCTTTCCCCATCACCCAGTGGGTGAATTTTGTAGCCTGCCTTGTTAGTGGCACAGCAGGCCGCCAAAAGGAAACCGAGTTGTTTGTATGAGATGAGATGTTGGGCTGCCAACTGTTATAAATCTTGTGCTACTTACAGCTTCGGCTTTTCTTCAAGTCTACTCCACCCCCTGCTGTGGTTTCGACTGTTGGAGCAACATTAGGAGGCACAACTGAAAGCAGTAATATCGGCATTTGTGGGAAAAATAAGAGAAAATGTGAGGAACAAATGTTTCATTGCAAGAACTATATGCATAAGACCTGTAGCCGCAGACATTTGTGCTCTGTGACAGTGGAAAGGAGATTTGTCCCCTGCAATATTTACCTGTAGCTGTATACATTGCCACCAGCTTGTTTTGTAAGTGTAGCTGCTTGTAACCTTGCACGTGCTTCCCCACTGTCATATCATATTAAATGAGCTATAATTGTAGTCTATTAGAGTGCAATAACCTAAAAGTGATAGTGCATGACAGCACCTGTCAACACGTCATGGAGGATTGTACAGAATGCTGAATTATACCCATTTTATACCACATTAATGAGGCAGCTCATTCTTATCCAGTCATAAATAAACAGGTTTCAATTTCTTTTTTCACCATGAGAAGCTGGTTGGGTTTTTTTTTTTCCTTTTGCACAGAGAGCCACAGAAGTCATGATAGGGTGATCTATTGCCTCAAAAGGAAAATCAGAGTGTGGTCATTAATGACAGTGAGGATTTTATTTTTATTAATTGTTTATTAATCCATCTTGGTGTGACTGCTTCTTTCCAGTTGTTCTGGAAAAAATATAGAAACACACAACAAAACCCAATACTGGTCGTCCCTAATAAACTTGTAATATAAAATAAATTGCTTCAGCAGCACCCAAAGGACAGAGCGATACGGGGCAGAAACCTGATCCCCTTAAGATCAATGGCTGTTCTGGCTCTGGCTCTCCCTCATAAACTCTTTAAGTCAGGTTTGAACTGGGAATGGGTAGAGAAAAAAGGAAAATGACAGTAGGGGCGAAGAAAGAGAATGAGAGGCTTTCAGACAAATCAAAAGAAAAGCAAATGTATCAAAGCACATGTATAGTGCCCATTATTTTCCCTAACCTAACTAGATCACGGCGCCTTCATTTCGGAGAGCTGCTTAGGCTTCAGAGCCATAAAAAACTGCCTGTGCTCTTCTGCTGAGCCCACGTGAGGAGAGCTCCATCCAGTCCCTGTGAGTGAGCAAATATCTCATCCCTGACTCAGACAGAGGCCCTGGGCACAAAATACACCAGGTCAGTGATTCTGAGAGGTGGTTGTGAGAAGGATGGTCATGTTAGACAGCTTCTTTCCTTTTCTTGCTCAAAGTTACTCAGCTAATGTAAGAAGAAGTGATCCATTCAGGAAGTTTTAGGTGTATATATAAAGTATAATGTGCAGAAATAAAGCACACTTAAGAGAGACAACCCATAAAAAGTAGACGGTATTTATAAGGGAGAAAATATTTTCAATGCAATGAATATTAAAGGGCTGGAAGAAACTGGCTACCAAAGAAAATGAACACTAAGTTCTGATCCTTTGCCAGGCATCTCCCACAGGGTCTGTGTGATGGGTGTCTTTTTCGGCTCCTGGGAAACAGCCTCTGCTCCTTCTTTGATCTTTGAACTGTTGCAGGAAGAAGAGCAAGCTTGAAAGCACAGCCCACAGGAGGCACGCCAGCTTTTCCTTAGGAAGTGAGAAAGAGAGATCCAGCCTTGGGAGCTGACACCTGGGCAGCCAGCGTGACCAGACAATGATCTCACCCACCTTCAGTCCACACAGGACCCCCAAACCCCCTCTGCACCTCGGGTAAGCATCAGCCTGGGATGGTGACTTTGGAACTACGGGGAAAACTCGTGGTGCTTATCTGAATACTCTGACACCACAGGCTATTTGATTCTTTTTTTTTTTCCCCCTCAGGACTGGTGATGGGTAATTTTGCCAGTAGTGGGTGTTATGGACTGCTTAAGTAAAACTTTCATCATTTCTCAAGCCTTATTTACATTATTCATTTATTACTTAAAAATAAAAAACTAAATTATTTCTTCACTTGAATATTTTTCCCTCTAATCTTAGCTTCATAACAGAGGACTAGATTTAGAATTTTGCTGTTCATGTCCAAAAAAAGTAAGTTTAAAATCGTCATTTGAAAATCAAGCCATCATTTCCTCAGAATTTGTTTACAACATACTTTCCAACAAATGCACTGTCCTGTAAAAGAAGAGTAGAAGGACAGAGGGAAGCAGTGTTGTTAGGTACTAGGCAAACAAGTCAGGTCAAAATTTTTCCTGAAATTTACTTGATTTGGCTAATAATTTTGACTGAAAATTACCATTATTTAAAAAAAAAAAAAAAAAAAAAAAAAAAAAAGAGAGAGACAGAAATTATTTTCATATTTTCACAATATTTTTCACATATTTTCAAAAAATTATTTTTTGTTCAAAAGTTATTTGTAAACTTCTCTAAATTTAAAATGCACTTAACGAGCATTTCGATTCCTCCAAATAAATGAATCATTAGCTTTGACTTCAATCCCAAATCATTTTCCCTAACTTTTTTTTTTAATTTTTCCGAGAAAGCCAATAAAATTTTATGCTTCAGGTCAATCCAAAATGAATGGTTTTTTTCTTCAGTTTGACCAGTGAACTGAAAAATCAATTATTCACACAACTCCTCTTTAAAATGGCTTGGAACCCTCTAATTGTGCATGTAGGCAGTTACTTACTGTGTGATCTTATTACTGCTCTCCTAATTCTTGCTCTTTTCCCGCCTAGCTTTGTTGTGTTTTGTTCTGTGTCAGACCACAGACTGTTGCAGTCAGACATTTTTGCCTTCCTGACATCTGAGGTATGTGTGCAGGGCAATTATTCCTGTACCAGTGGTACATAAGCAGCACAGGGCTGTGTCCTTCACATGCCCATCAGTTCTCACTGGCATCTGGGTGCCTTCCTGACAAGTGACATCCTCCCCAGTACACAGGATTCATGGTCTTCTATTTTCTCCTGGAATTAATAATTCCAAATTAACCATTGCAAATTAACCATTTAACCTTTCCTAGCTGGCCTGTCCACTGCCATTTGAACTGGAAGCCAATTCAAAGAAGAGAACACAACAGAAGTCTTTCAATTGTCCACAGCAGAGGGAGAGCTAAGTGTTTGATTTCCAAACTGGAAAGCAGGTGAGAAGCACCAAATGATGGAGAAGATTGGAAGAGTTTGGTTTCTCTCTGCTCAACAATGTCAGCAAAGCAAGAATAGATTAATGAACAAGTGTTTCTTGCTGTCAATATTACTATCAGATCACTCAAATATATCTTTATCTTCCACTGTCTTTTCCAGATTTTTGCTGTTTGATTTATTAGTAATTTTTTTATTATCTTTCCTTTTAAAAGAAACATGTAGTAGTGTTTTCTGGTCTCTGCTTCAACCAGTCTGAGTTTATTTCAGGGACTTACATCTCGTTTACAGTGTGGCAGTAGAGGTTTCTTTGCATCCTAAGAAGAAAATTTGAACTGAGATGCATTGTAAAAATGCCTGATTCCTCCTCAAAACAAAATGGATATTTCACCTTGACCCAGACAAATGGCAGATGTTGCCAAACACTTACTGTAGCAAGCAGAGACAGAGGAGAATGCAAGGTTTGTTCATACACTGCCCTCAGATGACTATCAATCATTCATAAATTACTCCTATGTTGTTTTGATTTTCTTTTCTCTTTAATGATTTTTAGTGTCCTTATAAAGCACCAGTGCATCTCTCTTCACCCCAAACTAACAATGCAGTTGTAACAAATCTTCCTTCAAACATGATGCACAGTCTGCAATACATGTTTCTCTCTGAAAGGGGACTCTCTGGAAGCTTATAAAACAAGAACCTTTCTATTTTTAAAATGTTTCCCATATATCCTCCGGACATATAAGTCATAGCTCCCTGCCTCTGTGAATGACTGAAGCCAACCAAGAATCTCTGCATTAGGCTGCTGTGAATCTCACTGCTATGAAAAACTCTGGTAGGGATGACAGTGAGTGATCAGCCGGAAGCTTTCACAGAAATCCTGATGCTAGCCTGTTTTCCAACAGCAGAGAGCTACTATTTAGATCTTTAGGATCCTAGCTTAGAAGGAAAAAAATGTCAAAGATGGCCAAAGAAAAACCAACCCAAGTCCAGACTCCCCAAGAGTTTAGTTCTAAAGAAGACTTCACATTTTTGGTGTTAGTCATGGCCTCCTGAACCTCGGGTGCAGGCCAGAGTCTGGCACAGAGCAGAGAGAACCTGACAACAGGACCCCAAGGGACAACTCTGGGAGCAACAACCTACATCACCAGCAGAAAACCACACACCATTTCGCATGTAGGGAACACACACAAATTGTACCTACTTAATTAACTGTACTTCGCAGTTCTATATTATTAGCTGCTGGGGGCAACTGGTGCCTTGGCACTGCAGTTGGTGTGGATTGCATCCACAGCCTGAGCCTGCTAACTGAGCCTGAGCAAGTGACACAGGTCGGCTGGCTGATGGCCCAGGCTCCACCACACAGCGAGCACAGTGTCCCAGGGTCTTCTGCTGGACACCCAGGACAATGATGCAGCACCACCTCTGTAACCTGTGCACCAGGAACACCTTGCCAAGCACTTGCTCATTACACGAGATCAAATTTGACACTTGGTTTGCAGAGGCTGTGCTGGGTACAGAAGGAGGCTTCCTTCTCCTCGGCTGCATTTCTAAATGAATCTTTATCTGACACCCAAGTACCACCCACATTTGCGAGCTGACACCCTGCGTCATGCTCTGCTCTCAGTTTTGTAAATTCCATTAAGACCCCAGGGACAGCCAAAGTGCAAGACCAAACAGATCTGGGGGCCTTGTTTTGGAGTTTGCTGGTGGTTTCTGCTACTCTTTTATGCCAGTGGAATTTAAAAAGATGAGTACAAATGATACAGACTTGTGTAATGCTTGACATCAATTTCTTCAACATCTGAGCTCTCTACAAAAGAAGTTTGCAGTTTAATTAGAATGGCTTACATCCAGCAACTGTATTCAGAATAAACAAAAATTAGAACATAGGGATATTTTCTTTCCTGGAAGTGTCTCAAATAGGGAGAGGGAAGAATTTATTTACGTTCACACATTGTGACTTTGTTTTAGAAGCATACTGCCAGGGCAGATACTTGTGGCTAGAGGCCAAGGGGAGATCCTGCAGGCTAAGTTAGATGGGGTCCTTGTTGTCCAGTGTACTAGTGGGAAAAGGAGAGGCTGATATTAGGCCTCTGTCCAAAACCCTTTTTTATATTGTGGCCCAACAGGAAAAGGTATGTGAAGTCTGTCTTCATAGATGATTTCCTATCTTTTGAACTCCTCTTCTTGTTGAAGGTATCGTGGCTAAATCACATTAGCTTTGATCTGAGCTTTTCCCAACACCCCATAAAACAGATCTTTGCATACCAGAGCATGAACAACAGCAATAAAAGGGGTGCACTTAAGTGTAGGATTTTATGGATCCATCTGCCAAGCATTTCTTCACAAGAGGAGAAACACATTATGAGTCTAAGCAGATGCCAGGTCTCACCAAACTGTTCATTGACAGCAAAACATCAAGCCATAGCTATAATTGCCTGACCCGGTTGCTACATGTTGGAGATGAATCTGAATAAGTCACTGATGCACTGACTCTGAGGGAGCACTTCAGGGAATGGAGATGTGAGGAGATGATGCTGAGGGCACTCAAGTCCTTTCTCTGTTTATCCTTGACCAAATATGGTCCTTACTAGCAGAGTTATCTGAGTTTCTGAGGATGCAGAGGAGGGAAAGATGTACACAATATTTATAATCAGTTGAGGAGATGTCACATTCATCTTGTTCACATGCCTGATCTCTGATCAGAAGAATAGGGATTGCTTCTGCACAAAACTGGTAAATAGATGCAGGAAAAATAAAGACACTGTTCAAGGATATGGATAAGCAAATATGACCCCACATTAATAGAATTACAGAGTTATTTTAGCTGGAAGGGACATTTGGAGGTCATCTGCTCTGATTACCTTCTCAAGACTGGTCTTGCTTTGATGTTAGTAAGTCAGACCTACCATAGCAAGAGAGTTCAACCAGTCATAAAGGACAATATGGATTTTAGAGCCCTGACACCCTCAGTCCCCCTGAACACACAGAAGTTGTCTGGGTTCCTGGGGAGAAGCCACAGATGGACAAAGGGCCCGTGCAGTGTTTGAGCTGCTGCATAGCACTTATTGAGCGTTCCCACTGGGATAAAACTCTTAAGAACTGGGTCTACCTCAGCTTTCCCAGCAAGCGAGGTGATCCAAGCCAGGCCCAATGTTCACATCACCAGTGTGTTCAGAGAGTGTCTAAGAAGAACTTTCTGTGAGATGGTGAATTCCCCTCTGCCTCTTCACATAGTCTGTGTTTGTTGTCACAGAAATCATACCGTACAAAGGTACTCTGGGGTCAAGAAACGTGTGAAATATCTCCAGATGAGTGCCCTTCCCACTGTCTCGCATTCATTCTTTTCCCCCCTTCTCTCTTCCCCCATTGCTTTTTCTCATGTATAGACCCTCAGTATTGCTTGGGAGAGACGACCATTTGATTTCTACCTTCCCAGGCCTCCAAACACCCTCCCAGCTGCAAACACAAGGGCAGAGCATGAGCAAGCACTTGCCAGAAGGGCCCATGCCCTTAGAGAGAGAGAGATTTTATTTGCATGGACTAAAGCTCCCGCTGCACACCTAGGTGCTAGAAAAACCTGACCACTCAAATGTTTGTGCAAAGGGAATAAAAGGAGCACAAACGTGATCAGATGGAATCACTAGCTAGCTTTAGCAAACATGGGCTCTAATTAATTTTTTCCTCCCATTGTTTACCCAGCTTTGTATGTAACTGAGAGCTGAACCGGGCTTATCAGTAATTACCAACAGTTCTGGAAACTTTACACGTTATTGTGCTGCCTTACGACACAGGGTAGTTAGTGATCCATGAAGATGGGTGTCTCTGCATTCATTGCTAAGCAATGCCTTTTAAAAAACCAAAATCTCCCCCAACCCGCTATTATGGTTGCTGCAACGAAAGGGAAAAAAGGAGAGAAAGTGGAGGGTGGCAGCGCGTCTGCTTCAGATCTAATTATGAAAGTTTCCGGGACACAGTGGCATGCTACCTCGGCAGCAGTGTCAGAGGATGCTCCGCCTGCAGCCAGGCTTCCTTCCCAGCCCTGGAATTGCATTTTCCCATTCCATAGTGACACCTGCTGGGAGCAACTGAGCGGAGACTCCCCTGCTGCTCCGCTTGGCAAGGGGCTGAGCAGTGCAAAATGAAGGGTCTACGGCAATCAGGCAGATTGATTCCCCTCCTTTCCTTACAGATTGAGCTAGGCTCTTATCAGAGGGAAAACGGATGTCTGCAGCATGATTAATGCTCAGAAACACCCCACATGAGCAGCCCCTGAGACAAGACACTGGAGCATCAGCTGTAGGCCTGCAGGAGAAAGGAGTGGAGAATATCAGAGGGCTGTTTGCATGCAGAGGGCCAAATTTAGCCCATGTAGCAAGGAGGTGAAAGCAGGGTTGAATTTTTCCCCTTTGAAGGAGCTGAAAGGTCATATGAAAGGAAAGGCCATGCTCCACTTGCTGTTTGCTTACAGTCTTTCTGTAAATATTGAGCAGTGCAAGAAGAAAAAATCTTGGGCCAATACCTTTGGTCCGATTCAATATGGTCATTGTTATGGCAGCCCAAACTGTGGCTTCTCTGTGCTTTCTATTCTCCTTTCCTCCTGAGGATTTCACTGCTTCTGCCCAACATTTAGATTTCATCATGCCTGGCATGTGGGCTGCAATGAATGCATGCAATAACCGGGGAAATGGAAAAATCTTGCCCTAACCCTGCACTTTCCTTTCCCCCTCTCAAAGCTGAAGGGAAAAGACAACTCAGGAGGAAAAGTGCCAAAATGTTTTAGAAATAAACGACAGACACCAGAGTCATCACACATTTTCCTAGGCAGGATAGTAATTTCTGTAATGTATTTTTAACCGTGAGGAGTGATGGGAGGGAAGACACTTAAATCTAATGCAAATGAAGGATTTGTCAGTTACGCAGTTCGTATAATGTCATACGTAGAAAATGTTATAAAAGTGGAGGGATTATGGTGAGGAGAGACATTTCTAAAATTGGAGGCCTCCTTTTAGGGCTTTAGCCCCCTCACTCTTTCAGATCACTGGGAACGCTTTCCTCCAAGGAAGGGCAGGAGTCTCTCTCAAAAACTGTGACAGCTCTCTAAGCTACATGTTACTTAAGAAACTTCAGTCTCCTCACTGCTACCTCTTCCAGTTTTTGCCAACTGCTGCTTCTCCTTATTTCAGTTCTTCAGTGATCCCCAACCACTTTAAGCACAGCAGGGCAGTTTCCAAATTCTTCCAGGCTATTTCCTTCCTCCCTTCAAGGCAATGGCAGCTTCTGTGACCAAAAACCTTATCTAATATGGAGGCTTTCCGCTGTTTTGGTTTTGATTCCAGATTGGATTAAAGGTGCTAGAAACAGGACCATTTGTCTGGCTGATGCCAAGTGACAGCATCAGTTTATAAGCACATCTGGAATTTCTTCGCAGCAGTGGTTCAATAGGGTTAATTGCACTGACCTCATTTATAAAGCACTTTGAGATCTTATGAATGAATATAAGTGTTTAAAAAAACCCCAATGTATTATAGTTATTAATATGTATTACTCTCATGGATAATTATTTAAGCAAGAAATTATTGAGGCAGCCATTTACTGCGAAAAGTAGAGCAGCACCACAGTCACAGGAGCCTGGCAGGCTGGAAAGAGCTTTTAGCCCAGCATTTGGGGCCGTCCTGCCCCACTAATGGCCTTGGTTAAGGCTTCCGCGAGGGGTAAAACGTGCTTAAGTGTATTAGCCTCTACTCGCTGAAGGCTGACAGACGTGAGACCCTCAAAATAAACGGGGAGGCCGAGATGCCTTTAAATGGCTAAACCGCGAGCTCACAGCACACGCCGAGCCGCGGGAGCAGAACAGCCGGGCTCTCATTAGCGCTAACAAGCCGCTTTCCCGGGAAGCGGCTCCCGGCAGAGCTCCTTTCGAGGGGAAATGAAGCCCCCCGGTGGCTGCCGGCCGCCTTGCAGCCCCGGCTCCCGCACCGCTCCCGGGACCCTGCTCCCGCACCGCTCCTGCACCGCTCCCGTACCGCTCCCGCACCGCTCCTGCACCGCTCCCGGGACCCTGCTCCCGCACCGCTCCTGCACCGCTCCCGCACCGCTCCCGGGACCCTGCTCCCGCACCGCTCCTGCACTACGTCCGCACCGCTCTCGGGACCCTGCTCCCACACCGCTCCCGGGATCCTGCTCTCCCGCCCGGCTCCCGGGACCCTGCGCCTCGGCCCCGCTGCCCCGTGGCTCTGCTGGCCACCCGCGGGCTCGCCCCGGCCCGGCCGGCCCCACGGCTCACCCAGCAGCACGGCCCCGGCCCACACATGCCCTCGCCAAAACCTGGCCACCGTCCTTCCCCAGCCCGCCGTGATGAGAGGCCAAGTGAGAGCAAGCACCTCTGAGCCGAGGGGTTTCCGTGCTGTTTGTAGCAGGCTGCACTGGGGGACGACGTGAATGTCACCCGTGTTCACTCTTAGATAAACAAAAAATACAAATCTCAACAAACACGACGCAGATTCTCCCTTTCACAGAGGAAGAAACTGGCGGGTCTCCCAGCCTCATGAGGGGAGAGTTTGGTTTTGCCAACCATTTGTCTTAACGCTGGAGTAGTTCAGACGCTGATACAGTACGAGTGTTCTTTCCAAATTTAAAAGCCACACCTTTGGCATTCTTCACTGGCAGGATCCAAGTGCACTGAAAAGCTGGTGTGGGCCAAATGCTTTTTGATAAATTGCTCCCTCAAAGAGCTCTATCTTTTTCTGTTATCGTGCAGATTTTAGACAATTCTTGCATCGACCGGTATTCCTGCATATAGGCATACTGGCAACAACTGAGCAGGTAGTTCGTGTGGGCTGGAATAAGGATCTGACCAAATAACCCAAGCAAATGGCTGAACAGGGAGTTTCAGATACCAAGATGTAGGGCCTTAGCTTCTAACTGGGGCTTCTGCTTTGGACTCTAGGTCATTAATTTCTTCCTACTCTGACTGTGGAAACTCTCAATTAAATTAAAGAGCCCATAGCTGATTCATGCAGAGTCTTCAATGGATGTGTTAATTTCACTGGAGCAGCGGAGATACGGACACAGATTACCAAGGGCAATCTGAAGAGTATTTCACTGCCATTGAAATATGCATAGAGTTTGTTTGGGTTCTTTTCTGCTGAGAAGAAAATGTCAGACTTTTTTTACAGCAATTCATAATTGGAATATAATTACTTAATATTCCCATACATCTGAATTACAAGTAATGCTTCTTATTGCAGAAAGGTTATCGAAATAGTCACTGTGTGAATCACAGGTTAGACTTATAAGAGGGTCTTATGCAATAGAACAAACTGTCACCATCCTGTCTGTAAGTGTGTATGTCACTGCCTTGTGACAGATTTCTATAGGATCATTTGTACAATAAAGTACTCCTAGGTTTTTATTAGAGCTAGAAAAACTAAGCTGATAGGAGTTAGTTGGTTTTTTTTAGTCAGGCTGGGACTTTTATTTTCTGATAGATTCTAGAAGCAAGTGCCTTCCATGGATTGCATTCTCTGTAGATACAGAGAGTAGCCAGAAGAAAGGAAATTTTCTTCTAAGGAAATATGAAACTCTGCACAGCTTTCTGTAGTAGTGTATCAATCCAGCTAAAGAGCTAAATCCACATACCACATTCTGTCCTGAATCACACCAGTCTCATTTCCCAGGTACAACTAACACTGGAGAAACCCACAAAGCAATGGTGTATTGTGCAACTTCAAAAACATGACAAGCATTTGGAGCTACAGTGATAGGACTGCAGCACTGGTACACTGGTCCTTGTTTCTGTGGGAAGGCAATGAGTGTAATCCAGGTTATTTTTCCCCCTCTCTCTTTGGCCCACTCCTCATCTTGCACACCACAGGCACAGCCACCATCAGCTGGCAGAGCACAGTACTTAGCTAATTTTTTCAAGTTAGTTGTCCACATGCACTGCCACACAGACATGTCTTGGGACTGCTTTCTAAGGTGTCCCACTTGTGGGTCCTGGAGCAGCTCACAAAGCTCTCCGGGCTCGTCTCAGCACCAGGCACATGCAGGACTGTTGTGTGCATGGCACAGCACACCAGTGCCTCGAAGGATGAGGTGCTTCAAGGGAAGCTTAACACTTCCCTCCCTAAAGCCTGCTTCTGAAAGGCTGAAAGGGTACCCTTGTACTGGATTATGTGATGTACATGCCAAGGAACCAAGCTACTTAGTACTAGTCCCAGAACATACAGGAATATGCTGTACATATTGCTTTGACTAGCAACTTGTTATTTAAAGTTCAGGGCAAAGATTTAAACCCTGAAAAGGTTTTTTCATAATTGCAGGGGAGAGGGGAGAGGGAGGATGATGACGTACTAATGGGCAGGATGTCAGAAAATAGGAGTAAAAAAAGGATTACATAAAAAATTTCAGTTTCCTAATCAAGACTCACTGGAGCTTCTTTTCCATGGAAAATTCTCCTGTTCTCCATTAGAAGAATAGCTAAATTCCCTACTAAACGCAGCATATGTATTGGCTAATTCTTCTTGGGACTAGATTTTCTTGCTTTTGTTCAATGTTTTATAAAATTCAAGATTAGGCTTATGATATTAAGAGCAGGTTTCAAATCTATTTCATATCTCATAAAGATATCCTCTCCTGATACAAAATCTCACTCTGGACCAAATATGAGAAGACAAAATTAGTCCTTTTCAAGACAGAATCATCAAAGATCAATGACCATCAAAGAGCTTTACTTGGAGGAATAAAGAAAGAGGCCAAATTTCAAGATAATGCAGAGTCAGTGAGACTGGAGTGCTTGAAGCTGCTGGAATTTTTTTAAGTCATTCACAAATACTGTATCTACCCTTGACAGGTCATTTAATTCTATTTAGCACTTTTTATTCTCTGTGGTTTATAAGCTCTTAAGCAAATGTAAGAGGGAGGAAAAGCTAACGTGTCTGATAATACACTATATCAGGCTGACAACCTAACTGAATTTCCCCTGTGGTGCTAGCAAAATGTTCCAAAAAGTAATAACGCATAAAAAAAAAAAAAAGAGAGAGAAAAGGAGAAAAGGGGGGGGGGGGGGAGGATCATAGAGATCATGCCGTCACATTTAATTTCAGAGAACAAAACCTGAAGCTGATTTCTCTTTAGATCAGTTGTATACCAGTTGGAACATGGGTGCCTAGCACTGCGACAGAGTAATATGATCTGAGCTTTAAATAGCTGCCAAATAACCATGTGGTGGCTGGCAGCATTAAACGTGTTGCAACGAGAATGATCTGTTTCAAAGTAAAGCCACATAACAGAGGATTAGTCAATCTGATGTGGTATAGAAGAGGAGGGGGGAACGTTTTTCATTATCCTTCTGGGTTTCTTTCTGGTTTAAATGTGTTTCCAACTCAAAGATGCATTAATTTAAGCTCTTAACTGGTTTAAAACCTGAACCATGTCCAGGTCATTTCAGATAACATCTCCTAAGATACCCGGGTGCAAGGTGGGGAGTAACAGTGTGACAAATGTGAAGTAACACCAGTGAGACTGTTCCCTCGATTTAACCTAGTACAGAGTGGCTGCCTCTCAGTGTGAAAGGCACCTTCCCTGTGCAAAGCCACTCTCCACCTCCCACCCCGCTATCATCCCCCCACCTCCCTAGTTTGTACCAAATGCATCCTTGCCGGATTTTAGGAACAGAGAAGGAACAGATCTACAGCAAGTAGTTACGTGGGGTGATTTGTACTCCAAGCCCTCTCCTTATCCTCACAGCAAAATGTGGAGCCTTGTAGTGCTCCATGAAGCCCTTCTGGGCTCTTTGGGACATAGGGGAAAATCAGAAGTTTGGAGATGTCTAATACAGGAATTACTGCCAGCCCTCCATTACTTATCACCTTCAAGTCAAATGGCTCTCCTGACCACTATTGTAATTATGTCTCCTGGGTAGATAAGTCGCATAAGGACTGTGTCCTGGTTTAGGAAGTCACCCCAAGACAGACTGGAAAGACAGACCAGTTTTGGTCTTAAACTGATAATGTGAGTGAGAGACACAGAAGGAAAAGTGGTGCTGTAAGTACTTGCGATTCTTCATCCCTTCTGTCACTTTTGATTATAGATGACTGACTTCTGTTTTCAATTTCAGTGTCTCCACCAACTTCAGCTGCATCAGTTCAGACTTACTGTAAGTTAACAGCAGAATTTCATGTGAACATACTTTATCTAGCCTTCACTGGCTGGGAATCATACTGCCAAAAGGACAAATAGGAACAGGAGAGCCAGAAGAGAGCCAGCTGCCACATCAGAAGGTAAATAGCTCATTTAAGATGTTCAGTGTGACTTCTTAAAAGATAATAAGCACAACATACTTCACAGCCAGGATTTTGCAGGAATAAAGACAGCAATAGACACTACTTACAACTGTCCTACTAGCAGTTTACTAGCACACTACAGAGTACAGTCTTGGTGGCAGCAAGTAGGCACCTTGTGGAGAAATAAAGCAGATTTTTTTTTTAAATTTCCTCAGAGGAGAACCCTGGTTTAGCTCATTAATGTAAATGCCAATAAACAGCCACAAATTTAATGAAGGTCAGCTCCAGTGAAACCTACAGCAGCCATCCAAATGAGTAAAAATCATAAACTGGGACAAATCCTTTTCTGACTGGTCTTGTCTGCAGCTGCCTTTGCCACATTGCATTGGTGCATCCCCTAGGGATCAACAACAGCTGCACAGAGGGCTGGCAGACGGCATCAACACAGGGACACTCACCTCTGTTTTCCTCCCTCCTTTCTCACCTCCTTCTCCTCATTTTCACACTGCCTCCTTTGTGGGCAGTCATGGCCCTTGCCATGTTTGCACTGGACAAATGGATGATTTACAGATTGAAAGTAATGAGAAAATGCTTCTTATTTACTCTTCTTCCTCACTCTTCCAAACGCATTCCTTAAAAAATAAATCTCTTTTCTTACAATATGATCACAGGCTATTAAGCCAGCTAGGAAATTATTAAGGATAAAAAAAACCAACCAAACTCCCAAACTCCTATGGATTTGTGAGGAACACAGTTCTTTGACCAATTTCACAGAATATTTTTATTAGCGTATTTAATCCTCTTTACAATATTTTATTCAGCTCTCATGAAAATCCCTGCATCCCTGCCAAGGATTTTCTAGACAAAAGCATATCTGGAAGAATGCCATAAAACAAGTCTCCTAAGCTGGCCTGTCTTCCCAAGTTCTTACAAGCACATTCCCCTGCACATTGCTCTTTAATGAAATCAGAAGAACAAGAGTTAAACTGTGCTTTTAGGCAATATCCATTCAGAAATGCCTCCCCACCACCCTTAACATCATTCCTTGGTCTGCAGCAACTACTTATTCCATATCATTTGCTTACTTACATACATTTTTTGGAGGAAGCAAACAAACTCCACCATTTCAGGAGGAACCTGACTTTCAGTTCTGCCACTAAGTGGGAATCCAATTAAAGCAAATTGATAGAACTACAGACTGCTGCCAAAGTATGAGTTAGAGTGAAAAATTTATGAAGACTCAAGAAATTTCTACTGATATTGGAAAGGCTTCCAGACATTTCCAAGGGAATTCTCAGAAACATCTTGGTTCTCAACGGCCACTACATCCACAGTCTGATCCAAAGGGCTGCCTCCAAGAGAGGATATCTTGCACACAAAAAGTGTAACTAATTTAGCTGCATAATGGAGAGAGTTCTGAAGATGCACATGGGCTGAATTAAGGGCGCCATGGGAGCCTTTGGCTCAATCCTTGCAGAGTTTATTAGTTGCTGCTGCACACATGGTTGGGTTTGCTGGAAGAGGTCCAGCTCTGAGGCACCTCCCAGTTCCTCCAGCTTCCAAAACCTGCAAGAAATTGGTTCAAGCATATTGCTCCCTCTAAGCTCTTGTGGAGAAGGACTCTCCCCTGCAGAGAAGCAGACAGGGTTTGGGAGGGGACACCTAGTCAATAACTTTTGATTATTGAGTTTACCTTCACAATTACCAGTGAGTGTCCTAGACTGTAAAGAGGGCAAATTCCAACAGAATGTATTATTTGAGAAACAGTATGTGCTTGTGTAATTAAGGGCAGGAATATAATACCATATGTACAACGAGCAGGGTTAATTTCAGCATTTCCTGACTAACCAACAGCATTATGGTGTACCCCTAATGTTCTCCGGATGGCTATCATTTATGTGGGGTTCATATATATATGTGTATGAATATTTGGTTAAAATTCACCCATCATACTCTCTGACAGTAATTAAAAACACTGTGTTATTTGCCAATAAAAATATTTTTGTGGATTGGTAATTATTCTAAACCTCACAGTCTCAGCTTCCCTACCTCCCACTCTTGTTGTCTTCCTGTTCTATAATGTATAACATTAATCTTGATGAGGGAAAAATAAATAAGTAGCAGGAAAGGCTGGAAAGCTTCCAATCACAAAACTTCCCAAAATGGAAGTAACATCCAATCTGGCCCACCACATCTTCTCTGTGGGCATTCCTTTCCTGCCTTTTAGCAATGCTTTCAGTATTCATAACAGCTGTGGAATTAAGCATTATGAGCAAGAACAAACCGACATATAGCCTTTACTTTTCCCCATCAGCTCCAAACTATTCTGCATTGAGTTACAAAGTGAAAACCAGCACACTCTCAGATGGATTTAATTTCTGTTTAGGCCCAATGCCAGACAAAGTTTTGCCATTGTAAAAAACTCAACTCTATCTTTTCCATGCCATGCATACAGTCTCATCCTTCCCCATCTTCCACACAGATGTGCACACACACACACACAGAACCAGCCACTCCTACAATGCAGAACCAAATCCATCTCCCCTGCTGTCTTAGCTAGGCTCATTGCTTTCCCTAGCAAGCCTAGTAGGCAAGTTGGATTTGGTCTATATTGCAGATTTTTAATATGTGGGAAAATGAAGGCTGCATAAGACACACATTTTCATGTCCTAGATATTGTCTTGATAATAAACCTTTTTTAAGAAAAAAATAATTTTACACAACCATGAAAATATCGGTTACAGGAGTCAATTGTTCCACAGAAAAATAAAAGGGTTAAAACTTAATTAAAATATTAATGCTATAACTCAAAATACAATTTTGGCATAACTTCAGATAGCGATTGTACCATGGCATTTTGGCTTACAGAATCATGCAACACATGGATTTCAGAATACAGAAGTATACAGCTTTCAAATGCATACAGAAAAGAAATGGGTAATAGAACAGTTAAGCTTTTACACATTCATGGCAATTGTCTTCTCTCTCGTCCTCTTCCTATGGATGCTGCATGAACAACTGCACTCTATTTTTATGAAGTGCAGACATGTTTGCTGCCATTAAAGCTAAAGCAAGTAGTGGAAAACAGGAGAGGAGGTAGATTGAATTACTGTGTTTGAATGTTTGCCTTCTCCTCTACCTTGTGCCATTCTCCACAAACAGAAGTAGAGTGTAAATGCTAAAAAATAAATGTATAAAACGTTGATTTGAGCCAATTCATGTTCATGTTTTACTTGCAGAAAATTTTTGTCTTCTTCTGTTCATTAACCTACAAAAATGCTGCTAATAGTACAATGTGAAGAACCATAAGTGACCTTTCTAAAGAATTAAAAATAACTAGTTGGGTCTAAAGGTGGCTTCATCCTGTATTGAGTTTTGTGTCCTTTACCCTTAAACAAGTAATAGAAGAAATTCCAGAAGTCTGCCTGCACACTTAGGATTGCCATAATGGTAATAATGTACAAAATTGTGTTCCAGTTTACACTTGTCACAAAGTTTCACAGGTATTGCTATATTCCCTGCAGCAGCGTTGGACTAGTCTGAGTGTAAATAAATGTCACGCCCTACCAACAAGAACAGCATTCCCGCTAATAAAGAAAATAATACTCCTATAGGAGCCAACATAAATGACCAGCCATAACGTACATCAACAGCAAAGTCTGGGCAATCCATTTTTTTCATGTTTGTGTAGTTTTCCAGATCAGCCATGGCCTGGACCCAGATGACATACATCACGACTACCAGCGAAAACAAGACACCTGGAAAAGAAACACAAGTTTTAGCAACAGAGTGTGAGACAGATGCTCGGTGCATTTACTGTATTACCTAAATATCCATCAATGCTTGAGGTCCTGTCTGTATGGCACAGTCAGACACTACTGGATAATTTTTTGCCTTTGGCTTCCTCTATCTAGCAATACTTCCATCATGCTCCTGATTTTCACCAAAAGGCATACTCCCATGACAGAGGAAATATCTGAATTTGGCAGGCAGACTTTGTTGACAAAATTCATGCAAAATTCATACTGTTTTGAATTCAGGGGTCAAGGTGGGGGAAGGAGAGGGAATGGAATGGGACAATCTGAGAAAAAAAAAAGTACTTTTGCTTCCCAAACTCTGGCATTGTTTTATAATCAATCTTATGAATGAGATATAGAAAGGAGTGGGAAATCTTTCTATTATCTTCACCTCTCTGCATTTGCTTCTTTTTTCTTATGAAAAGGGCTGTGTTTGGAACACAAAACTTCAGTGTACTCTCAAATATTTTGCATAGAAATTCAAATATATTTAATTCAAAATCATCCACATTTAGAAAAGAAGCTCTTGGTAGAGGAACAAAACCAACAATAATTAAATAATAACTTTGAATCAGGCTGTTAGTAATAACCTCCAATTGGATACAACAGTTTCCTGAAATTAATCCACCACATAATTCACAGCCTTTTCCTAACCACTCCTCTGAAAGGCCTTTGAATTGTTTATACATGATAGTAATAGGAGCACATGTCCTTACAAACTTTGATAATCTCCTTGTTACTATACACCAGAAGGAGATATAAGAAGAAAGTGCTTTCCAAAGTATCAGTTGCATTCCTAATATTTCATTTCACTTTAGAGGAATGTGGACACTTGAGAAATGCAAGCCTGCAGAACAGATGCTCCAGAAGAAGATTTGCAGGAGGACCAAGGGCACGAGACTAAATTTTTTGCATGCTTCAGCCTGTACTCATTTGCTCCCTGAGCTCCAGCTGTCATAGCAGAGTTACAGCAGCAGGACCATCTATTCCAACATTAAAATATTTGAAGGACACCACCCCATCACATTTTTATTCCAGAATGTTTAGGTGCCTCATTCAAAAACAAGTCAGTGCACAGTCCTGGGAACACTTCACTACCAAACTTGAGGCAACAGGCTGTAAGTCAAAGTTATTTGTGGTCTCTTCTCCATCCTGCTAAATACTTGCAATGCAACCTTGAACAAATGTGACATTTGTGGCAAAACCCACAAGTGAACTTTGTAAGCACCCATGGCCATTTGCTTCCATCTCTACATGTCTTGGTAACCTTTGATGGTTACCTTTCCCCACCCCAAATTGAGATGCAACCTCACAACCTCCTTTCCCCACCCTTTCTGCCCATTTACCAGGGAGCAGCTGTTGTCCTCACTCCCTCACTTGATGCAGACAAAACCAGGCAGGTTAGATGCAGCAGCATCTGGCTCAATCCTTATAAACACTGCTTTTTGAAGACCAACAAGAAAAGGGCTGAAGTAGTTAACCTGAGGCATAATCAGAACATTCCCAAAGGATGTGCAATTTCTAAGAGGCTGAAATAATAGTAGAAAAACTAAATAAAGAAGGAGGCAGACACATTTCATGTCTCTGAAATACACTTCCAGGATTACATTTTTTGCTAAGGTTCAAATTCCTAACAAAGTTTGAAAAAACCCAACACTCAACTCTAAGAGGCATAAATTCAATTTTGAAAGTATTTTACCTAAGTAAAACTCAATTTTGATGGAATTTAGTACTGTGCTTGTATTAAACATAAAACCACTGAAACAATCAGAGAAAAGGATTGCCTTAGGGCCAGACATGAAGAATGAGAAATTAAATTGAAGACTCTTCAAATATAATTCAAATTGAGAAGAAGATTCGTAGAACAGAACATCTAATGATAACAGATAATGTAGGCAAAACAGGGAAATTAGGAAAAAACAGAGCTAGTAACTTTTGATAAAAAAAGCAGAAAGATTCAGGGACAAATTCATAAATTGAGTTATTAGATATATGGATTTTGTTCAAGGTTTCAAAACTTGAACATAAAAAATTATAGCCCTAAGATTTGGAAAGATACATTAATAATCTGGCAAAATCCCTAGGAACATTGGAATTTACCTCTTCAACTGGCTGTGCCTATGCATTTTCATACTAGTCCTCTATTTAACCTCTACTATGGAGAAAACTTAGTCCAAAACAACAATAATTACAAAAAAAGTAGTGATGTATATTCCCTTAATATAGCAGCAGGTAAGTATAACCAGGCCTTGCACATCTGGAAAGCCCTCTGGCATCCTGGGTAGAAGCAAAGTTATGTAGAGCAGTTAGTCAAAAACATCTGTCATTAAAACAAAACTGCATCAAAGGTGCTTTAATCTAGAAATGGGCAGCCCTTGCTTTTCAGGCACTCTGCAGCTACACCTAGGTGGTTAAACTAGAATCAACACCATGTAGGTGCAAAATAGCAAGCCAGTGGTAAAACAACTTCAGGGAATCTATCATCCATCGGGTGTGATTTCACAGCAAACTGTTACACCTGTGAGCGGCAAATTGTCGGGTATGGAAATTTGCAGAAGAAATGTATGTCAAGCAGAGATAAATGTCCTTCCTTAAAAGGGAAGTAAAAGAAAGGGAGACTATGTAAACCCTCTTATTTAATTAAGGCACTAAAGAAGTATTTAAGGGTTCTCATCACCTGCTAATGGAGACTAATTAATAGGTGTATTACTTAGTATGTTCAATAAATATCTTAAACAATAGAATTAGGCAAAGTAAAAACTGACCATGTCCTGTTGCCTCCATCAGTATTTCATTCATTAGCACTCCTTTTGTCTAATTCTTTTTCAGAGTTATGAATTCAAGGGAGTTAAGAGCTTAGACAGCTTACTGAATGTATATTTACCCTGAGAAATCTGCTCCTGCAGTCTTGCACTGACAATCTATTGTGAATGTCATGAACTCTCAAAGCCAAGCTCCAAGACAAAATTACTGAGATTTTTAAAAATCCACAATTTCTTGAAGCAAATATTTTTAGGGACACTGTGTGCTGTGATATATTTCTATGTTTTTGGCATTTAGACCTTTTTCATAGAGTGCAGGCGTCCTTTTGCCTTTGCCTTTTAAGTGAATAAAAAATAGAACAGCAGTTGCATGAATCAGGAATGATGGGGGAAATTATTCCTAGAACATGAAATATGTCTGAGAGAGATTAAGACAAATAAATACTTCCCTCCTACTCCTTTTTCTTTCTTTTATTCAATTTTGCTTTTTTTATAAACACACATGTTTGAAACACAGCTCTGTGCAGTGTGATAAGACGTGGACTTCTCTGAGGTCACTGTTTTCTGTCTTTCACATTCATTCTTTTGAATTTCTTTCAAACAAATACTTGTGCATATTGTAGAGGAGAAAGAATACAGAACCTTTAGAAATGTCTGTGAATTCAAGAAGCAGTTTGCTGGCCTTTAGTACTGATTCTTCCCACGTAGAAATGCCTTTCACTTGTCAATGGTGAATGGCTGTTTATGGCATGAATCTTTTACTATGCAGACGCAAAGACAACAGGTGCTGGAAAGAATGATGTGAGCTTTTTACTTATGCCTGGAAGTTTAGAACTCTTTCTCTCACTTGAGGAAAACTTCTATGTGTATGTGCATATTTTTTTTATTAAATGCATTTTTCTGTTCCTGTCCTTATTCCAGATTCTACCACCTATTATTTAAAAATAATGGTTGGCATTCTCTGCTGAAGTACACACAGAGGATCCCATGCAAAAGTTATGGGAGTAGGTACATGTCTCGGAAAACAGATTTTTGTCCTCATCTAGGATCTTGAGTTAAAGTACCATCTTTTTCACCCTTTTGGCAAGAGCAGCAGTCATACTTCTCATCTTGCTTCTTCACCAGGGTATGATTCTGTAATGCTCTGTGCACTTCCTGGTATATTGCTTATTGGCATCAGTACAAGAGGACAGTTTTCACCACCACTAGGCAGAAGGAGGCACAAGGTAATTATGGACTTTATTGAAGGCTGCTCTAAGAGATCATTTTATGGCAGCTTTCCCTTCTTTTCCTATGACAGTACCATAGCTGCTCTTGGATCATCCTCTGAGGTTGCAGGCATGGAGATGAGGCTGCAAAGTCACTGACTGTGGCATCATTGAACTGATATTCACTTTTCCCCTCAGGTATTGCAGCTGTAGTTTCACCTGTGGCCTCAGGTGGTTAATAAGGTCACAAAGTTTTGCTACTCCCAGTTAAGGAAAAATGGGTCAGGAAAATGATGGTGTTAATTGTAGTTATAATGGCCATGGAATGGCAAAGGTTAATATCCTAGGAGGAATACAGAAGGAAAGACCCAGAAATTAAGAGAACACACTTCAATCTGTGCAGAGAACTGGTAGGCAAGGTCCCAAGAGAGGCTGCTTTGAAGGGCAAAGGCTGCCTTAAAGGGCAAAGGGGCCCAGAAGAATCTGGTGTTGCTCATAGACAATTTCCTTAAAGTACAAGAATGGTCCCTTTATGTGCACAAGAATTCAAGTAGGTCTGGCAAAAATGAAAATTAACCTCATACAGATCTGCATTACCAAGAACACCATCATCAGATTTGAAAATACTATTATCATCCTTTATTCAACATTTGTGATGTCATATGTGGTAAGCCATGTCCAGTTTGGGGACATAGACCACATGGGAAATAGAGATACTGATAAAGTGAGGTGATGAACACTAAAATGGTGAGGACAATAGAGAACAAGTAGAGGCTGAGTGAGCTGGGGAATTTTAATCTAGAGTAGAATAGTCTTCATTTTTCTAAACGGACTTACAGAAAAGATGGGGATAGACTTTTCAGAGACTTACAGATTTGACAGGTTGAAATGTAATAGTCACAAACTGCATCAAAGGCAGTATCAGGTGAAAACAAGGAAAAAATAAAACATTTCTCACAATGAAGTTGTTAAACTAGAACAAGCACCCAAAGATGCTGCGGAACATCAGTTAGTGGAGATTTTAAAAACTTGATTGGATAAGACTCTGAGCTGCTGGATCTAACGTTGAAGATAACCCTGCTCTAAATGGGATGTTAGACTTGATTTCCACAAGAGGTCCTTTCCAATGTAAATTTATTTGTGTCATTGTTTAGGCTTCTTGAATGGGTCCATCCAAAAGGCAAGTCTGTCTGCCTTATCACAGAGAAGGTGAGCTGTCCATCTAAGTGTTTCTTACTGCTGACAATAGACATTTAAGCAGTTGGTTCATACAAAACAGCTTTCAGATGGCTGAACAGTTGGCATGAATCTCATTCCCAATAATATCTTCAGCTACTTCCTGAACTCTAAGACGTCACAGCAGACCATGCTACAAGCTGTACTCTTCAGATGAGGGAGAGCTTTTATCTTCTGCTAATTTGTAAGTTAAGGTAGCAGAAGGATAAAGATACTTCGAGTCCAATAATAGGTATTAAAATTATTTCATTTAACTTTTCTTTAAGACATGTAAGTAAGAAAATGACTGATCTCCCTATCTTCTTCCTAACTTCCAAAGAACAATCATCTTGTCTAACTTCCTTCTCAGAAGACTATTCTCTACAGTTTAACACATACTCGAATTTTGTGTTAAACAATATCCAGGCTGTTTCAAAACAATGTGTATAATTCCTGTTTTTTCCTTCAAAACAAACTGCCAGTTTCTGTCTTAGAAGAACTCTAACTTCACCAAATCTAAGTCACATTGCATCTTTTCATTTTCCCTTAAGGTCTGTGTTTAAGTAGATGCTTACCCTGGCTGCATCCTGATCACATGTTTAAGAAGTGATAAATATGCACCACTTCTTATCACTCTCCCCTTCCATATCCTCCTTTGATTTGGCAAGCAGTAATGAACAGGCTCTCTAGTCCTGAAGGAGATGGGCAGAGGAAGGGATCAGGGCAGTAGGAACACTATAGAGCACATTACCCTCTTCTGCATCAGATTCTATTTTATCTTGCTCTGTCTTGAGAAAGCTGAATGGATCCTATTTTCTTCTGCCACCACTACTTTTTGACAAATCATAGCAGGGTTTTGCTAAAGACCTTTGCTTTTCAGCAACAGTAATGGTAATAGAAAAATAATATAGCTTTTTTCTAAGGCCCTTACTGAGAACAGTCCTGAAGTTGAAATATGCTACATACAGAGAGAGTAAAAAATCAGGATTTCCCTTGAAGAACATTTGCTCTATAGAGACAAAGGGTGAAAGGGGCAATACACAGACACAAGGTCACACACTGGGATAATAAAGCTCACTTAACTTCACAACCTAAAGAAATAGTCTCTCTAGATTCTCTTAGTAAAGGAAAGAGAGGTGTAGGGTTCCTCCATAGCACATTCATCTGATCCAATTAGGCCCCTCTTTCAGTATGAAATTATTCCCCCGCTGGGGGAACTTCTTACATACCTACTGTTTTTACTGCCAATGAATGTTATTGCCTCTTGCAGACCTCCTAGGGAAGCCAAGGGAGGCTAGCACAGGCTAGGGATCTAACTTTCTCCTACTTAAATGAGGGCAGATGAACTGACCCAGAGTGGAGAGCACAAGCATCACTTTGCACCTCTCCCCATCAGTTCCACATATTTCAAGTGCCCTTTTCCTCTCAAACAGCTTCTGCTCCTTTCTAGTGACAGCTGAGGTTTTCATGCATTACAAATGCAGAAAAAGAGCAAGACTCACATGGGCTCTTGCCCTGCAAATTAGTGACAAAAAGCATTGAAATATCTTGGAATCTCCATCAGCCTATGAATATTTTTTGTATGTCTTTTAAAGTGTGGAGGAGTAATTCTCAAGAGATAAAATCTAAGTATGCGGGATTTTATTCAACTAAAATATTATAAAATACTTCCCACACTTCACTGAGAGTCCTTTGGAAGGGAATAATGATCACTAGCTGTGTATGAAGAGCTTAGCAGTGCAGTGGATGAGCAAGGTCAGGGGGTCAGTATGAGAAGCAAAAAGAGAGCCCAGGCCTTGTGGGTCTGACACTGGTGGCTCTGCCCTGTAACACAATATGTTCTCACAGGGCTGCCTCTCACCAGGCTTTAAACCAAGGAGAACAGCAATGGAGCACATACTATCATTTACATCCATATCACTGTATCTTACACAGCAGTGTGACATCTTCACAGACTTCCCAAGGTTAAACAAACAGCGTGCCAGTGAGCTGTGAGTATCAGCTGAATCCTGGGAGGGTGCATCCTCCACCCTATCGGTGGGTTATGAGGAAGGAGGGAATTCACTTATTTGTTATCTTTCATTCACAGAGGTTTAGAGCTCCTACTTACTCATACATGGCAACTATTTTGTTCAGTCCTATCACATCCAAAACATTTTCCTGTATTGGTCGTGTAAATCTGTTCTGTCTCCCAACTTCTTCAGTCCACTGTAATCATCTTTTGCATCATTGATAAAGGACAAAGCTAAAGCCTCTCCTTAGCTAAAGCCTTTGAGAATCCTCTAAGGCAACATCCTTAAATATGCATTCTTTTTCTTGTTAAAAAAAAAGCAGATTGAAATTGCAGTGTAATTCCATGATTTGTCCTGGATGTGTTTGGGATTTTTTAACCTTAACCCAAAAATAGCCTTTATAGTAGCTTCATGATTAAATAAATGTGCAAAGAATTGTCTCCAAGACAGGCACTCCACAAACCAAAGGATAGAAGCATATGCTTTCTCTTTCTATTAACCATGATTGATATAATTTTTGGTTAAGGAAAATGGAAGAAATAACTCATCCTTTCTACTCTATAATTGACTGAGCAAACAGTATACCCACCAGCAATGATGAAAAAGCCTCCTCCTGCTTTGTATAGAATGTGGCTGGCAAAAGGAGCTGCACAGATGATGATGAAACTAGCCACCACAACAGTGAGCACTCCCAGGAGCATAAGAACTGTCCAGAAACCTCGATAAACTGGAGAAAATGAAGAAGGAAGAAAAATAATACAATTGGTTTTGAATTTATCCAAGTTGGCTAACAAAGATTTTCCTTTTCCCTTCTCTTATCACTTGCCTTACTAACAAATGAAACATTAATTCTATTTTACATATTTAATATATATCATGTGGATCAAAATAGGTTTGACTACAAGTCTTTACCTGATGATCATGGAAAACAGCATGTAAGTTATTGTGAAGGAAATCCATCTGCTGAATATTTAGCAATACCTTGTAGAGATAGCAAGCTGACCAAACTGACACACTTTAGAAAATGGTACAGCAAAGATACAGTAGTGATTCTTTGGTATAAATGACTAGACTGATAGGATACAATTATTTTACCAAAATTGTGTGAAAGAAGCAGAGAGCTGCAGTATCTTGACACTCTTAGTGCCCAGACTATATCACCAATAACAATCTGTAAGTTCTTTATAATTTACAGCTGGATAATATTCCTTATATATAGCCATATTCAGCAGAAAGTAACTTAAGCTAGGAGCAGGGAGAAACTAATAAAATGTAAACTGTATTTCTGAAATACAGCTAAGTGTCTTAAACCAGCCTATTTCTGCTCTAAAGCTCTTTGTATTTTATTAAATTTAAAATGTGATGTTTCAGAAGTCCCTGTTAGGCAGTGCCAAGCAGTGCTGAATTAATGGATGCAGCTGGTGATAAATGAGCTGAGAGTTTTGTGACATACTCTGGCCAAAAGAGTCTTTCTAACAATTAGTTTTAGCTGGTTAATTGCACATCCATTTAACAAAGTCATCATTTTACAAATGCTACAAGAGTGACATAAATTTCTCCCATGAATTTAAAAATTGGTACATTAACACAACCCATTAGTAAAATTATGAGTTGTAAAGATCTCCATCGTCAGATCTAAAAATCTTGAAGCACTGACAATTCAGTCAGTGAAAAACATTTCCACCCAACTGAGGGAAAGCATATAAGCCAGCTGGCAAGTCAGGAAAAGTGTATCACAAAAGAAACTGCCACTTATCATCTGACAGCACCTACTTACTGTTATGGAAAAACACAACCAAGCAACTATTATACTGGTTCATATCCTGAAAGATTCAAATTCATACAGCTTGTTAGAGACAGCTATTCAGTAATAATTCAGGTTTGCTCTCATCTGAAATCTGAAGGCGCACTAGGCATTATCAGCTCGTGTTTCCCACTAATGTATTCCAAGTCTATGGTTTTTAACTTGACCAGCTTAACACAAGTTAAAGTATACATCATCAGGCTTGTAAATGTATGAGCTAGATCACACTCGCCACATTACACTAGCCACACTTTTTAAATAACACCTTTTTTAATGCAGGCAAACATTCAGAGACATAATTTTCCACCACACTGATCAGCGGATTTGGGCATAAAAAGGATGAATGTGTCTTAAAGTACCTGGCAGAAGGGTTAAAATTGTGGTTTGGTTCATATCCAAATCTCCACTTCACATAAACAAAAAAATATTGGAAGAGTAGGTAAGAAATAAGGCTATGGCTCAGCAAAGCAGTTAAATGCGTGTTTTGCTTTAAGTACTATACCTCTTATGGGATTTAGGCACCTGTTTAAAGTTAAACACATAGTTAAATGATTCACTTAATGCAAATGGACAGCGAATGGAGATCTAGAAAGGTAAATCTCTCAAGTCCTTCAGTCTTGGGTTTCTGAAGCAATTTCATATTATTTTACTCATGGGGCTACTTTGATAAGCTTCATTGCAGTCTCCAAGTCTATGGGACATTACTTCCTCATTTAAAGCCTAATACCACTAAATCAATCTATAACCACCCAACTCTTTTACATGGGTGGCCCAAGGTACTTCAAAGTCATACTACATAATAGGACACATTGGCCAAAATGGACCTTGAAAAAGCCTTCTTGTTTATTATTATGGTCAGTCACCTAAGTCATGGAGCAGTGTTTCTATTTTCTGAATGGAAGAGGACACGAGATTTTCCATCATTACAAAACCAACATCCATTTTCATTATCTGTTCTTCATACAGGAAGCTTTGAAGTCTGCTTTTAGTGAAATATCATCAGAAAAGCTTGATTTGATGCCCAAATATTCTTAGAGCACAAAAGAAGTACAAATGTAACTGATGAAAATTTGTTTCGACCTCTCTGTAACTATAAAAGAGAAAAGCTGTTTCTCTGCTCCAACACTGTATTTTATGCATTATGTGTGAAATACTGATTTCACCTAGCTATCACCTGACAGAAGCTTCCATTCTATTTCTCCAAAACAGTTATTTACTCTAAAGAATCATGGATAAAATCTGATTATCCTAATTCTTGTTTATTAAGCTAATTCAGTCATTAAATATCAACTGAAAAATAGAGTGCAACTGACAGGTACAAAGTCTGCTCACAAATCTGTGACTTTTCAGACAAAATACTACCCCCTCTAATCTGCAAGGCAGAAAGTCATTTGCTTCATTTGTGGCACAGGTCTGAGGAAACACCCTATCATCACTTGGACTTTTGCTTTTGTAAAGGAATTAAAAAGCCATCATTTTCCTGCAAAGATGGCTTCACTTATTTTATAATCTGACCATTTTTACTTAGATCACATTTCCCATCTTCTCTGCCTAGATGGGCAAGATCAATTTCTACAGGGCTAATAATTCAAAATTAAAACTCAGGCCTACTGCTGTCATTTAGCTTAGCTGTCATCTATAGATGAACACAAAAGATCTGGATGAAATTAAATCTTTCTAAGAATGAAATTACTCTTCAAGTCAAAAACTTTGCTGCTCTGAGGCTGAGACACACAATGATAGATAAAATGCAACAGAAGATGCTGCTTTGAATTACTCTTCTTTAAGTCCCATGAAAAGGGCTGACACTGTGATCTGAACAGTCTGTTTCAAGAAACAATAGTTTGGTGAACCCATACAAAGTGTCTCTATACAAAGTGTTAACAGAAGTTTGCACAGTTTCAAGTTTCACTGAGGTATTTCATGGGATAGCCCATGTTGTGGTCCAGATGACAAGGAGTACCCTTGTCTCTTCCAGGTACTTCACAGGTATGTTAGTTACCCACCTCAAACACATGCATTATTCCAAGTGTTTCCTACAACAGAAGAAATAAAGTACAAGTACGATTTCAGAGTGCAAAGTAAACATATCTGCAGTGTATAAAATCCTAGATACCATTGCTCTGTGTTGCAGAGTGCTAAACAGAAGGTTTTGTAACTCATCTTAGTGAGCCGCCCCTTGGTTGAGTACATTTGCCTTGGAAATGACAGGCAGGCCTAAAAATAAAAAGACTTAGTGGAAAACAGGAGTACACATAACTGCACCATCAGGCCTGTATGGGAACATTATATTCCTCCAAAACTGCATGACCTGCAGTTTTCCCTTGCTACTTGTTTTTCTCTCTAAAGATCCTAATTTAAGTCCCAGAGATTTTCCATTATTTGAAAACTAGAAGTATCTGGGTTTGTGCAAGGGACCAAATTTTGGAAAAAAGGGTGAAAATTACCAAAAGCCTTATTTTCTAGTATAGTAGAGCCCAGCATTGATTACAAACTGAAGTTACAGACTTCTATTTTAAGATGTTACTGATGCATGATATTAAAGAAGCAATAATACATTTGAAAAGTTACAGAGCTGTGTCACCTACAACACATACTTGGGTAGCAGTCATGGATACCTCTGGACTCCACAATAGTTAGTCAGGAACAGCCTAGCTAATGTCACAAAGCAACACCCTTCTACAACTGGAGATGTTAACATCAGCATCATGAAAGCATACCAAGTATTTCACTGCCCTTGCTGACTTAAAGTGTTTTCAAAATACAGCCATCAGTCCATACAAGTACTGTGGTCTACCATAAAAACCCCAGCCACTTAATCCTAAATTCTGTATCAATATGAATTATTAAGTGCTATAGGGATGAAAAACCTTTTGAAACATGTTAGTACAATGCCACATAAAAATTTCCAGGGGTAGGCAAAATGATTTGGAAAAGTTTCCTTGAATTATCACAGACAAGCTCACATCCAAAAGGGAACATTTCCTGATCTGACAGTGGATTGTATTTTAGGATGTGTGGTTTTTTTACCTCTCTGTTTAATACAAGAGATATTGAAATGCTTTTGACAAGAGTATTGCCACACAGAGCCAATGCAGTGAAAGGCGAAGTGCCTGAACTGCTCTCAACCAGAAGTAACTTCTCTGCAGATAAACAACTGCAAATGAAATCACCTTATCTCAGCAGCAGCATAGGAGACACACCGGGCAACACAGTAAACCTTGCAAGACTTTTCTCAGTTTCATTCAGCACCCTTTACTATCCCTTAGTAATTTTTTTTTTCAAAAAACAACTTGAACAGTAAAACAACTACAATATTCACAAGATGGATACACTGCTTTTTAAAATGTTTCTTACATTATTGCTGCTTGGGGGACTTCAGAGATCACACTTATAAATGTAATGTATTGTAATCTCTCATGAACAATTATATGACTATTACATAAGAGCATTTTTTTTCCCCCTAGAAATAGACTACTGCTAATATTTCACTTGCCCAACCTCTATTTTCAGATTTCATTGCTGATATTTTCCAGATTACTTTAGGTAAATTTCAACCCATTAACAAACCTGCCAATAAATTTGATCTCATCATGTTAGATTTAACAGGTGCTGAATCAGATTTTTGCTTCAGTCTTATAAACATTGTGTACTATCCATTAGGCATTACTTCAAATGCTGGCAATGTGCCCAGTACTGGACAAAATAGGATACTAATAGTCAGGGAAAAAAATCAGATATTAAACTAATGTGCTAGTGCTGCCCCATTAAAATGCTTCCACTTCAGCTTCAAAACGTGTTGGGGAGATTTACAACAGTTAGGGAACTATTGTTTATTTCCAAATTAAGTTGAAAAAAAATCCCATCAAAAATAAAATAATGAATTGGTGAGTAAGTGTTAGATTTTTCACTTCTTTTTCATAGGAATAATCTCAGTATGACCAATGGGACTATTTCCATGAGTAAGAAATTTCCACATTTTTCAATAATAGGCCTAGTATTGTCCTATAGTAAAAGAGCTTTAGGAAAGTGTGATAACCCTTGAACACCAGTGTTAAGTAATCTAATGACATGATATTATGCATGAATCTAGCTAGCAATGAATTCATATTAAGGTACTATACTATTATGTTTTCAGAATAGCCTGATGGGGCAACTAATCTGTTTATGATTAGGCAAATGTATGTTTATTTTAAAATATATAGGTTGCTGCTGTGGTATTTCTACTGCACGGTCTAATTTTTTTTTTTTTATTATTATTCTTAGTTTGTAGTTTATTGCACTTGTATATGTGAATCATCATAAAAATGAATCTGCTAGCTACACAGTGAGGTGCTAAGTCTACTTAAGAGCTGCACACTATAAAAGTTGTCATTCCAAACCTCTGTGCCATTACAGAAAGTCACTTAAGTCAGGCTTCCCCTGAGAACCTGAGAACATGTAGAACCTGCTTCAGGTTAAGATAAGTTACATGGCCTACGAATTTCTTCAAGCACATTAACCATAAGAGATGGATCACACAGCTTTTGACAATACCTTACACTACAGCTAGGGGAAGTCCTCCCCACTCTGTCAAGATGTTTAACAAAACCAATGAATGCAAAAAACCATTATAACCAGGATTAAAATATACAGCAAACTGCAATTTCAAAGCAGTGCTATCTAACCCTTTGGAGTTGATCATGCTTCTAACAGTAATGATCAAAAGATAACTGATCCAGTAAAGCAAGCATGCAAAACTCCAATATAACCACCCCTGAAGGCTTTTCTGTATTTGCATTTCCATCTAAGGCTATGGTCCTTGACACCAAGAGCTCATAGTTTAAGTTTGTACATCAGAATGAACTGAGCCTTTGGTCCAAAGCTTTGTAAGGCATAGTGAAACACTAGAGTTCCCCGACCTCAGTGCTTTAAGATTTCTGGGAACTATAAAACAAATGCAAACCCAACATACAAAAAGATGTAAATAAATTAGGAGAGGATAGGTGAGCCTGTTTTAAATTCTGGCCTATAAAAGCTCTGAGCCAAATTCCTACTAAAGCCAAAGGAGTTATGCCAACAGAGAACTTGGTCCAGATACTGCACTCAAAAAGCATCAGAGATTTCATGTTCCTCGGGCAACTTATCTTTGTCTGAGCTCTTCTAGCGGGATGGTGACATGGCACTCCAACAGCCAACTACACTTGTGCCTGCACACAAGGGACTGCACAAGGGGCTAAAGTTAAATTCAAATTCCCCTGATAAGATCCAAAAGTCTCTTAAGCCAAATAAGTAAAAAAGTCACATACCTTTACTTGTTCAGAAACTTTACTTGTTCTGAACAGAAAGTTAGAGATTTTTAGAAAATGTGTTGTATACATGTTTGATTTTTTCTAATTAAGTTTAAAGCTCTTTATTCAGCTGGGGAGGAGATTTGGGCTTTTTATCATCCCCAAAAGAAAGCTATGAGTCATGAAAATGGCAATGTTTTATCAAGAAACAGTAGCAGAACCAAAAAAGGGGACAATAACCTTAATTTTTTGGTAGTGCCCTTTTATTCTACGCTTAGCTGATGCAAAGTATTAGATGCAGACAACTGGATATACAAATCATAGATGAAATCTTGTTCTTCACGAAACCAGACCAAAGCCTTTTGCCACTGGCTTTACAGAGAACCACTTCCTGCACTTGGAGCCAAGAAGAGGATAACCTTCTGGCATTTCTTAATTTAGCAACTGCAGTTGAAGCAAGGCTTTTAAAACTCGTTTGCCAAATCCTATGGGCAGGATTGTCAAACTAGACTAAGGAGAAACATGTTTTGAACTAACAGAAGAGATGATGACATAACCTTCTTCATAAAAAGTTGTGAAAGACTCTTGAACAATCATATCTGTTCTAGTAAATAACTCGGCTTGGATGCTGAAAATGAAATGTAGGCATAAAAACCTCAAACCCTCTTCAGTTTTAATGAGCTCGAAAGCAATCCAACTGTATCTATTTATATAGCAGGAATGGCCCTGAATATACTCTACCTGGGCCAGCATCTATAGTACAATTCTGCCTACTTTTAATCTCCTAATATGAAATATAGATAGGAAAATTATATTTGAGCAGTGGTTCTTTTGGCAAACATTAACTAAAATTAATTAAACTTTTGATGATATTCCTTCTCCTTTCCTTTTTCTTTGTTTGTCCACTTCTGTGTAATCATGCAATATAATTTGAGGAACCTTTATGAATGTATGAGTGAATGGTGGAATACAAACTCTGTCTAGGCTATTAGGAGCTGATGGCTCTGTCACTTTCAAATGGAAAGATAAACTGTTCTAGATGTGCCATGAAGTTACAGATTAGATCTCTGAATGGTGAGGTCTGAATTCTTCCTGGACAAACAGTTCATAATTTCTAAAGATTAACAGAACCATTTTAATTCTAGTTTATTTTCTTTTTCATGTCTGCAGCATAAAAATTGGATTCTAAAGACACTTCAAGGTTAGCAAAAGCATAATTACAGATTCAGGACAGGAAGGAATCACTTAAGTCCCTTAGTCAGCAAGCTCAAAGACATGTAGCATGCACACATCACAGGTTGTTTAAAAAGTCATATGAAAGAGATATCAGAAATTATTTACTTCAAATATGTTTTTATAAAGCTCTCAATCTGATTAAATGTACCTGATATTTTTAAGCAGTTTCTAAGTGTTGTAAAGACAGAGCTTTCTAGGCTATTCAAACATAAAGTTTTCTATTAATGTTTATCTTTCACATGTATATAAATATATACTTACATGTATCTCTATTACAGTACAAGAGTTTCTCAGTGAAATATATTGAGTCAGTTAAATAAACTTAGACAGCATCAAGACTCTGCTCCTCCTTCCTCATAAAGTAAAAATATAATACATTTCCATATGTGGTTATTTATTTAACACAAAAAAAACCCAAAACCAAAACTAAAAAATCCAATCAAAACAAAAACCAGTTTTATTGAAATACATGACAAGAATACTTGTTTAATGCATTCAGCCCAAGGAAGATATTTACTATATTGGAGGAAAAAAGCACTAAAAAAAAGGAAACGTCTAGTTTTTATTTTTTTTTCAGAAAGTACCTCTATTTTGCCATCATGCTAAAAGCGAAGCATTTATTTATGTGTTTTGTTAAACAGTAGCTTAAATATGCATGTTGTAAATTTATGAGAAGTATGAAATACCAAAATTCTGTTAATTAAACTGTGTGGAGCGCATTTTGAAGCATCTAAATTGTTTTCTTGAAATGATAGGCATTGCATTCATTTGCACCAAACAATACTTACTGATTGCAGAGTCATAGGAGGTAGAGTTGTGTTCATCTCGGAGAAGAGGAAATGGGGACAGGTAAGCATGTGTACAATTCTTAGAAGGTGACTGGTTGGCTAAAAATGAAAGACAGCTAAAGATTAATATTTTACTGCCTTAACAAAATTGTTGTCTGTTCTTCAAATGGGCAAACTGAGCTTCATAGGTCAAGATTTCAGGTCCTTTCCTAGGCAACAGCTTACAGTGAATTTGGTTTGGTAAGAGATACTAGCCTTGTTATCCAAACAAGAACATTCCTTAAAGAGCAACAGAGATTTGTACCCTGGGATAGTAAACGAGCTCTGCTGAAAGCACACTGCAATTTATATGTGATGCATATGTATGTCTTTGTATGCATATGTACCTTTCTCATTTGAGGGTTAATTATGTTTTTCTCATTGTTACATGTGCAGAAAAAAAAAAAAAAAAAAAACCAAAAAAAACAAAATCAAGGCAATTACTTTTTCTTTTGTAAAACAACAACGAAAATATCAAACATCTTTGTTTGTCTAGTCTATGGAATGAATATCCTCCAGAATAGGGTAATTTCACCCTTTATAACAAATTCTTCTAAAAATATCAACTTCTTCCTGGCAAAAGACAAAAGCTGACTATAACTTAAATCCCATCTAAATTTCAGGTTTCCTGACCACATAATTTTCCAGATAAATAACATGGGGAAATTAACTGCTGTGAATATTATGTTTTCCATCCAAACCAAAGCAATATACTTAGCAAAATATGGGCTATTTAAGTCAAATTTGATTGATGACACCTTTTCATAAGGATTATGGGAATCTTGCAATAAAGTGAAGGAGCTCCCTATCTCAGAGGGAGTGTCAAAGACTGAAGAAGGTTTTTGTGACTTAATGGGAGATTTTGATTGTAAAACACTATCTGATCTTGGAATTCTATCTATCCTAGAATCCTGGATGTAGTGAAAGAAAGCAATGGGTCACCTGTGATTGTAATAAGGGAACTCTTCTGGAGATGGTGTGTCCTACACCATTTTCGCTGTGGAGTTGCCCATTCCCTTCTTAACCCACTTGTAGTCTGTTAAGAGCAGATGGAGAAACTCTGCAAGCAAAAATTCATGGACCAGGCTAACCACTAAGCTCTTTTTTCCCTACTTAACAGAAGTAAACCAACTGTTTAACAGCAAGTGGTAAAAGACTGTGTAGCTAAGAATGGACTCAGGTTAACAGGGCATCCATAACAATCAGTGTAACCTGACAGCTAAACGTGTATCATTTTGTCCTGGGGTTTCCTATAGTACAGATTACAAAAGTGTGTGTCAAGAATTTATTTTAGGGTAGCTGCTGAAGAACCTGATCCCCAAAGAAGGCATATGAAATCTAATGATTCGTAAGATAGAAGTAGAAACAAAAAACACACCAAGCCCCAACAATTTTGAGAACAAACTATCTTAGATAATGTAAAAGGAAAAAATTACTTACTATACCAAAAATTCCACATGCTGGCATTATTATCTCCTACATTTCCACTAAACCAGCACCTCCAGAAGAAACCTTCATGATGTAAAGTGGCCTTCTCTCCCTACAGAGGAAGGGAAAAAAAAAGAAAAGAAAGCCATTATCATACAATTTTTGAATGGCTGAAAGAATTAAGTTCAATTAGATGCTGAGGTAAAAAACACCACCATCATAATGACACACAATCTGTCTGAATTTGGGTCAGCTACAGCATTTATAAACAGTCATTCTTTTTTGAAAGAATATCATATTGCAAAAGCAGTATCACTAAATAAAAATTAATTTTAGAGCTGATTACAAATGATTATAAGAGGTTTTGAGGCAGGCTTGTAAGCCTCCAGAAGGTCAAAATTAGTATATTAAAAAGTATATACAGAAATAAATTTTTAGAAAATAAACACAATTAGTATATTCAAGCGTTCATACAGAAGTAAATTCTTAGAAAATAAACACATCCAAGAATTCTACATATATAATTCTCATTATAAATCGAAAGTTCATACTAACCCCAGCATTTTCAGGTGCTTCTGAGCAAGTTCCTATTTCTGTCGCAAGAAGCCAATAATCAGTTCCAAATGCCACCAAAAAGAGCAAAACTCCCAGAGCTGCAAAGAAGCCTCCAAAAAATATCCCCACACTCAGTTTCATTATTCAAGTTAAAAAAAAACCACAAAAAACACACCAAAAAAAGCCCAACAAAAAATACACCAAAAACCCCCTTAATTATTTTAAAGATTAGAAGTAAAATTTTAAAAAAATTATTGTAAAAGTAACTAAAAAACTGTTTGGAGAATACAGCTCATATCTGAAGAAGTTTCTCTTCACTTGACTTTCTGCCTGTGCCCTTCTTTCCACTGCCCTGTGATTCAATTTGTGTCTCCAAATTTGTGTTCCATGTGGCTGACTCAAGTCTGACAGATGAAAAGGGCCTTCTATTTTAGGACACTGATGGCAGAGCTTTGCTCTGTTTCGCTCTCTGGGTGAGGCCAGTCAGAAATAGCTGACCTTCCCCTAACTAATCAGGGATTGACTTGAAATATTATTGCAGCTGGTGTATCAACATCAGTGGAGATGGAGATGGAGTTGCAATGGCTCTGTCCATCTATGTGAGCAGTGTTACAGAGCACACAGTAGTAGCAAGGACTTCCAAAGTTCAGGTCTGGTGGTGAACGTTCCCTTAGCTGCTAACAGGAAAGTAAACTCCTTCAACACTTTGGAAGTTACTATAAATCATGTTATAAAATGAAGGCTGAGGATTTTCCTACAGAATTTTAAAATATGGTAGCCAAAATGAATAGATGCCTCTGAAAAATCCTATATAACAGAAATACACTTATCTTTAAATATTTACATCCTACCTTTAAAGTAATAACTTTAGCAACACTAAATGCAAAAACACTTGAATGCTTTATTTATTCAGATTCATCTTTTTTGCATATATCAAAAATTTATGCAGTTAAAAACTCATTCAAGCACCTGATAAAAAACTTCAATCTTTTCGAAACAAGAAGACACTTTCCCAAACACATGCTTTGGCCATTTTTGAAAGTGATGAGGTAAAACATCTAAATTACACTGTACAAGAAAAAGGCTTTTTCAACAACTTCATTTCATGCCAAGCAGGCCTTCCCAATCTCTCATTGCTTACAGGGCACGCTCCTATAGAAATGTATAGAGTTTATAACATGCAGTAGGTCCTACAGTCCTTACCAAATAAAATTTCATTGGAATTATTTATCACCAGAGTAGAAAATTTCCACTGATACCATGTAATGGGAAGTTCTGGGCTCAAGAGAAGAAGAAGTTAAGCCAGTTTACTCCAGCAAACACTTGTCACAACATTCTATTGCAATAGGCTTAGGACTCCAGAGGGACTCCTACTTTCAATATGCCAGTATTGGTTTGGACAGTGCATCAGCATGCTTGAGGACAGCAAAGAAAAACTGCTTCTACCACCTCCCTTCCTTTCTACAGAGATGAACTGGTATTGTGTCCTCAGTGGTTTTATACCACTACACAATCTGCCCAACATCATATTCACATGTGTTATGAATCATTTTATTCAAACGTGATACTATACTAATTTCATAGACAAGCACATCTAATATTTTGTGGTCTTTTTGCACTTCAGAGTTTCAGTGTATGCAGAGCAGCAAATGAATATTCAAACAGACTCTTTTTGCCATATTTGCTTTTCCTGACAGCCACTGATGCAGTTCATTTTGATACAGCAGAAGAGAGGTGTTTGGAAACCTAATTTTGGAATGTGATGTTTTATTGTTCACTTCAACTTTTGGTCAGCCCTAAAGTGGTCAGGCAGGTGTATTAGATAATTGTTGTAGGTCCCCTCCAGCAAATATTCTATTCTGTTCTGTTCTGTTCAATTCTATTCTAATGTACCTAAAAAAAAAAAAAAAAAAATAGGATGGTAGGATTCAGGTCAGCACTAACATGCCCAAATTTAAACCATTTCATATAAGCTAAATGTCATTCCATCATTATCAATAGTGATCATATACAGTGGAGCCAGAGAGGAGTTCATCCCAACCTAGATTAAAGTCACAGGACTCCTGTCTCAGCCACTGAACCACAATTAATAAAGCAAACAACCAAAAAATAGCAAATGGCCAGTTCCAATCATGTTGCACCTACCTGGCTTCAGGACAGAAGTAGGTCAGTGACTCTGTGAGCCTGTTTCTGCATGAGAGTAACTTACTCTTGTGAGTAGCTTCACTAAAATCAGTTCGCATGGAAAGTTTCACTGAATTCAAATGACAGCTGAATTACTGCCTGTGCAGTGCAAGTATTTATTTTTAATATACTGTACATGCACTCTGATCTCAGTTTAGCATGTTCATCCTGAGAGGATCTAATTTAATTATTCTCTTTTATATTTATGGCACATTCTCTGGCAGTGTTATCTTCTAAATACTCTAACATCGCCAGCATTATGCCCGTCTATGTCAAGAATGAATCAGAAGCCATGTTAAGACTTGTTATGTCAGCTTAAAAATTCATGTTATCCACCACTTGAATACTCAAAGAAAGTCTCAGGGCACTTTTTCTTTAATTAAATTAAATTCTGAAGGTTCCTCAATAGAAGAGAGAAAGTTTTAAGGCAGAGAAAAGAGGGCCAAGCTTATCAAGGCAAAACAATCATTATTCTGAATCTTAAACAAAGTCAATCCCCAACTCCTTTCAAAACTCCTAAATTTCTGCAGAAATACTGTAATTTTAAACCAAAAGGACTTAGTCAAATTTATCCCTACTATAATGACAATGAAGTAATTAAATCAGCTTTAATAGTCAATCAGTTTGGCTAATTAAGCCCAACATTCATTGATTTTGTTGACTCATAGTGTGAAGATTGAAGAACTCACATATTTGATGGATTTCAGTCTCATTTAACAAAGCTGCAAAAGTTTTTTGATTTTATTTCTGTTTATTCACCAGATAGGGCTAAACTAAGTCCCAAATCTGCATATTTTATTTATGTATATAATAGCTCCAGTTTCAACACAGTATCTGAGCCCCTCCTTGTGTATTTAAAAATAGAAAAGGAAAAGAAATTAAAAAAAAAAATAGCAGGCTGCTTATTTTTTTCCTTTTCCATCTGAAGGGGAAAAAAATATACTTATGGGAAGTGGATGTTGTTTATTTGCTAGTTTATGTTTGTGTGTGATTGAGTAAGTGTCGGGTGCGTATGTTTGGAATTGGCAGGCAGCTCCTTATCTGTGCTGGCAGATATGTCCATGATCTAAAAACAGCCTTTTAGAACTGGCTGCATGTCTCACTATATACCAAGAAACAATCTCAGCAAACGCCTCAGAGCTGAGTCCTTCTGAGACCTCAATGCTCATTTACTGTTCTGAACAGTAATGGGAGTATCTCACCCACTGATTCTGATCTTCATCCTGTCCATCCTCCCCAGCTGGGCAGATGTTACGTATTGCACCAACGCAATCACTTGTCAGCAGAGTACTAGGCAGACAAACAGCCTGACACCTTACACAGCATACCTGCACACATCTTGTCCATCAAATGTGTGCCTGGAGTTCATCTTTAGGCTGGTCACTTCAGGTTTCCTCTACTGTCATACGTCACTTTTACGGCACAGTCCATCTGACCTTTTTTTGGATGACCACCTCAATGTGCAAGCAACAGTGCCCTAAAAGTACAGTCACTTTCGTTGGTTGTTTGCTGGTTTGGTTTGGTTTGTTCACTGACAAAGAGAGGGTCTGAAATAATTAGTTTGAGATATAACCACTTTATTCTTAATACTACAGTAAATCATACCACAAACCACACAATCACAGAGCAACTGAGGTTGGAAGGGATTTCTAGAGGTTGTCTTGTCTAACCTCCATGCTCAAGCAGGACCACCTGGAACTGATTGCCCAGGACCATGTCCATTGGCTTTTGAACATCTCTGAGGCTGGATACTCTAGAACCTCCTTGTGCAACACCTGCCGGTGTTTGGTCACCTTCACAATAAAAAGTGTTTCCTGATGTTCAAAGCGACCCTCCTGTGTTCCAGCTTGTCCCCACTGACTCTGGTCCTGTCAATGGGCATCACTGAAAAGAGCCTGGTTCCATCAGTTATTTATATAAAACTCCCTCTGAGCCTTCTCTTCCCCAGGCAGATCAGTCCCAGTTTTCTCACCTTTTCCTCACAGGAGAGATACTCTGGTCCCTACAGCACTTTAGTTGTCCATCATTTGAATCCCTCCAGAGTGTTCATGTGTCTCTTGTATTGCAAAGCCCAGAACAGGACACACAGCATTCCAACTGTGGCCTTACCAGTGCTGGTGTAGAGAAGAAGGAACACCTCCCTCAACTTGCCAGTAATGCTTTGCCTAATGTGGACCAGGACACCATCTACCTTTGCAGAGAGGGTACATGGCTGGGTCAGGTAAAAACTGAGTGGATATTGTAGAAATGTGCTGAAATCCCCCACAAAAGGAGGAAATCAAGCCATTCTGAACACAGGTATCACTGAGTCATTCATTCTGCATGAGCTATAATAAGGTCACAGAGATGACAGTAAGAACAAAAGGGACATAAGCAGCCCATATGTCAGCAAAAGCTGCAACAGGAATTCTAATAAACCTACAAGAAAAATCTTCTTTATGAGGCATTACTCCCACACATCACTGTGTATCCAGGACGCACTGTTAGGCACCTGCAGGAATACATGATAGACTTGCAATCATCCTGATGAACAAAGCTTCAGGCTGTACATCCCATTTGAACCTTGCCTTATACCCTCTCTGTGTTCAGGACTTTGACACTACAAAGCATCACAGATTTATTCAGCTACAGAAAGGAAGACAAAACTTTAGTATGACTGAGTGGATCACTGTTTCATATATCCCATTCTATATTATGTCTTGCATTAAAATTACATTAGATAAAAGAGGTAAAAAGACAGCAAAGCATAATTTCTTTTTTAATTGTGTGATAACACTGATTCAAGTAGTGATGAATCCACATCCCTGCAAGTGGGCAAGAATCATTAGAAGTATAAGCACATGCATCTGAGTTCCTCTATCACATCACCATTGTGAGTGCTCTAAATTTTTCATGCAATTATAAGATAGCGAGGCCAATGCCATTAATGTTTCCTGGAATAAAGTCATGACACATCACATGTTCAATTTTCACAGAAATGAATGAGTTGCCTAATTCGAGGAAGTTTCCTATGAAAGTAGTTATGCATAAATAGTCAGAAATTAAAAGCTGGAGTCTTCATCACCATTCTTGTTGCTGCCTTACATAGGTCCTTACATAGCAGGATGCTAATATGAATCTCACCAAGGCTGTAACACCTTCCATTTACTGCATAGACACTTTCTGATATACATAATTTTGGATTTATTGAGGAAGCCTGAAGAACTAGCCTTCAGGTCTTTTTGTGCCCTTCCAGCTTCTACAGAGCTACTGACTTTAAAATAAATAAACAAATAAATAGATAAATAAATAAAATAATAGACTTGGTGAGGGACTGGGGGGAGTTGGGGTCCAGCATGCAGACGGGACTGATGTGTGTGATGTAAGGGTACTCTAATACATCAGAAAAGAGACTGAGGTCAACAGGAGTCATCCCAGCCACCTTCTGCTCCAGAGAAGGATCAATAGTATCTAAACCGCTCCCAACATATTTATTTTATCTGTTAAACATTAATTCAAAGAAACACAAAAAGCCATGTGGCCTTAGTTATGCTGCCATGAAAAACTACAGAAGGGAAGTAGACCCAATGTCTGAAATAATTCCTTCCTTTAACAAGCTGTTTTATAAATGCTTTCTAAGCCTGTCTGACATACCAACCTGATTAATTTACAGTTTTGAGGGTGGCATCAATTAAAAGGTTTCTTTTCAAATTCCTTAAATTTGAAGATCTTTTCAGACAGATTACACTTTAAATGTCTTTAAGATTAACTGCAGATTCCAAACTCAAGTTCATTTACAAGTACCCCTTAAAATGTTCTGGACCACTGGATTGTAACTTTTTCTACTTCATTCAATTTGTATATGAAAAGTTGAAATGACTGTTGAAGTTACCCTAATGATCTGAAGCGGTAAACCAGAATGAAATAAGTCATTGTTAGATTCACTAAATTTGATGACAAATTGCACATTTAGGGGTCTTGACCTTACGTATTTGTAATGCAGGAACTCAAGAATATATTCCATTTACTGGAATAAATCAGTGTAGTTGTCTTAGATCTGTCTCACGGAAGTATTTTACAAATTTTATTTAAGAATTTATAAGGTTTAAAATTTTCTCCACTATTGAAGTAATGTGAGGATCTTTTAAAAAAGAATTTTATTAGATTTCAGATGACTTCCATCAGTGCTTTCACTATGTCAGGGCTTGGAGCACACACAGCCACAGAGCTGGCTGAGCGAGGGCAGCTGCAGACTGCCTCAACCCCTTGCTTGGCAAGTGACACCAAATATTTACAGTAGATGTTTTCACTAAAAGGCTGAAGATTCCTCACGCATTCCCCTCATGAGCAAACTGAATCTCAGTCATTCTCCCACATACTAGTTCTCCTCCCATTCATAATTTGAGGCAAGAATTGCCCAACAAGGCTGCGGGTAATCTGATCTCCAGCAGCTCAACACTGGAAGAAATGTTCCTTCTGCCATTAAAATCTATTTTTTTTTCACTCTCTCTATTTATGTAAAATTAATCTTTCATTAGGACAGCAGACCTAGACACAATGTTGCATTAGTATATAAACTGAAAAAACTGACACAAATGTAATAAATTTAATGTAATAGAATGCATTTTTACTTCTGGTTCCTCCATTTCTTACCAAAAGATGAGCACCTTTTTGGGGGGCCACAAAATAGCAATAAAAATTTAACAGTTGCTGGCCGAGTACTAAGACTACCAGGTTTATCTTAATCACAGTCACAACAGAGAGGTGCACCTCCTCATGCTTTGTTTCTAGCATGATGTACTTCACACTTACATTACTTACATACAATGGAAACAGAGTACTCTAATTGTGTAGCAACAGTAGCCTGCATATTCTTCCTGGTTCTAGCATTATCCATTAAACCAGTAATTTTCATTCAATTGCTTCCACCAAGTCATGGAAAAAAAGATAGAAAGAGGATCATTTAGGCATTTTTGAACACACATGCTGCTGGCCACTTCTGAGTATCTATTGTGTTCCTGTTTTTAAGAATCATCCAGTAAAAAGTCAAACACCTTAAAGTAATGTAAGTGTACTATATTGACAGTATAATTTTAATCAACCAGCTATGTAATTCTGCTCCCAAAGATATTAGACTAGGTCTATTTTCCTTAGGACTCTGATAAATGGTCTTCATTGTATTTCATTCCCTTAATTGCTAGTCAATTCCCTTATCAGTCATAAAACCACTTTATTTGAGAATATTTATCTTAAGATTTTTGTATTTGGGAGCCTTTATCTTAAATTTTGTAATTGCAATTACAGAACATGAGTAGGAACCTTGAGGCAGATGATTATAGTTTCAGTTCAGAAGTAACAGATATTCGTCCATTACAATATATTAATGCCTTTTTCTTATATATTATGTAAATTATGTAAGCATGTAAGATGCACACTTTAACAATATGATCAAATTCGCCAGGAAAAAAACAGTAAGAGATCTGTTAAAAGAAGAGACACACTTACATGTTTTCTAAAAACTTGTATTTTTTTCCATGAACAGTTTGCACTGATGTCATAAAGTTTGCTTATTCTCTGCTTTACAAGTCATGGTACATGGAGATAGCTTGAAATAACATACAAAACCTAAGGGTTTTCATTATCAGGGAATTCGATATTCCTGCCGGCAATACTTTCTCCCCATCATATTAAACCATTCTGATCTTCAGAACCTGAGAAAAGTACAGAATAGCTAACTGGTTTCAGAGACTTATGGCAGAGACTAACACATAAAACCTTAAAAATTTCAGCTGGGCTGTGTTTGCATAGAAGTCAATGTCCCTGAAACCCAGGAAAAGTACCTAAACTCTTGCAAGATCTTTTAATCATCTACCTCTTTAATACTTTCTTCTAATAGATTTTCAGGCACTTTCCATCTCTTCTATCAGTTAAAATGACCAAGGATAAAATTAGCGCAATATTGAGCAGACAATGTAGCGGCAATTCCCAGGATGCTCTAATATTTCAGCATCTTGTCTTTCTTCAGAGAAATTGTGTGCAACTGATCTCTGTTAGTGTTGTATCCAGAATTTTAAAAACTTCACTGAGAGAATATGTTATTCAAAGTGGCCTCAAAAAGATAAATGAATAGGATATATTAGTTAACCCAACACGAAAACATCACAGCCATCGGGATATTAAACAACTGAGTTATTCTTGTCTGAACTCTGCTAACATCTTTGTCCCTATGCAGATACTAAGCTAAGTTTTGCCTTGGTATCTTATAAATAAGCTGTATATCTAGATATATGTCTTTTTTTACAGTTTTAGTGTTTTGGGGTTTTTTTAGCTTAATTTTTAATAATCATAAGGAAAACTACATCCCCCTCTCCTTTTCTTTTCTGTGGCCTAAATCAGTAAAAGGTCCTCATCCCTGTGATATTTATTTCTTCTGAAAACATGAAGATAGAACTGAAGTTATGGTATTGAATGATCTTTCTCAAACTTTGTAACTCATGCTAACTTTTAAAACGTAAGAGTCATCAACATTTTTCAAAAGTTTCTTCTGATAACTAAAAACAAGTTAAAGGATCTCCTGTCCCCTTGTGCATTTTTTAAAGTATTTAAAACTGCCGAAGTTTTACTTATCCCTGGCCAAGCAACTATATAAAAGAACACCTCTGACGCCTACATAAAGTTGGGTGGTCACATTTTGCATGTGACAATCGTTCCCACCAGTGCATCTGAGAGATTTATGAAGTTTCAGTGCTTTGGATGCAAATGCATTGTAACATACTAGCCGTCAACAATTCTAGCTGTCCCTGACTTTTAACAAAAACACAGAAGAGCGGTGAGCGTGCTAAGCAGAAGAAGGGATGCCCTTCTTCCTGGGCTCAGTACCACCATCATAAGCCAAGTCACAAGGCAGGAAAACACTTTGCTGCCATTAATACTGGATGCAGGCACCGGGCTGAGCCCGAGAGATGGCCGAGGAACAGCAGCAGCAGCAGCAGCAGCAGCGCTGGGACACGGCCGCTGTCCACATGGACGGGTAGGATCGGAGGTGCAAGGGACAAAAAGCCGTCTTTATACAGCAACCACGAGAACTGTGCAGAAGACCCATTACCATGCTCCTATGGCATATTTGTTTCCAAAGCCCCACGGCTCCACCCTGTTCTTCCTGCCTTCCCCAGAGCCTCAGGTCCGGAGAGGACGGGTTGCAAAATTCTTCTTGCGTACAAACACGCAAGAGGCAGGAAGGGCAAAGTCCTACAGAGGTGCGTGTGGGAGGCTGGAGGCAGGAATCCCGACGGCTCCCGGGGCCGGCAGGGAGCCTTACTCTTCCTCATCTTAGCCCGAAAAAGAGGGCACACGAAGCCAAAGGAAACAGCAGGCGAGGCGGCACCCGCCGCTCCCAGGCTCGGTTTCCGCCGCGCCGCGGGCACTGCGCAGGCCCGGCGCCGCCGGCCGCATGGACGAGGACGAGGAGGAGGAGGGCGGCGGAGGCCGCGGGGCCGCGGCGAGCCCGGCCGCGTCCGCCCGCTTCGTGCGGAGCCTCTACGCGGTGGGATTCCTGGTAAGCGGCGGCCATGGGGCCCGCCCCGCGCGGCCTGCGCCCGGGAACGGGAATTGCTCCTTTCCAGGCCCAGGCTGCTGCGTTCCGGGTGCATCGCTGCAGCTGCTCCGTGGGAGCGCCTGTGCTCGGAGCGCTGGTGGTGTGCGGCGGCTGTGCTGCTGTACCGTGCAAAGAGCCGCACAGTTGGGTACACCGGCCGGATTCTTATCCTGTGAATGCCATGGAATAGCACAGCACCCGAAAAGCTGAGCCTTGCCTTGGTGGTTATAAGAGAGCTGCTCCTTGTTTCCTTGAAATACCCGTGGTTCCTGTAAATTCCCCCCCCCCCCCCCCCAAAAAAAAAAAAAAAAAAAAGTTCATATTCTGTTCATAAAGGTTCATTCCTGAGCCTCAGTAAAGTGCCGTTTAATTCATTTGAAATTAAAAGTGACGATTTGGAAAATAAATGCAAAATGAGTACGAGTTTGCACCGTGAAATGTCAAGATACTGTCTTGCCTACTTTTAGATTGGGCAGTAGAACCAACCCCGTTGATTTGTGTCCTGGAGCAAATATCCCAGGGAAACGTGTATCAGAACTTTGCTCCTTTTAACTGATTTTTAAACGCAGTGGGTCTCCAGGCCTGAAATAGCTTGTTGACACTGAGCTGGAGCACACAAGAAAATCAACCAAGTGAGTGTCCTTTTAAGAGGATGTGGTGATGCAAACTTCCTGTAGGCTGACAAATAAATACAGCGTAAAATAAACACAGCGTAACTATGACTCCACAAAATGAATTAAACGGGGAAAGAGACAGAACTCCCCATCAGAGGATAGTGGTTAATAGGTCTTGCTCTACCTGCATGCCTGTGACAGTCCAGTACTGCCAGGGTATAGTCTGAGACTTGTACTTTTTAATGTCTCCATTGATGACCTGGACGAGGTCACTGAACCTTTCTTCAGGTTCACAGATGACACCTAAAACTGTATTACTGAAGATGTTTGTAATTGCTGTGCTCTGTTTGTTCATGCTAATGTATTTAATGATTCTAACCTTGTAAGCCTCAATTTCAGCCATCAAAAAATGATTAATGACAGACTGTGAGCATTCACTTAGTGACACACATTGTTACAGTTAATCAGTCTTTGAGGTAGTCTAGTTCAGTTCAAGCAGTTAGTGATGAAAGGTGATCTTGTTCCAAGAGATCTCCAAGGGGCACTGGATGCTGTGCCAGATTGTAGTAGTACTGAAAGAACTACTGGGTCAATGTGAGCTTAACAAAAAGTAATAGAGCAAAAGGAACAAGTAGGAGATCATTGTACTTCTCAGGATGGGCTGTGTCCTTTACCCTCCTCTTACAAAATGTTTTTTAATTATGCTTTGCCTTTATTTTTTTTTCAAGTTTCCATCTTGTCACATTTCTTAAGCTATACACAAAGGCAGTCTGTAAGTAGGTTCAGATCTATTGTAGCTTCTTCCCCATTGTGGTTGGGTTAAAATATAATTTTTTAAAATACATGTTCTTTGTGCAAATAAAAAGTATTTTTAAGTGATTGAAATTAGACCACTCTAAATTTAAAGCACTGTTTTCTTGTTAAACAGATAAAGTTCAATATATATTAAGAGAATATTTAATGTTTAAATATATATCTTCAGAAGGATTGTATGTAGAGTGGGGGGAGAGAATTGATGTTTTCGTAGGTTTTACTCCTTTTTGAGACAATCCTTTATCTTTGAGTTTGTATGTTTTGTAATACGAAAAATTTTCTTTTAACCTTGTGTTGATACAGAGATAATTTACTTTTTTAAAATTTATTTTTCTAATGTTGACTGTTATTAAGCCAGGTTGCTACTGTCTTTGTGAAAGTTACTAAAACTTTTCCTGCCTTCTTTTCAGGACTTATTTGGGGTGAGCATGGTTGTTCCTTTAATGAATCTTCATATCAAATCTCTAGGAGCAAGTCATACGGTTGCTGGAATCATAGGTGAGTTGCAGTACTTGATTTACGAAAGAGTGAGATAAGGCCTGGCTTTTGCCTTACTGCAAATTGGACATTGTAACATAATTCTTCCTTGCTAATAGCATAATAAAAACTAAAGACAATTTCCAGATAAAACTCTAAGGGCAGCCATACTGTGTTTGACCCAGACACCTGTCCAAACTCGTGCACTGACAGTAGCCAAAAGCATGTGCTTGGGAAAGAGCACAGTTGGAAAAAACAAGGAAGTCGTGCAGTAGCATTTGTACGGCTACTTTCCAGCATCCAAGAATTCACAGCTTAGCAATTTAGGGAGCCAGAGGTATTGCTTGTAGTTTTATTGTTATTTACACTTCACAAACAGTACTTCTGCAGCTGGTTCTCCAAAGCTTTCCAATGTCCATGATTGCTTCCAGCTTGATTAATATCCTTACAGCTGTCTTGGCCAAATATTTATTCGCTTTTAGGAGTGTTTACAAATAAATGCTAAAGATTTGGAATTTTGTCTTGAAGTATTTAGTGCTAAGATAAGTTCTGTGGCTTTAAAGTATCTTTTATGGTATTGTTTATAGTTTGGAGTGATACAATATATTCTTTATTCCCAGACATGGGAGCTGTTACTCAGTTTTATTTGCTTTTTTATTTAACACTTTATATGAAATAATACTGCTTCTACACTGAGTTGACAGTATTATTTTAGGCAGCAACTAGTCAGAAATATGTTTTCATTTCAACAGTCTGCTTTGATTAACATTAGAAAAAAAATAGGTTTGAGGTGTATTCTTATAAATGAAAGAGTCTGGCAGATGTTTCACTCTGCTTCTCTCTGTTCTTTATCTTCTGTTACTAATTGCTGCTAAACTCCTAGCCTCCAAAATGAGAAAATAGGGTCCGTGTTTTCTTCAGGGCTTCTGTGATGCCTTGTAGTAGACTGAAGCACCAATGGAAAGCCCTTTCCAGTAGGGACATTCTCTCCTGATTCTGAGAAAACAGAATGCCAAGATATGTTTCATTTAATATACCATACAAAGCAACATCATTTTACCTTACCTAGTTTTACAACTATTCAGCACTTTTTTCATTTTGTCATTCCCTGGAACTATTTCCTTTATTAAATGCTAAACTCCACCCTTGGTTTGTCCTCCTCCCTCTTCCCATTCTTCTGGTAAACTATTTCCATGGTTTCCCATTTCTCATAATTTAAAACTTTGTGCAGTTTTCATTTAAAAAAGAAGCTTAATTTTAAACACTGGTATGTTGTTTGTTTTAGGATCTCTCTATGGGGTAATGCAGCTATTTTCCAGCACATTTGTGGTGAGTTCTAACACTTCATTCGAGAGCTTATTGGTATTTCTATGGATCGTTGAGGGAAAAGGGGTGGGGTTAATAATAGCATTTCTTGGCATTTTGAAAATGCATAAAGTGTTCATATAAGCATTTTGGCAATTTTCAGTTCGCAAGAGAAATGGCAGTTTTGTTTATGGGGAATTGCCAGATTTTTCAGACCCAAACAATACAGTTTTTAGACAAAAATTGTAATACAGATTTGGGCTCAGATACATTTCTGAGCAGGTCACAGTTACACAGAGTTGTGTCCTACTAGAGCAGTTTCCATCAGTGCAGTAGCCTGTCCAAAAAGCAGTCTCATGAGTCAGCTCTTCATAGCCTGTGATCTAGTTTGCTTTCTCTGCTTAATGAGCAGTGTCTTGTAATTCACTGTATGGTCTAAATTAATCATTGCATCTTTGCTGTTTGTTTGGTTTTGCTTTCTATTAGCTGTTGATTTTTTTATATCCTAATATTACCCTGGTACTAGTTTTCGAGTTTTAAAGAGAACAGATTATGAGAATGTCTCATAAAATAACTGTTTCAGGATTTGTTATGCAGGACACCTGGGGTAATTTCCTGCTATAGTTTTGTGACATTTTCTTGGAAGTGCAAGAGCATTGTCTACTTTCTTAAAAAACTATTTCCTCGTGGGAATCAAGCATGATAAATGCAAGTTTTCTGTTTGCCCTCTGCAAACTACTTCTTACCTGTCTGCGCTCATATGACAAACTCTTCATAGGCAGGATGTTCAACAAGTGTCTAATACATAGCAGCCTGAATGATGCAAGCAAATATTTGTGGTTGATTATATGTGGTAAGATTTTCAGAAGGCTTCTCCTGGTAATATTTTGTGGTATTTATTGCAGGACTGTCTTTTTAAAAGGGAGATTTTTTTGCTCTATACTCAACATTAAATGGAATCACAGTTTTGGCAGGTAGCCTGCTATCAGGGCAGAACTCTGCTTGTGACTTCCAGATTTTGAGCACTTAGGAATGTTGTGTAATAATCTTATTAGGCTTTCATTGACAGTCCTTTGATCTCTTTTCTCAGTTTAATTTAGAAGTGCTGATTGATCACTGCACATAGCTTAGTGTTATAAAAAGCTAATCTTTCTTTCCTGCTTTGTGAAAGGGCTGCTGGAGTGACATAGTAGGAAGACGGTATTCCCTGCTTGCTTGCATTCTTCTCAGTGCACTGGGTTACTTCCTTCTTGGAAATTCCACCACAGTGTTCTTGTTTGCTCTTTCTAGAGTCCCTGTAGGTGAGTAAACACTTGGCATTTTGCAGTCAAATTCTGCGTAGTCTCAGTTTGAGAATTACTATGGCAGAAATCATGGTATATGGATGGTTGCACAGCACCATCACCTAGTAGCACCAGCTGAACCTTAGTATTGGAAAAGTCTCTACAAATCAAGAATTCTTACTATTTTTTTCCTGAAAATAATCTGAAATGTTAAGGCTTAACACACCAGACATCTAAACCCCAGCTGCTTACTCTAGCACTGAAGAATTTGTGATTAATGGAATTTAAAAAGCATAAATCATACAAATTTGAACGATTGTTACTTGAGATAGCTTCTGTCTTTTTTCTTTTATTTTTTTTTGACAGAGAAATACATGTTTATTGATTTGTTTATATTTTGTTGCAGGCATTTTCAAACACACACTTTCCATCTCTAAAGCCCTGCTGTCTGACCTGGTTTCGGAGAGGGATCGCCCTTTAGTAATGGGACGCTTCAATGCAGCCTCCAGTGTGGGCTTCATTCTGGGACCTGTTGTTGGTGGCTACCTTGCAGAGTTCGAAGGTGGCTTTTACCAAACGTCCTTCATCTGTGCCTCTATCTTCCTTCTGAATGGTGGTAAGTTGTATGTCACATTTTGTATCTTGGGTCACTTCATTCCTCATTTTGTCCTTTTAAGGCATCTGTAATACCTTAAATTCATAGCGTGTTTATCATCTATGGCATAAATATTTTGTATGCCAGTACTACTGTTTGAATTTGAACTTGTGTGGAAGGGTGGGAATTTTGAAACTGTTACCTTCAGGTGCTTCGCCTTTGTTTTGCTTATATCTCGTACATTCAGACACAAATGGGAGTTTTTGATGTGCCCAAAGATGAAGACGAGAAATCAGAATTCTGGCTTTAGCCATTGGATTTGTGTATATGGTGTGAGTGTGGCATTTCAGTGCTTTCCTTTCTTGCTTTCACTGCATTTAAAATTAAACTGATACTATCAATAACACTAGACTTAATATTTGCAAATTTTTTAAGGACAAGTGTTGTTGAAGTATTTTTTTAAATTGTCACAATCAAATTAATGTCTTCCCTGTAAAGTTGATGCAATTGAATGAAATCAACTAATTTCTTGATCTATATAGGTCTTGTCTGGATGTTACCCTGGAGTGAAGAAAACACTAGCAATAGGGACCATTACCAAGACAAAGGAACAAACAACTGCTCAGCAAAATCAAATCATGACCTTCACTTGAAATCAGCAAGTAGTAGAGTTGTGACAAACAGTAGTTTTTTCCAGTCTCCATGGATCCAAGTTGCAACAGTGCTGAAGAGGATTAAAGGAATTGCGTGCTCTAATCTGTGGGATGTATTTTTAGTGCGGTTCCTGATGTCTGTTGCTATACTGCTGTACTATAGTAATTTTACTCTGGCCTTGGAGGAGAGGTTTGAGGTGAAACCCTTGTTTGCTGGATACTTAATGAGCTATAGCAGTGCACTTGGAGTCCTGGCTGGCTGTCTGCTCGGACCAATAACAAGACTGTATGGGCACAACACTTACAGACTTCTGTTGCACTCCAGCACTTTTACCTGCACGCTGATTCTCCTGTATGCGTCAGCAGCGAGCATATGGATGGTCATTTTGTCCTCCACGTTCTTGGCCTTCTCCACTACCATAGGCCGTACCTGTATCATTGATCTGGAGCTGACTGTTGGTGGGAATGAGGCCAGTGGTACGCTCCTAGGAGTTGGACAGTCAGTGACATCAGTGGGACGTATTATTGCCCCGCTCCTTTCTGGAATTGCTCAGGAGTTCAGTCCTTGTGGCCCTCCAAGTCTAGCTGTGGGACTAGCATTACTTGCTATTGTGATAATGAATGCAAACAAACAAAAATACCGTAGTCATGGAAGTGTGAAGTTAAAAAATCAGTAGTCTCAATTTTGGATTGCAGATATATCTTCACCTGCCAGGCTTGTACAGAAATTACATGATTATTAAAGAGAACACATTATGTTCCCATGGAAGCAAGTATATATATGCATTTCTGCTGCAGGGATGCTAAGTCTAACAGGTACCACTAGGACATTTCTAAGAGCAGCAGATGTTCCAATATTGCACTGACTCTGATTTCTTAAATGGATTTTTAACCTTTTCAGAGGGGAAAAAAAGAATGTCGGGAAACGCACAAATCCTGCTCAGAGCTCATTTTTGAAAGAGTGTTTAGACTGAAAGATTGTTTAAAAAGGATGAATCAAAGATTAATTTTTGTTATTTAATCAGAAGGAGAACTTGCAATATATTTGGCCGTAATTTCTTATGCTGTGGTCTGTTTCCTTTTGTCTGTTATGACAGTAGCTTATATAACAGGATGTTTGCTTATGTGATTTTTGTGTAGCATATTTTGTCCACAAAACTTTCTGCTGACCATGTTTAGGCACTTTGGGGTAATTATGCAACCCCTGCTGATTCCTGGTCTTTCTCAAGTAACAGAATTTGGTATAATCTAACTTAATGTACTAGAAGACCTAATCTTATAATATAAGGTCATTCAGAGTGAAACTGAGGCTGAATTTAAGTTTTATTGATATTTCAACTGGTGGCTTCTGTTTAGTAATAACTTCTACTGAGGAACTTTGTCATAATTTCTTTATTTATATTTCCTGTGCAATTTTTCTACATTTTAAGAAGAAATTTCCTCTTAATTCTCTCAAATTACTGTAAAGGTATGGGCGTCTAGTAGTAGTTCATGGATCTGGATTAATGCATCCTGTCTCATCTCAGGCATAAGTGATATTTCAGTGAAAAGAGAAATATGTTTTTGTTGGTATTTTAGTCCTCATTTGTGTGCATGGCTTAACTGAAGAGAGGTTACTCTCAGAGCTGCACTGTTACTCTCAGAGTTGTAGCACTCCTGTGCTATTTACTGTTCAAGCTCATTACATGCCTGTCACCATTATTTGTATTTCATATGAAACATGGAAAAAATGTATTTTGCTCTGATAATGTTCTCTATGATCTTCATTATATTACTTGATGAAAGTATAAAGTCAACTATGTAAGTGTTTGGTTGGGGAGTTTTTATGCAGTTTAGTCATCTCCTTGAACACATCAGTGCAAACACTCTTCCTGCTTCAGGTGAGTCATGGATGGTGCTTGCATTTTTTATTTTCATTTTCTTCTTTACCTTTTCCACTGCCTACTAGCATTCAAATATTTTTTGAAACCTCAGTGATTCCAGTGGCAGCACCATAGGAATTCATATATGGAACTCTGAATTGTTTTAATTTTATTTATTGACATAATCAGTGTCTTATTCCTACTGTGATTTCAGTACATATCCTCAGAGTTCTTCATTACAGTAATGTGTGTTTCATTTCTCCCAAGGACTTGAGGCATTTTCAAGTCTCTTATCTTCTCTTGCCTTTCTTGGTAGATGCCCAAAACATTATGGCTCTAAACTTCATATTTTCTTTCTTTCCATCTTTTAATTTTTTTTTCCTTTACCTAAAACCACCCTTTTGTAAGTAAGGGTATTCTCTTACACATCTCTAGCAAGGGGTTAAGGAAAAGGGTTGGAAAAAAGCTTCAAAAATTAATATATATTAATGATATAGTAATTTTTCCAGTACTTGTTGATTATATGATGTAACATAACATTTACCCTTCTAAATTGCTGCATTGATTCAATCTGACTTCTGTGAACATCTATCCTAATACATATCCTACTGCATATTGGTTATAGAAGCCTCACAGTTGAGAAATCTGTGGAAGCCTATGGTCTTGGGGACATGTTGTAACACATTTTACTGAAGTTTTTTACTTGTAGGCCAAAATGATCCCTGAAGTGCCACAGAAACATTTGGTTTCTGTACAGATACAGAAAAATTGCACTATATTTTTTTTTCTTTAAGGACGAGAAATAAAATGAAGTGACATTCCACATGTATCATTATGTCACTGTGGTTTTTTTCCATCTTCCTCTGCTGAAGCTACAGCACAAAATAGAAGTGTTCAAGTCAATATGAAGTGTGGATGCTTTATTTTTTTTCCTCAAGCTGTGGTTAAAGTCATTTGAACCTGTTTGCATTTCTCATAAAGGGCACAGGAAACCAAGGATTCAACGAAGAAGTGGCTTGGCAGTGACTAAAAAAGAAGAAATAAAATAAAATTGAGAACTCTGCCATTTTGAGGTGAAATCCTTAAAGCTAGCATTGCTTGTGTCTGGAGCCCAAATTTGCACCCCTTGTGTTGCCTCATGCAAGTTCAGAGAGAGAGGTTATGTGCACATCTCCTGCAGAGATGTGATTCCCGTTTTTAAGTTGAGGGAGGAGCAGTTGCAGCTAATTTTGGCTACAGTCTAGTGGGCAAACTACTGAATTACTCAACTGTTTCTCGAATCCAGTCGTAGTATTTTCTGTAGAAGACTGTGAAAAACCAGATCTGAATATGGACTAAAGGAAAACAATTTCTGCCAGCAAACCACTGCAAATTAAGATTTTTATCTTGCTTGCTATTACTTTATTTTGGGCCAGTTTTCTTGGGCCTGTAGGAAGGGTTGGGTTTAGGTTTGGTTTGTTGGGTTTTTCTGGTCTTTGCCCTTCAAAATTTTCTCTTTGGTCAGTGACTTTTCTGATTTTGATCAGTTCATGTTGAAGAGGCTGTGTATACATACTGATTTTGTTGCTTTTAAATGATAAAGGTAGGATTTTTTTTCCCCTGTTGGGGTAGGCTGTGTACTTTTGAAGAGATCCTTTATAAACATAGCAGCGGTGGGGGGTTGACCCTGGCTGGACACCAGGTACCCGCCAAAGCCACTCCCCTCTGGAACTCGACAGAGGAGAGGAGAGAAAATACAACAAAAGACTCCTGAGTTAAGGACAGGGAGAGATCACTCGCTGATTACTGTCATGAGAAAAATAGACTCAACTTGGAAAGATAATTGAATTTATTACCAATCAAAATTAGAACAGGATAATGAGAAGTAAAATAAATCTTAAAAACACCTTCCTGCCACCCCTCCCTCCTTCCCAGGCTCTACCTCCTCCCGTGCTGCAGCTCAGGGAGATGAGGAGTGAGATGGTCGGTTCATCACACTTTGTTTCTGACGCTGCTCAGAGAGAAGAGTCCTTCCCCTGCTCCCGTGTGGCATCTCTCCACCAGGAGATAGTTCTCCACAGACTTCTACAGTGTGAGCCCTTCCATGGGCTACAGTTCTCCACTAACCATTCCAACATGGGTCCCTTTTCCACAGGGTGCAGTCCTTCAGGAACAGGCTGCTCCAGTGTGAGTTCCCCACAGACCCACAAGTCCTGCCAGCAAACCTGCTCGACTGTGGGCTCCTCTCTCCAAGGGCCTGCCAGGAGCCTGCTCTCATGTAGGCTTCCCATGGGGTCACAGCCTTCTTTTGTCATCCACCTGCTGTGACATGGGTCCTTCACAGGCTGCAGGTGGATCTCTGCTCGCTGTGGTCCTCCAGGAGCTGCAGGGGCACAGCTGCCTCACCATGGTCTGCAGCACAGCATGCAGGGGCATCTCAGCTCCTGAGCCTGGAGCACTTCCTCCCCTCCTGAACTGACGTTGGTGTCACAGGATTGTTTTTCTCATTCCTCTCTTCTCTGGCCACAACTGTGTCTACAAAAAAACTTCGTTTTTCCTTTGTATTATGGTACTAGACACTGATTGTCTTGGCCTTAGCCAGCGGTGGGTCCACCTTGGAGCCAGCTGGCATTGGCTGGGTCAGACAAAGGGAAAGCTTCTGACAACTTCTCAGAGAAGCCACCCCAATACCATTCCTGCTACCAAAACCTTGCCATGCAAAACAATACACCAGTTCCTCAGACTTCCATTTCCTGTCCAGTTTTCTTTCTTCTGAATTTACTCACTGCAGCACCATCACAGAGGTCAGTACCATTCTCTTCTGAGAACAAGTTGATCACTGAGCAGATAATGCAGCAACAAAACAGGACCAAGTGCTGTTTATGCTCCAGGTTCTCTGTAGTGCCATTACATTCCTGCTGCTGGGAACCTCTGTGGGTGCTGCCAGTGCCAATCTGGTTATGGGTGTTGCAGGATACCCTTGGGTAAATGATCCTGTATAGCCTGGCACTATGGCATTTGAAAACCCCAGACTTGGCTGTGCTGTTTCTGCTATAATATTGAAGACTAATTCACAAAGAGCTGATCATGAATCACGTAAAATCATGAATCTTGTAAGATCATGAATCCTGTAAGAGTGTATTGGAGCCTGAACTTTGAGAATCAAATGATTGTGAATGGAGGTCAGACTGCTTTTAGAAACGAAAGAGTATACAGCTTATTTTAAAGGGAAGTCTTGAAAAAATCTATTTTCATTTACAAAGGGAAATTAATTGAAAATATTTTATTTTTTTTAAATCTCAGCACCAAAGAATTATTTTTTGAGATGTGCTACACTGTAAGAACCAGTCATCCATTCTGTCAAATATCTAATAAATAGGTCTCAGAGAGGAAAAATTAAGCAAGCTGAAATTTCTTTTTCCTTTTTGTGGCAAAAAATTACTTTTTGAAACAAAACCTGTGGCAATGAGGGTGCCATATTTATGCACATTAACAAGGATATTTTTATTGGATCAGAGCTCTTGTGGTACAAAAAGCATTCCAACATCCAATTTCAAAATCTTTCATTTTTTCTTTAGGGGTTCGGGGATGTTGACAGAACTTAAGACAATTTTGGAATTGGTGACCAGCTAAAGTATTTCTTGGAGTGTCAGCTGATGTTTGGAATTGGTGGACTTGGCAGCTCTTGAAAAAGTTGGTGCTTCCAGAGAGCCCAAGATACCCTTCATAACAGCAGGCATGTTATTTTGGCAAAAATTTTAACTTGGTTTTTCCATGTGATTTCTATGTGGCTTTAGTACAGAAGGATATTCTCAAATTTTAAAATTGTTGTGCAGCAAGGTTTTCTTTTGTTCAACTGGTTTCAGTGGAATTTGCATTATACTTTAGTACAAAGTAGGACAGCCCTTAAAATTTTAGTTCTTTGGGCAGATGTTTCTTGGGGTTTTTTTCAAGTCTCTGCCTAAAAATTGTAACAACTGGGTGTCTATCTCCTCTAGGCCTTGTTATACCTACTTTTTATCCTATTTCAATTTATAGGCCTCTCAGGAGCTGAAGGGGAAATCCTGAAAACCCTAATTCAGAGTGGAACTGTATTTTCCTATTGTCCCTAAAACTGAACTTCTTCATCAAAAATGCATTAAAATATCTATACTACAGAGTGTACTGGGGAGTCCATCTGGAAACAAAAATATTTGTATGTGGCTTTGGCAAGTTTCCCAGTCACTGCTGAAGATCTGGTTTCCTTGAAAAAGCAAGGAACGTTGTCCTCAGTCAATACATGACTTTCCCCATCAGATGGTGCTCGAGGACAGATTTATTGGGCATTTCATTCTCCAGCAGACAAACTGATATGACATGAAGGATGTGTCTCCTCTGTAGGCTCAAAAAAGTGCTCATGTGTTTTTCTTTTGTAGGAAAGGGAAAAAAAGGACAAAGGTAAACCTCTGACCCAAAGCAAGAGCTGAATGATAAGGGCTAACTGGAGCAATACCTGTGTCACCTGCTACTGTCATTGCTGCTGAAAAGGAGAGCATCTGGAAATCAGTTCCCAGACATGGCAAGGGTCTGATTCAGCAGTAGTGGAAAAGAGCAGAAGTGAGGAAGGTACAGGGTACTCACCAGAACACAGAGTCCCAGGAGATTTACAATTGTGCTTCACAGTGTGACCATGCTGGAGATATGCCTTGATGCTTGTATTCTGTGGATTTCTATGTGCTTTGGAAAGGTAAAAACATGCTATCATGTTTTGGAGCACCGAAGACCATATTTATTAAAATGACCTTCAATTTGATGTGCTTGTACTATGGGGCACCACTTTAAGCACAAATAATGTGAGCATGCCCTGCATTAATGGGCAGCCAGCACAGCAGTAAAGTTCCTGAAACCCGCATTCATTATTTAAAATTCTGCCATAAAAAATAACAACTGTTTGAAAAAAAAAATGAAAGGTAGCTCTCCCCAAATAGAAGCCAAGTGCTTGGTCATTACCAGCACACAAAGAAGAAAACTCCATGGAGACTAAACTAAATGTTGATGTGCAACATTTCACATTTATTTATTTGGTCAGATTTCAGATCGGCCTAATATAAAACAGCTAATCTAAACAGTCTGATCTGTAAGGAGGATGTTGTCTCAAAACTGAAATCAAAACTCGAGGCTTTTTTCTTATTCAAACATGATCCAAATAATGCAGTGACATAGCATTCCCTAACAATTTTACAGATGAAAATACTTTCCTGTCGAAAGACAACATTAAATTTGTTTCTAAAACTTGCTGGCTTTGTTTGAACCCAATTTTATTTCCAAACAGGAGATGATCATTAGAGGACAGCTAAGTATTGATTTCCACAATAATCATTTGTTGAGACTAGCCATGAACATTTGACTGAGATTTATAAGGTTCACTCAGCCATTCCTCTACAACTTAGACTTTGAATTTGTCACACAGCAGAATTTTCCATACCTGGAACAGAGGAAAAAGACTAAAGAACCTGTGCTAAGGAAGGAGTTTAGGAAGGTTTGATATTTCAAATTCATACATGAAATAAATATTTTGTAAATGCTTTTAAAAGAAGCAAAGTCTTACAGCCACATTTATCAACCCCCACTCATGAACATTTGAAAGAAATCTACATTGTGGTTTTAAAAGGAAACTATGATTTTTAATAGTTCTTTCAAAACAAACTTAAATTAAAAAAATTAATCTTATTGCCCACAGATTTAGAAATGTGCTAATGAAAGAGAAAAGTTATGATTTCACAGTGTACATTCTTCAATGAAAGTTATCAATTTTGTAACAAGTAGAAAGAAAATTATTTCTGCATTGTACTGAAATGTGTATCTGTGCTAAAGCAAGCTCAGTACTTAGATTAAGTGGGACAGAAAGTGCAAATTCCTGAGAGCTACAGTTATGTATTATTTATTTTAATGCACCCTCCCTTCCCATATGCCCTCACATGGCAGCCATTGATGCTAGGATCAAGAAGTCCATGTTATTAAGGTGCACAGTGACTTCAGCTGATTCCAGGGCCCCACTGTGCTACTTTTCTGTAAAAACAAATTAGATGGAACATTTTTGTTCCTTGGAGTGCATAGCTCAGACAAAAAAAAGATTATCTTTCCCCTTTTACAGATGAGGAAACAACAAGTAAAACAAATTAACCAGGGTCACAAGCATGAGTTGAATGAGCTTTCTTGAGTCTCAGTGGTCCCTGACTCAAACAGGAGACTGCTCGCTTTGTCTACGTGCAGTACTCTGCAACTATTCTACTGCTGTGTTTGCATTACATTGCAACCAAGTACCTAAGGTGCAAAAAAGCAATTTTGATTCACAACATTATTTATCCACTTGAAGTTTTCTGGTTTTAGGCCTTCTGGTTTCCTGCTAAGTGCTCTCAGTTCTTGCTGACATAAGTGAAAGCCAAAGTAATTCAGTTTTTCTTTGGTGATCCTTAGTTACCTTTCAAAGGTAACATATTGCCAAAAATTCAGAAAGTAAAAATTCAAGCTATTCAGGTCTTTGTTGCAAGTCCTTTTTATAAGCCGTATGTGCAATTCTGCCCCTACAGCTTGTTTCTTCTTCCTCTTTTTCTGCATCAGAGGTCTTCGAACAAACTAGGCTTCAGGAATATATTTATTCTTCTTTAGAAGTCTATATGATAGGTGCATTGTGCAATTTTCAGTGTTATTCATGTTAAAGCTCTGGTTAAAACAAGTATTATGATTATAAATAAAATCTGAAACTATACACAATTTTGGGGGTATTTTTTAAGAATCCATTCATCACTGGACTTTCAGCGAGGATTCCAATGGAAAACTGGGTATTGAACCTTTGTGACTTGGTTCCATGAGAGATGATGTGATAAGGCACATTTCCCTACTATATTAATAGTTGAAATAATGTAATTAAATTAAAGCATTGCCATAAGTTATTTATAAAATAGATACATTTTTTGATGTCTTTAACTTTGCAATTGCTCCAGTATTCCTTTCACTTAGTTAATGGAGTTGACTTAACTCAAATGGAAGTGGTTAGACCCAGATTGAGGCTTGTTTTGTTATTTTAAAGGATCCCAGAGTCTGATCAGATAGTTTAGAATCCTAATTCAATATGTCCATGGTTTATTATCAATAGTTCTCCTTTGGCTATGTTTAGTATGGCTGGTTCTCAGGTTTATTTCTCTGCCTGTCCCCTTGCGATGCCTGCCTAACTAACCGTGGTGGTGGCATAGGTCTGGCTGACCCATGGTCTGCAGTCAAATCTTCCCTGCTCAAGGTGCCAAATCTTGGTCTCGTCAGCAGTGGCTGCCTGAACCCAATGGATGGCTGAGGCAAGGTGCTTGGGTCCTGCTGCTCTCCTCGTCCGTCCTGGCTCCCATCAACTTCGTTCTTCCACTCCACCCTAAACTCAGGGAGTGGCCTCTGTTGTCTCAGCCTCTGGTCTCTCAGGATTTTCCCTGCTCTCGGCCTTAGATTGAGCACTGTGGTAGCAGCATCCAACTCAGAGTCACTGCTGTCACCCACTGTTAATTGAAAACAAAAGTATAGTTTTAGGTGTAGAATATAACTGCTTCAGGAATATTTCAGTAAAAGCACACTGAGCTCTTGCAGCCATAGAATAAGTCTCCCCATGATTTTCCATATTCAGTGCTTTGATTAGAAACAGTAACAGCCTCTTAACTCTGGCAAAATAGGGGATAGATTTGACTTTAAAACATCCCTACCCTCAATACTGTGATTTTTAGAAAGGCCTCACTCAGCTGCTCCTTGATTGCCAAGTGCTTCCTTGATTGAAGTGACATTCCCCCAGTTCTGGCAAATTTCCTGTCCTCTGGACAGAAAAAAACCTGCTTCTCTGAGCTTAGGGTCTACTCCCTGGTTACATCCAAGCAGGATATCAAAATTAGATTTCTCAGCCTCACATTTTATGAAATCTAAACTGAGAGGCATTTCCAGAGCACAACATGTACAGGGGCTCTAGAAATTTGACTTTGGAAAAGGAACATCAATACTCTACCAGGCAAAGGATCTCTCAAGGTCAATGTACAGATGGGTGGAAATATCCCATCTTTATAAGGCTGAATGTAAGACATGAAATAGAATCAACAGGGCAAATCTTGTAGGTTGCAAGTGCTGCAGACTTCCTCCCACCCACAGCAGTTTAGAATATGCTCTAGGGAAAGCTGGTATAATTGTTTAAGGAATGCCCTTAAATTATCATTGCCAGGTAAACCAAGCTGGAGATTGTCTGGATGTGCATATATGCATATATTTTTTCCCCAGCAGACTTCTTTAAAAAGAGTTCATCAAAACTTGCACACTTGAGTCATTTGATAATAATTTTAACAATAGTTTATGAATGCCTCAGATTTGTTCTTAGACTTAAATCAGATATAATATTTTAAATATATCAAAGTAAACAACTGTGTATAGTGCAACTGTCATAAGAACAACTTAGATTAATAGTCTTCATGTTATTTCTTTAAAAAGGTGAGGAAGGGGTCAACAAAATATATCACCATGTAATTGTCCGTTCACCCAGATAATTATATATCAAGGAGGGTCTTCATCAGACTGTGTTTTCAGGCTTTTTCCCTTCTAAATATGTCAAATAATATATTTTTTGACAATTGAATAATCTGGAGGCATATTTTCTCTTTAATTCTAGGTGACAGTAGGTGACCTCTGCAGACTAACTATGGAACAAAAGGCATCCTATACTCAGGAGAGTAAAGACACCATTATTAACAGACAAAAACAGTCTTGTTAAATTAATTGGGAATAGTGGAAAACTAATTGGGGTGGAGATCAGGAAATTTTTGTAACTCTGCTCAGATTTTGTCTTTCCAGCAAGAGACCTTGATGACAGCTTGTCATGAAAGAAAATGCTTCCAAGTATGGTAATGAAACCATTAGTAATCAAAAGTAATATACGGAATTGGGCAAAGTTTTCACATCAAATATTTGTGCTCCAACAGATTTTTAATTTTTTTTTTGTTAGAATTCAAGAACTACAATATAAAACATTTGTGAGTTTAGGCAGGGAAAAAAAATTAACAATTTGGTTATACATCACAGCATTTTGAGTACATGAGAACAATAAACTACTAGATCTCATTACTCTCTCTGGTTTGGTTCTCAGAGCAGTGTCCTCTACTCTGACCCCAGAGAGAAAAGAACCAAATAGCTCATAATCCAGGAGGGATATCTGGATTATGGAATAAAGATAAGGAGAATGAGCCATAGCAGTGTTCCTGGTGCAAAAGTGCAGCAGGCTGCTGCTTGCTGACATGAGATGTCTGGGAGGACTATGCCAGTATAGAATAGGAAGTGAGAAAGCCCCACAAAACCCTGCTGTCCAGGGCATTTCTCTACACTCACATTTCTGATTTAGGACACACTGCTTTAAATGCTCTAATTTACTGGTTTCTCTACATCATTCCTGGAAAAACCTTCCTTCTATGTAAGCAAAATTACTGCAGCACAGTCAGAGAAAAGCAGAAAAATTTCATTACCTCTGGAAGATGTTTTATTTCTCACTCGTAGCTTCTCTGGGAGTTTAGTGTTTTTAGGAAGTGAAAGAAATCTTTTTGTATTTGCTGCAGCCTGAATGCAAAGAAAACAAAATCATTTTAAGTGACTGCAGCCCAGTGCACCTGCATAATGCATGTTAAGATACACAACTGAGGCTTGAACAGGTTTATGTAGCTAAAGGGCTGGAGAGTAGTTTCAGATTAGCTAATATGTGATCTTTTACTACACACTCAGTGCTGATTGCTGGCTGAAGTCTGTGCTAACTAAGGTAAAGACTGAATAATCTCAAGCAGTTTAATCAAATGAAAAGCTAGTGATATGCCCTCTAAGATCACAGTTAATAAATGTATGGTCTCTAACCTCAACCTTGCCTGCACAGGTTTTCCTAAGGAAGGCAAATGCTGCAAGCATGGCACTTCATGCAGCTCCATGTTTAAAACTTGTTTAAAACTTTTTATTAGTCAACTGCAAAAATTTAGACTGAAGCTTGGGCTCAAGAACTAATCTGTATTCTGATCCTGCAAGTGCTTTATACATATAAATGACTTTATACAGTTGACTAGTCACACTGAAGTTGATGAGGAAGTTAGGCACCAGCATGATCATTTACCAGTTTAGGGCATAAAATCATTGTTTTCCCCAGACTAACATTTAAAGGCTCTGGGAGCCTTTAAACATGAGAGGTAATTTCCAGGACAAGCTGCTTTTTTTAAATTCAGAAGTTTTTCAAGGACATCCTTTCTTACATTTGCTACAAAGATTTAAAAATCTTTACAGTCTACCAGCTCTCCTCTGCTCATATCATTACTTGTGACAGACCCAAAGGGAACCTGAAAGGAAATTTATTTTCCCTTAGAGATTTTTCCTCTTTGGATTTTTATTCTTTTCCTCTTTCTCCTCTTCCTTCTGTGGAGGATTTATCCAAGGATAATTATTCTTAAAATTATAGCCAGTGTGTTTTAAAAAGTTATCAGACATGCTTTTTCTCTCCCTGCCCCAAAAGTCCTGCTGAGTCTCCTCATTATTCCACACAGTAAATAATTTAATTGTATGAATGAGATAACATATGTAACGGTGGTTGAGAGGGAAAAAAAATCATTCAGGAACAGTCTTATTGTCATAATTAACACCACAGTAGCTCTGGTAATAATCACCTATGGGGCACAGCCCTTTTGGAGACATTATTCCAGCCTCAACTGCTGAAGGACAACTGTATCAATGAAGACAACAATCACTAAGTATTCCTGTAACATGAAAATACATATTCACAGGCTAATTTCCTTGATACCTGATATGGCCCAAAGGATCAGTTTCCCTGGATAATTAGTGTGCTCCATTCCAATATATCTGGAAGGTTGCAATTGCAGGATTGCCTCAGAGAGCCAGGTATTATCATGCCACAGCAATCCTTGTAAGTGGAAGGAGTTTTCCTAACCAGTGTCAAAATCTGAGGCCCTGGCTACATTTTATGAATACTAAAGAGCATACAATATTTTCCAAGGGAAGAGCTTGCTCTGACTGATGTGGTAAAAAGTCCTCTCCTATATTTTGGAGTTTATCTTAAGTTGCTTTTCTATCTCAAAGTCATTTTTAGCCTTTAATAATACACATTTCATCAAAATAGAATAGATGGAGAATACTGATCATACCTACATTGTGTACAGAGCCTGTCCAGATTCTCTGAGGTAAAATCCCATCACATGAGGTAAAATTATGGCACAGCTCACATTCCTATCACATCCTACAAGACTGAAGCTTGGGGGCTCATGTGTTCAACTCAAGGTATAAATGCGATATTACATGTGCAGTTGTCTTCCAAATTCAGGATTTTTTCCAGCGTGTCAGAAGATTGTTTTTTCTTCATGACAGTTAGCTACAAAGAGCTACCTCTAAAACTTTAAGTTGCTTTTTAAAACTAAAAAAACAAACAAGCAGACAAAAAAAAACCAAACAAAAAACACCAGAAAATGCAAGTACCGGTCTTTCCCTTGACAGGCTGTTTGTTTTCCTCAGGCTCTCCCTAAGGCTGTGCCGGCGACGGATCAGGATTTCTTTGGCCTGCTTTTCACCTGCATCTGCAGCCAGGCTGTGTCGGTTGTAGGACATTGTCTGAAATAGAAAAGCAATGATTATAGCCTGGAAAGCATGATGTCAAATGTGTTGGAGTATATGAACAGGGAAAACCAGACTTTTTGCTTTAATAAGCATCATAAATCCTTGTGAACAAGATCATATTGCAGATGATTAAGAACAAGAATTATGCTGAGAATGTTTTTATTCATTTGCTTCACAACCACCTGGGTTTTTTGTTGGTATTTATAATGAAAGACAAAATGGAAGAAGCTGGCTTAATACCGTGTTTACCCCCACACTGAAGTAGCTTGGTCAGAATGTCAGTAGAGGACACATATTTCAAAGTGATGAGTCCCCTAGAGGGAAGTCATTTTTACCTCCAGCAAGCTGAAGCTTTCTCAATTTTTGAATGTTTTCCAAGGGCTCAGGCATTCAAACTACTTAGCCACAGGAGGAAAAATGTGAAATGTCCTTTTGCTTTTATTTCACTGTTTTTACAGTTCATCATCTCTGCTCTTAATACAAACAACTTTACAACTGGAGGCAAATAGGAAATCTAATCCCATATCATGAAGTGACCAATATACTGATACAAGTAGACAATGTAGAGTTGAACTGGCACCTGTGATCCTACTCTAAAATTGTAGGTACATCAGAGGTAATAAGACAAAAGCATTAAGCCTTATCAATAGTATAAGATCAAGAAAGTATTTACACAAAGGAATGTGAATATGCTACTGTACATATGACAGGATATGGATTCAAGGCAACAGAGTTAAATAAGAGAACTACTTGTTATATGATAGAGCAGATGTACTAGCTCAAAGATGTTTTAGGAAGAAAATCAGTATATCACAAGAGCAGTGGGATATTTATGTAGGCAAAAGTTCATCCTTACTCGATGTCGTATTTGGTAGAGATTCTTTGTTAGTATTTCTCGCATGTTTTCCATTTCAGTGGGAGAAAGGGGCTTTATCTTTCCTTCATGATAGTCACTGTGGCAGAATGAAAAAAAAAGGAAAATATAAGGAAAGGGGGAGAGGGAAGAAGTGTTTTTATTTTTATGGTCAGGAATGACATTTGAATTACTTCCTTTGTTAGAGGTAGAAAAAACATTTCAAAACAACCAAGTAATAGGTGAAAATGTAACATGTAGAAATGAAACCTTGATTTCATTTGAATCTGTGGTAAGACACAAAATGTGATAAAAATTACAGTAATTTGTCCATTGTATTTAGGTACTATTCAAAATGCCCCCCAGGCTTCCCTTGTAGCTATTCTCAGCAGGCAGGCAGGCAGGCAGGCACGTGTTCCAATCCACCTGTGCTCTGCACAGTAGATCAATGCTCCAGAGAGCAGCTGTCCCACTAAAACTACACACCCTGCAAGAACACAGCACTTCACGTGAAGCTACAGCCAAAAGGCTCTTGTTTCACATCCTCTTACTGTTCTGGTGACATTAGGACACAAAGTCTCCTAAGTCAAAGTGATTATCCTGCCTGCAGCCCGGGCTGTGAAATAAATTGAGTGACCCAGCTGAGATACTTGGCCATGCTGGCATCACCTGCTTACCTGAGAGACACCGATGATGGGACCTTGCTTATCATCCCACTCTCTGCCATCTCAATGGCATGCTTGATTTCTAGCTTCTTGTATAAAGAAACAATGCTGGATTTGGGCTGGTTCTCACGGATTAGAAGTCTTCGCAGGTATTTATTGTCGAACTTTTTAAACCTGTACATGAGGCAAACCAGCCCAACCAGTTAATTTTTACTTTGCATAGTTAAGGAAAGCCAATATATTGCAGTTAATGACATTTTAAAGGACTTTATTGTCTGGGAATGTGTCTGTTCATGTTAACAACTTAATGCTGAGTAACCTAAGAAAGGGTCAATTTCAACTTTACTTCAGATAGATAGTCTTAACCTGTGTTTTGGTTAATACGTTAATGGGCAGTCTCCCCAGAAGCAACTTTAAACTTTTAGGTATTCTATGTTATTACAAAATATTATTTTTAATTCTCTGTTTTCATCAAAACAAAGAGAACATTAAATATTTACTGTAATAACAAATTAAAGGCCAAAATTTGCATCAACTGCTTTTTCTTTGAAATTTTAGCCTGCTTTTGTAAAACTTTAGAAGTTCTTCCTTTCTCTAAAGCAACTGCACCCTCTTGGATGCTTAGTGAAAAAATATTGATTGCAGCTGGTATTGATTTTGTTTGTCAGAAAATATTTTGCCCTTCAGATATTCTAAAGTTATTCTTGAATTTTGGTGTGAAGGTCGTGAAGAGGTGGAACTCTCCTTTGCTCTGCAATATTTTCATTAAAGATCTCACATAGACTAGAGGAGAACCAGGCTGAGTAAAGAAAAGTTGTACCCATATCACACATCTGTCAGGAAAATGCCCTCACTGTGCTGCCTCCAAGTCATTTGGAGAGGGCTCTCCTCAGCCATTCCTGCTACTGCTATTCTCTCTTTATATAAAACACTTAAATTCTTCTTGGAGCAGAGACTAGAGGGTGGTGAGCAGTGCCCATGCTTTGGGTCTAAAGAATTTGGGTGTAAAAGGAATTAGATCCAACCTAATAATGATGATGATTCAGCAGATAAAGTAAAAATATGAATTATTCAGGTATTGCTAGGGGTAATCTTCCTAACTGATACTAAGTCTTAAGTAATACCATCTAGAGCTGTGGAGCTGCCTGCCATTGGGATCTCTCATGTATCTCATGCCAGCTGCTGCCTTGATCTTTCTAGAGGAAATCAAATAGCTTTTGTTTGTTTACCATCAAATAGGAAACTAACCCATCACTTAACTGCCCTAAGAAATACAGTTTGCAGGAAGACAGCTGGGTGGGATGAAAGGCTCAGCAGACATACAGGAAATGCTCTGCAACAGTCAGAAACATGCTCCCTCAGAAGGTACCATCCTTCACCCTGGGATCAGAGGGTTGCCTTTCTTCCCAGATGGAGATTCTGTTTTACTTGCTTGTGGTTTAGTAAAAAACATTGTTTTCCTACTTTTCCTTTGAAACCCACATGTTCTAAAAACAACCATACGCTTTCAAGAATGAATGCTGAAAATGAAATATGATGCCCAACAGCCTTTGTTTGTTGCTGCAGAGCCATTTCAGCCTCTCCTGTATAACAAAGAGTTTCAAATGCAGCTCTTACTTATCTCTCCAAAAGTTGTGACCCCAGTGTCCGCACACATCTTCAATTCCAGTCTTCACGTGGTCAAAGAACTAAAGGGAAACATTGGTTCATTACATAAACTTACAGACATCACTCAGCTTGTCTCTTGGGCCTTATTAGTTTCCAACTTACTTTGAAACAGAAACATCTAGTTACAGCTCAGGACAATGCTTCAGTTTTACCAAAAGCAGTCCAAACCAAGCTCAAAGACAGAATCTGTTCCCTTCACCCTGAATCTTCTTTAGCTCCCAGCCACAAAAGGACAGAAGTTAGTTGTTAATTTCCTCAGTGTCAATGTTGCTCAGCTCCTGCCTGAAACTAAAGGTTTTTCCCATATTTTCACTTATTTGAAATTCCCTAACCACTTGCTGCTATGCCTGGCACTTCCCCAGGCCTGACAGTGAGGCAAGTATGATGTTGTAGGGAATGGAATCTCAATGGACAGAAGGTTCCTACACCAGCACCATCCCCTCAGGATGCACAGACACAACTGAGAGCCAGTATTAGGTGCTGAGCTCCTATTTTAAGAATTTGCATCATCCTAAAGCATCATGTTCACCTAATATTAGAAATAGACTCTACCTGAGTCTGTTATCAATTACGAAAAACTGAATAGGTTCAGCTAAGTTCTCACTTGATCCCAGAGGCAGCATGTTTGCTTTTAATTCATTGTAGGGGTCTCTCAGTCTCAGAGAAAAACCCTGATATGTCCAAAGGATAAGCTCTAAAAGGATAGACTTTTAGTTGCCTAGATTGGCTTCTTTCCCAAATGTGGCCCTTACTATTCCTCACTTTTGAAATTTCAAACCACTTGCCTCAGGTACGCTGCAAGGAGAAATACATTCAAGAAGATGCATGGCTAATAATCTGCAACAATTGGTACAAAACACATGTACCAAACATAGATCCCTTAAAAGGCTGATGATATAAGAGTTAAGTAAGTTTAAGAGTGTATTAAAGAGAAGTTTACATTTGTTTAATTAGATGAAACCAAATGCAGTATAATGTAATTAAATAAGGCCAAAGGTTTCCTGATATAGCCAAATTATAAAATAACATATATCTCATGTGTGAAATAAACTACAGAAAGTTAATTTACTTTTAGATCTGAACAATTAAGAAAGTGAGAGATTCCAAAATAACGATGCGAAACAATAATTTCAGTAATTGCAAAAAGTTAAATATAAGCTTCACAATTATTGTGCTTATTACAGCTATCAAAAAGAAATCTAGTACAACCTCTCCATAATACTGATGCTGAATGCTTGTCTGTCTGAACGTGACCAGGAGTTTCATCTATACATGATAATGAGGCTGCAACATACCCTGTTATAAATCTCTTCACTGACAGCAGGCTGCTTTTTATTTGACCTTTTGACATCAAGAAACTCCACTAGTGGGCGAATTGTTATTCCCTGTGAAGAAAAAAAGAACACAATAATTATAAAAGTGAATTCATTCTTTTGATGGGCAGGTTTTGCACTTAGCTATGAAGTCCTTGTCAGCTCAGACTCCATTAATGCAACAGGAGGAAGAAAGGGGCACCCTAGAACTGAGAGGTCCAAGAGGGTCAACCTAATAGAACCTATCAGGAATACATCATCTATCTCATCCATAGTAGTTTTAAACTTTTCTTTTTCAGCTTTTGGATGTGTTAGAAAAACATGAATTAATAAACTGATTGCCAATAATTTCAAAATAAACATGTAAAGTCCTCTTTTTTAGTGATTACTTCCAAAATAAGTATTCAAAGATATGTAAATAGTACTCTTATTGATATCTAAGATCATGAAACTAAGGTTTTTGTAAATATGTATCCTTGCCTGACCATTCTCAGAGAAAGAACAAAAAGTTTTGGTTATCCCTGAATGATATATTGGTTTCAACAATTATTTGTGTAATAATTAAGATAATTTGTTTACATGTACACTGGCAAAGGGGAGAGGAATGAATCTCCTGTGGTGTTGAGATCAGTCCCTACCATCCCAGACACCCAGGTCACATTTCTTTTCGTAAATGAATCAAGCTTTATCTTAAAAGTAGTTAGGTTTCTTTGCCCCATTGCTCATAATGGAACACTCATCTTGAACCTTATTGTTCTCATAATTAGAAAGCTGCTTCTTAATTGCATCATGGTCACTGTGTACCACTTTGTTCTTGTGCCAACATTTGTCTTTTTAGTTTAAACAGTGTTCACTCCCTCATATAAACAGTAATTATCTCTTCTCTTCTCCGTCTTGCTAAGGCCAAGGCAGCCTGTTCTCCTTTCACACGACAGGTTTACCAGTCTCTGATCACTCCAGAACGTGCCACTATGCTCTAATGGAAATACCTGTCTCACTGTGTCCTAAGATCAGATTTGCCTTTCTTCTGTCCCTACTGCACTGCACTGTTGACTTAAAATCTACCCCATTACCAACCAGTCCCCCTGCATCTTTTTCCCTTTCTATTTTTTTCCAAATCAAAGGTTCCCATTTCACAAGAGAAATTCCTAGTAATAAAGTCCTTGCAAGAACACGTTTGCACACGTTACTGTTCAATTTCATTCTGTTCCTTTCATATTGACCCTCAGTTCTTTCTACAGGATACTTTATCTCACTGTCACCCCGAGAACACTTTTCAAAATCTGTCATCAAGAAACATCAGCAACAAAAACTCCTACATTTATGTTCCATGGTCAACTAACAAAAGTATTAACTAAACCTTGAGGAATTCCTGTAATAATATCTCCTCAGCCTATTATCTGACCAGGGCAAGTGAGAAAGTGCCCAGGGAGGCTGGGATATCTCCATCCATCAACACATTCAGAACTCAGCTCGATATGGCCCTGAGTAACACGATTTAAGGTGGCCTTTCTTTGAGCACAGGCTTGGACTAGAGACCCTCAGACATCCTTTCTAACATAAAGGACAATTTGCTTCTATTTCTATTTAAAGGAGAAACTGTCAGATCCTTCCTCATTCATTTTACAGACATCCTAATCTCAATCTAAACCTCAGTTTAATCAGTAGTAACACTAACAATCTCCTCTGTCACCCCCTTCCCAAAAATTTTACAATATTCCTGTTAAATGGGATTACTCTAAAAATAAATTGCCTTATGAAAGAACGATGCCAGGTTTTTCTTTGATAAATCAAGTTGCATCTCATAGTGCATTACATTTATCTCCATATTTTAAATTCTTTAATTAGTTTTCACAGCTGAAATCAACTAACTGACTTCCACCTTGCCCCTCTTCCCAAGCAGGAGCACAGATACTTGCTTTCCAAAGCACCTTTTTCCACGTAAAAGGCAGAGTAACAAAATTCTACGTTTTTTTCCACAGCTCTGAAATTTCATTATTAGCCACTCACAGGTCTCACACTGCTGTGGATAATGAGTAGTCTGATACGTTTGTTTGATGAGCTTGGCTTCCTCTACATTTTGCAAGTTTCAGTCTCCACAGCCAGGTGGTCACTGGAGACAAGTTCTTTGTGTCCTGGTGCTTTTTTTCGGGATGTCCAGCTGGTTGTCAGCATCATTTCCTACCACCCAGACTCCAGTTCTCCTGTCTGTGCCCTCAGTGTCATTAGCTCACTGTGCACTATATCCAAAACTGAACTCCTGAGTAAACATACAAATTTAAACATTCCAAAAAAAGGAATTAGTGCTCAAGCTGTACCCAGATTATCTTTTGTCTCTACTCCAACCTCACTAGTCTTAAATACTTAATACTACTTATATGTAAGCATAAGTACTTAATATCTGGCATACTTTTGCTACCTGCCTGTGGTATGCATAGCATTTTTTTATACTATAACTATGGCGAGTACCTTCAAGTATGTTACTTACAGTAAGTTAGAACATTTGTTTTTCTACCCGTGGATTATTTATAACCTGCTTGAGACAGAAGAAGTCCAGGAGAAGAAAGGTACTACCTGAATGAAAACGGTAAAGAATATCACCACGATAACTGCAGTGATGAACAATTTCTTCCTGGGAAACACAGCAGGAGGAAGCAGAAATACAAGTGAAAAACAAATTGCTCCTCGAAGACCTCCATAGGCAATAATAAATTGGTCCTTAAAAGTGAGAGGTATTGTCCGGAATACATTAATGATCTGAGTCAGAACAAAAACACCTGAAGGAAAAAAAACAGAAATACAGAGAGGAGGGGGAAAAAACGGGACTTAAATTACACAGAACTACCTATGATGTTAATATTTGTTTAAAAACACTTCTATTTGCTTCTTACCTTTTATTTGCTTATTCAATATATATTATTGAAGAAATGAAATATGACCCGGCAGCTTGAAATGCCATAATATTAAATTTAAAAGCCTTAGGAACATCATTTTGAACATATTTATTGAGCTAAAAACCTCAGCTGGACTTAGGACCTGAAGCAGCTAATAGATCTCCACAAGACAGCTATCTGCTAGACTACACCTCTAGAACAGCAATAATTCTCTGTGTCAGTACAGACCAAGATTTCTAATTGCTTTTTAACAGATTTTGAGGTGATTTTGAAAACTGGTTTGTCCCCTCCATCAATCTGTGCTTTAAACCCTCCAAACCCCAGTTCACTTAATTTTACTCACACAGACAGGAAGGATGCAGGACTGGGGATGGAGGGAGAAGACGCCAGTGCATGCTGGTGTACCTGGAAAAAGGTTCCAGGGATGTGGCAGATTGGAGTAAAGGTATAAAAGCAGGTGAAGGGAGCAAGCACAGGGAGCAAGAGCTGGGTGGCAATCAGGGTGTTTGGCTGCTTTTCAGCATGAAATATTGATTGTGGGGTTGCAGGTGCAATAGGAAAATAGTCCAGGTTTCTGCTCTGGAAGGAGACTTGGGAGCTGGATGTAGAGCTGCAGATTAGAGCATGACCCACCTTTACACATGCAGGGACTGAAGCATTAGAGATTAAGCCGGGGAGAGGAGCAGACTTAAGACCTACGAGCCTGCCCTGCACTTAGCTCTCTGGGTAAAAAAAAATAGAGCTAGTACTGTAAATTGAGGAGGGATCAATTTCTTACAGGAGTTTTTCTTTGCACTTCAATTACAGCATTTCCTGGTTTGATACTGTTTATGTCAATGACTGTGAAAATCCCGAAGCTAGTCAACATAAAAACAAAACAAAACAAAAAAAAACCCAACAAAACAAACAAACAAACAAAAACCAAAACAAAACAAAAAACCAAAACAAACCAAACAAAAAAACCCCAAGCATCAGAAAACCCCACAAACAAACAAACAAGACCCCCCCCCACAACCTTTTTAATTGCTGTATAACTGCTAATTCTTTTTACCAAAATTTGCCTATTTGTAAATAAATGTTTACTTAAATACATGAGTTGTGATTAAGAAGCAGACTGCCTCTCATTTTAGGTGAGCAGAATCAGGGCAAAACTGATTTCTAGATTCCATTTTAGGGAAAGGTGGAAGCTGACCCTGCAATATAGAGCATGTTACTAATACAAAAACCAGTCTACATATTGATGGGTCTCTGTCTAAGTTTTGGCATTTTCTACTTAACAAGAGATAAAACATTTCACTTGCAAAGAATACTGACCCATAGTCTGAGGCTTGCTTACCCAGTGCCCTCCAGATTAAACAGAAGAGGAGGGTGAAGCTGACAAAGGCCCAATTCCACTCGTGGTTCTTCCCAACTGTAGACACACCCATGAAGATGAAGATTAAAGTCTCACTGACACTGCTCAGCATCTTCATGAAATATTTTATTGTTGTGTAGGACTTCTGAGAAACATTTTCCTCCACGTATTTATTCATGGTCATGGCACAAGCTGTAATCCTGAAAGGCAAACATTATCCCATATTTCATTTGCTTTTTTTTTCAGCCTCTCTTATATCTACCTAATATTATTCATTTTCCATAGTTCTCTTTAAAATGCAAAGCATAGCTTATTCCATAACCAATCTCAAATTTAAAGGCATGGTGAACCTACAATTTTGGGCTTTTTTTTTTTTTCTGCAATGGGAAGTTTTTTGAGAAGACATCAGTGTATGGAGAGTTTTTTTCACATACTAAATGCACATGATCTGTGCAGGGGTCACTCCAACTCTGCTTTGAAAGGGGCAGAGATAAGGAGAGACAGGGACAGCCTGGGAAAACAGGAGTTGCTGCATCTCTTGCTGCTGAGGGACATCAGACAGGGTGGACACTGTATATCCTGGGGCAGGGCAGGACTTCCCTCCTTTCCTACCAGCAGCTATCCCACCTCAATGGCAGTGACAGTAGCCACTTCCTCTTTCCAAGCAAAGTAAGCAGCAAGGCTACAGACAATTTTTCATCCATCACCAGTTTAGGTCTGCTCTGCCTGCACACAGAACTAGAAAAACACCAGCAGAAATCACACTGGGCTACAAATGAATGAAATGGGCATGTCAGCTAATACAGGAGAGAAAAGAAAGGGCTTGCTGTAAATGCATCTACAAGTCCATTTTCTGCGTTAGCAGAGTTTGCTAACAGGAAAAGCAAAGAATGGCGTTGCTGGTTGTACATCACTTGCTCAGTATGGCTGTCCACAGTACAGGGATGGCTGAGGACCACTCAGCTACACATTTACAAGTTCAAGGGTAGTTAGCAGAGCTGGCTGGAGGATAACTTCAAGGTAGTGTCTCAGTGTAGGGAAGACAGTCTGGGCTAACTAATAATTATCAGGGAGGACAACTAAGGCAAGATACATTGTGAAACACGTCATTCCTGGTTCTACTGTCTGAGGCAACAACATCTGCTCTGATTTCCCAGTTAAAAATATTATACACATCCATATATGGGTTCTCAGTCAAACCATGCATACTAAATCTAAACAAAGAAAGTGAGATGTATTTACATTGTCTTTCTGAATACAGCCAACTTGTCTATGGTTATTTATTCCAGTTACACCAGGTTTTCATATATAATTATTTGCTAACATAGGAGATATTTCTTTACGCTGAAATCTCTACACTTGTCTCTCTCCTGAGGGAGGAGGGCAGGTTTGCTAGCATCTCTGAATCTGAAAATTTCTCTTGAAATCTCCCAAATTTTGTGGAGATTTCACTGCAGAAACTCTTCTGCTAAGCATGTCCTGCCTCTAAGCCAAGAGCCCCATCTCTGAACCACTCTGAACCAAACATCCCTGAACGTGAATGTAAAGGGAAAGGCAGATTGGGGCAGAGCTCAGGAAAACCTCACTGACATTATGAACACAGATGCCTGTGTTCTTTCCTCTAAATAAGGGATTTTTTTTTTAATTTTGCAAAGCAGGAGGAATCCCAGAAGCAGCAGTAACTTCAAAAGGACCTTCATACAGTGAACCTTCTTTGCATTTTGCAAGAGGGAGTCCATAACAACAGATCAAGTTGTAGTCACTGGCAGACTCTGAACACATTTCTTTTGATTAATTAAAGTTAGTTTTGTCCAGAAGTTTCATTCTCTTACATGGAGCCATATTTACATCTCCAAAGTGTCTGGGGAACAATACTTGTGAGGGACAAGTCTGGGAGGACGTGTGGACACTGGGAGAGGACACTCTGTTGACCTTTCCCAAGCAGCAGAGGACCTGAATGTACATCACAGTGAATAAAACCCAAGGAAGAGGATGTGACAGATGGGGCAGATAGTGGCTTACAAATACAGCAGAATAGTGCACCTAACCTGGCCTTCACCCTGCATTTTTGTCCATCTATATTTGGTGATGGAAAAGGATCTAGTCAGCACAAAATAAAATGTCCATTGATATGCAAAGATTAGCTCCAACCCTAAGCAAACTCCAATTCTAAGAAGGAGGAAAGCCTCACTAAGACTATTCCAGACCCCCATCTATATTTAGCAATGATATAATTGTCAGCCCTCTCCTCATTTTCAGCTGATTTCACCACGGTCCTGAACAGAAAGATCCTATGTGGTCCACAGGTAGCATGCTGCCTGGGAAGCTGAGCTCATTCTGGTTACACTGTGGAAGATATAATGTAGATTTCATAAGCATGCAAGATTTCTCCCTGGAACACTCAGCAGTTAAGGTAACATTTCTAGTTTGAGCACTTGGTTAGTATAACAGAGATCCTGAAATTTTTGCCAATACTGACAAACTGATGATGCTTTTCACAACTTTCCTCCCTGTTCTGATCTTACAGTTTTCCAGACTGAGGACTTACAACAGATCCCACATTATGTGCCTGAGCAAGAAAGTGGTATTAGACCTGGCACACATATGGATTTTGTCCTGACAAGAAGCAGCAATTTGGTCAGGAAATACTCTCAAGCTCAGAAGCTGTAAAACACTCCCAGGTTCCTCAGCTGGCATACAGTTCTGGTGATTAAACACAAAAGTACATGCACAAATCTTCTCAAATCTACTTAACACTTTGACCCTCCAAAAGTCTCCCACTCAGTGGCAAACCAGCTCTTCACTGCACTGACACATCTAAAAAGGTCTCAGGCTATGCCAGGGGTTGTGACAGCACTCCTGTGGCTACACTGCTTGTCTGCACAAGAGTAACAAGCCTGATGCAGCCTGGCTCCTCCAATGGCACACTCAGTGGAGCTGGCAAGTGCAGGGGCAGCAAATGCAAAAGAGCAAGAAGGCAGTGGCTGGGCTGGAAAAAAGCCATTTCTAGGCTCACAGTCATCTAGAGTCCCAAAGCAGCAGCTTAGTGCCCTGAATCATTAGGACTGTCAGGTCTGCATCAAAGGCACAATGAAACATGCTGTACTATTTATTACCTTCTTAAAATAAATAGTTTTCATGATTATAGTAATTTAGGAAAGCCCTGCAGCATGGGGAGCAGGGAATCGTGCTCTGGACATGGTTTGTTTTTGGAACCTGAGGTAATGGAGACACTCTAAATAGATGTCTGATAAGAATCTGTCACCAGATTAATTAGAATCCTTGCAAGCTGTAACTTAAAACACCTACCATGCTTAACCACTAGAATTTAAGGGGACAACACTCTTATTTTCAGTCATATTTTGCATTCATTCAATTAGTGTCAAACAATTGAGGAGTTGGTTCAATGCTGTAAGAAATAGAGCTGCATATGATTTGTTACTCTTCAGGCAGGTAATATTCCACAGTAATCACTGCTCACTTTGAATCAGGTATCTCTTAAGAGTATTTATTTACATTGGAAAAAAATATTGAAATCTCTTTAATGTGAAAATTGTCTGGGGATATAGTGTTAGAATTTATTATAAAATCAATATCTTTATGCAAGATTTTATGTACATTATTATAATAAGTTTTTCACAAACTTAAATTTTTGCTGTCACAATAATCAAAGCCAAAGCTCAGATGTGTTTTATTTAACATTTCTTATCCACATACATTAATTCTGGCTTCCAATTCTGTGACCTGAGTAGTTGCCTTGGTCAAGAAGGAGAAGGGAAAAGCACTTCATTGCAATTAACCTGCAACATTCTGTACTTCTGAAGAATAAAAGTCACACTGTATAAACAGTACGTTTCTGCCAGGACTGCAATAAACTAGGCCACTGGGCTCAATCCTCAAGTTTCCTTGACCTATTAAATTTACAGTAGTTTCAATGTTTGCTCCTTTCAGCCTGCTAATTCATTGTTGCAAGAAAAAAAAAAAAAGAAATCTATATTAGAAGTTCAGCTGCTTCACAGACTTTATGAGAAATTAGTAAACAGAAAACGCAACATTATAATTAGAAATGGAAGCAAGCAAATAAAGTTCAGATTCACATCTGTATATTTAAAATCTGTGATCCTCATTCATGCCCAACTGTAGTTACTGTAGGAACTCTCTCCTCTCCTTCTGAAGAGGATTTTCTCACTGCAGCTCACAGGGACATGGTTCAGTCCCTTCACTGTTTCAGCCAAGTAACGTGCTGCAGGGGTTATACACGGACATTTCAAAAATCGTTTGTCCTTAGAATGAGTACACAAACTTATCAGAAGAGCGACAAGTGCCTTCCATTCCCTTCTATTCCTCTGCCAGTGAATTCTTACTTGCCCAGGAATGAAGCAATCTGTGTAAGTAAGTATCTTATTTATTTGGTAACACTGTACGTTGCTGCTCATATCCTTCCCCTAAAGTATGGTACAGCATGTAACCACAAGGTCTCACTGAGTGTCTGTAGAAACCTGGTTATGAAAGAAGTGGGAATCAGTAGTTTATCAGGCTCGTGTGGATATGGGTGAAAATGGGGAGACCAGGCAATTATTCCTCATAGGCTGGACTGTAAATGGCCACAGAAGCAAATAATAAATAAACGATCTCTGGGTTGTAAGGGACATTCCAAGGTCATTTGCTCCAACTACCTGCTCAAAGGAGGGCTGACTTTTAAATCAGACTCAAGCAATCCTTACATGAGTCAGTTGCTGCAGAAAACAACAGGGAACTCAACCCTGCTGTGTGTTTTTGCACTGTGACACAGAGCAAATTACTTTCTGTAGTTCAAAGGACAAAGAAATGTGACAAGAACAGGGTAGATTTACTCCGAGGGGATGCAGAGTTTGCAGGAGCTCCGAGGCTGTCAGCAGCACTGCTGAGGGGACAGGGTTTATGGCTTATAGCAGCTGAGACCCTACATGGCAGCAGAGAGCCCTTCCACATCAGCCAGGATGTTACTGCTGTACACAGTTCTGTCAGCTATTATAAAATATGCTTAGAGATTAAAACAGACAGAACTTTTTAAAGATAACTCGTTTGCTATCGTGCTGTTTGAGGGCAAAAATATTTTAGTTTCCTCTTCTGTTCTGCGCCCATTGAGGGGCCACTGCACAAACGAAAATGAGTAGGTTGTTAGTGCTGTGGGAAGCACTGGTGTGCTGGTGGCAGGCACTGGCATGTGGTGGGTCCACTGGCCCACCAGCACACCCACCATTGTGTCCTGGATGCAGCAGGTCCAAATCAGTATTTTCAAAAACACTGACAGAATTTTTTCCATGTACAGTTTAGCCACACGTTTTTGGTTTAGAAACCCTTTAAGTATTTGATCATAGGATGTCAAGGACATTTGGCTTAAGAGGTGGAGGAAACTAGAAACCACACAAACGCTATGAATAGAAGCTATGAAAAGAGATGGCACATTTATGAACTCGGTCAAAGTGGATGCATATGCTGCTTTATTTAGGCTCATATCAGAGAAAGAAGCCCATGCAATCTTTAGCTCTTTACTTACATTAAAGTTCCAACCCCTGCTGTTTCATGGCATATTCCTATTTTTATACTACAGAAATCACCACCCATAAGTTTCCTTGTAAATTGCTTCCCAGCCCCAGAAAATCTTATACTGGCATAACTATGATATTAAACCTATCTTCATTTGCCTGAAAGATAATAATCAGGTGAGGTATTATCGAGTATTAGTGACACTCAGCAGTAACATCTGAGCTTACACAAAAAGCTCTGCTCCTCATGCCTGAATGACTCATATTTGCCACTAGAACAATAAAAAGTCATTAAAGAAAGTTGACTTTAAAAATATTGTTTGGAACCAGAGCAAAACATTTAATTATATCAAATGTCACAAAGGCTCTTTTTAATGTTGAAGTTGTTACAATATAAACAGAGTGAAGAGAGAGGCTGTGCTCTTTTTTTTACTGAAGACAAGGAGTGGAAAACCAGAAGTGAAAATATTTCTATCTGTTGGAAGTGGGAAGAAAAATATTATTTTATACATAATGATGTATATAGAGAACATTGTAACACACAGGCACACGTGTCAAGATACTAAACTATAGGATTATATTACCATTGGACTGCAAATTTTATATTCACTCAATCCTTATTGTGCCTTAAGCAGAAGTTTGCCTTAATGATATATACATTGCCTTCATTGAATGGTACTTACTTTCTGCTCACATGACTAACTGTTAAACACAGTTTCACAATATATTGGCATCAAAAGTGAAGGCAGCTGATGAAGTTCCCTGCTGCCACTGCCACTCCCTCCCTGCCACCATTGCCCCTACATCACTCTGGACCACTCCTTAGCCATGCCCTTATGGCTAGTTGAAGGGTCACATTAGGACACAGGTCACCAAAGTGACCTGGGTTTAAAATAAGCCACTGAAAATACAAGTGAATATTTTTAACTTGGAACATTTCAAAGATATGGCTTATGATGTGATGCCATGAGCAGTTTTAGTGACACAGCTGGTGTGGTGGCAAGCTGAGAGAATGGGGTGGAAGCGGGAGGGAAGAGGCCGGAAATCCTCAAGCCAGCAACTCTGCCATGCACTGTGGAACAATGCCACATGGGCAAGGTTTGCAAAATCTGATCCTCTCTCCAATTTCCTTTGGCATTCTTACTTGGATGCTATGATTACTGAAGTTTGGAGTACTTACGCCATGATGCCCGAGAGATGAAACATTTCAGCTGTTATGTATGACAAGTAACTGTACAGGAAGACAAAGAGTGGCTCAATCACTCGGATTTTATGGGTGAAACGGGTGGTAAAGGCTGCTACAAATCCCAAAAGGATTCCAATCAATACTCCACCGATCCCCACTATAAAGAAGTTAGCAATCCCAGCGAATATGTCAATAACCTTAATTGTGCGCATCTGGCAGAAAGACTTGAACAAATTGTACAGGACCTATGAGGAAAAAGAAAGCACATTATCTTTTTGAACTATTCTTAATTTCCCTTCATGTCATTATGTTCCTTAGCTTAAATGCTGAACTTTGAATGTCTCTATCTACCTTGAATTTGCTTTTTAGATATGCTGTTTTTTATGTCTGGCATATTAATTTTCATCCATATATACCAGGGAGATACACCAAGACAGATAAATATAATTACTCCCATTTTTGCAAATGGGACAGATTTCTTAACCCATGCTGTTCTGGTGGCCAGGAGCATAAATCTATGTAATTCTTCTTTAAAACCATTTATCTACAGAGCTCCTAATTTCTCCACAAATGTCCATTCCAGATTTTCCCCAGACTAAAAGACATAAAACAGAAGGGAAAAAAAAAAAAAAAAAACAACAGTTTCATAACCACTGAAAAATCAGTTTTTTTCAAATTTGTTTGATCTACATGACACTGAGAGGTAGAGTACTGAACTAGACCACAAATTAATTGAAATTGCTGGGGTAGGAAGAGATGTAAAGGCAGCTGGGGATGGACAGTGACCTCCTCAAGCAATAAAAGAAACATGGTATTCATTAAGCCGGTGCTCTTTCTCAAAATTACTGACCATTAGGAATCCAGTGATTTAAAGACTGTTAAAAATATTGAGTATTTCTAGATATTTGGATTTCATTGCCATTAAAAAACTGTTGCCATATGTTTGCCCAATTTAATTTTCAAAGCATTTATTAACCATCCTCCAAAACAAACTAGGTCAATGGGATTATTGCATTTTCTTAGCCAGAGACCCTTTTTGTTTTATACAGGAAACAGAACAATCTAAAGTCCACATTTCTCTAATATCCAGCATTTTAGTTTCTCCCAAACAGAAACTAATATAATCATTTATTCTTAAAGAAACTTTAAAGGGTTTCCCCATCTGCAGATCCACTTGGGAGATGTAACCATTCCCTGATGTTGCATGTATGCTCCTAGCCCTGCAGTACCAGGGTGACCACACTGTCCCCTTGTACAAAGCTAACTCTGGTCACAGGCACCTATTCCTATCACAGTGGGTTCACTGTGAGTGAGCCAGTGAAGGTCTTGGACAGCTTGCAGGAGTTAAATCTCTGCTTTCTCTCTGGGCTTGTTAGCACAACAGGTTTCTCTATCACGAATGCGATTTGAGAGAACAATGTTTTATCAGTACTTGCATTGTGCCAACAAAGTAGGTGTTTGAGTGGTGGCAGTGGAAGGATTTCTCACGTTTGCAGTCTTGTTCTCTCTCACAGGACAGAATATGAGCTGTTCAGCCCTTATTAGTCAAAACTGGGTAAGCCTTACAGAACTAAAAGTTTAATGCAAAGACATGGCTTATTATGGGTCCTTTGGGCTAAGAGAAAGGAAAAAACTGAAAGTGAAAAAAGAAAATATGTTCCAGAGCAAGCATGGAAATAGAAGGTCAAATCAAACCTAGAATGGTCACCAGTAATTTTCATTACAAAGCAGCAAATACAATAAGAGCAGGATCATTAGCTATTTATTTGGTAACAATGAAGCTCTCAGGATGAGTCCACTTGAGAGAAGTGTCCTTTTTCATCTGCACAAACTCCTTGCTGCTCTGAGGCAGACTCCCAGCCTTTTTTCCCCATTCCTTGTTGCCATTTACTGTGAAGAACAGGAAAGAAATATCATAGGCTCCAAAGTTTTTCCACCTGTTTTGATTTGTGGACCTTATGGATTTGCATGGAGAGAAGTAGACCAGAATGAAACCTACTGACAGTAGGAGTGCCTTTGTTGGTCACTTTACAAGGACCTCTCATTCCACAGACTCCCAGGACTCCATTAATCACAGACTGAAAAATACTGTTGACTTGTGTTGTGTGCAAAGAGTTTTCCTGAGTCACTTGTTGAAATTTGGGACAATCCCAGAGTTGTGTTTTTCTCTAAGAAACCGACAGAATTTGACCTGGCAGAATACTCTCTTGGTACACATTAGGGAAGCTGATTATTTTACTTAATTTGAGTTCTAAATAGTATTTTTTATATTTTAAAAAGTAATTATATAAATATATACGAGGCTAGTCTCTTAACTAAGAGAACTGCAAGGTTCTTTGAATGAAGCAGATAATTTTGATCTATCCAAGCCTTTCCATAACGTTCCTTTCACTTCATCTTCACAGAAAATATTCACTCTGCAAATAGAATGGAGCCTACTGCTCCACATGGAGACATCCTCATAAATCTCAAGTCGAATGCCATAAATTATTTGTAAGAAGAAGACCAATTTTCTCCTTTGTACCTCAGCCATGGTTAAAGCAGGAGCTACAACTATGGAATGTGGATTTTAACCTCATTCCTATTGTCTTTTATTTACAGTGTTGCAAATGAGATCAAAATCAGGTTTGCTTCCCTTTTACTCTACAGCAGTTCAGTTTTACTGAGCTTTCTCTAAACTTCCAGGTGCATCAAACACCAACTCTAGTCACATATTTAATGCATTTGGTGTGAGAACGAGGATTTTTTGAAGTTCTAGATTTTCATTTACTCAGTAACTTTCAGTTGAACTCACTGAAGGTCACACCGAGCAATATTATTCACTGATCACTTTTTAATCTTGTCTCAGAGTATCTCTGAAACACTAATTGCTTATTTTCATCAGCTCAGTTTTTAAGTTTTTAATTCTAAAATTACTTTAAAGCACTCTAAAATAATGTTGTCAGCAGATGCAGAGTACAAAGTACTGCTGTAATGTTTTCTATCACAGGAATAATATTGTTCTAATGACACTGGCTCCTTTTTTCTGATTTTAAGCCCAGAATTGGAGTTTGAATTGCTAACACTCAGCTGTGATCCTATCATTTATTATCACCTTGCTCATTATGGACTCAGTTTTTTGGTAAAGCACCAACTTTGATCAAGAATCCAATTGTCAAACATTGTCCTCTCCCAAATTCAAGTTCCAAAATTCCACCAGTGGGGGAAAAAGAACACGCAAATGCACAGACATATTGCAAAAAGTATTAGGCATGGAAGACCACTTGAAAAATGGAGCAGAATTGATACTCCCGAGAAAACACACCTCTCTTTGTATACAAAATGAAGGTGTGGGAGCATGTTCTCTGGAAAGAAAAGCACAGATGACACTGCTATTCTATTAAAAGCACATTTAATAAAGCCACTCTGTTTTGCAATGCTTATCTGTGTAGCTGGTTATATGATATTGCAGTGGCCATAGGAATTAGGCAGCTTCCATGGATGGCCAACCCGCATTCAACTCCTTTCCTACTTCATCCCCACATCCCACTGCGGGCCCCTGCCAGGGCACGTGGGACTCCAGGGCTCCAGAAGACAAAAGCTGAAAGGTTCTGAGCTCTGCTAGTTGCTGATCCTGTCAGCTCCCTGTAAAACAGGGGCAAGGGAAGGGAGAGAACAAAACATCACCTCCTCCAAGCACAGGGCTGAGTGGCCCAGCAAGGGCTGCTCCAGCAGCATCTGCTGTGGGCAGGGAAGGCAAGGTCCTCTAAGGGCAACCCCAGGAATCCGTGACGGCCTGGGTAACCTTTTAGGTATAATCACATGATTGCAGGGGTGCAAAAACATAACAAGGAACCATTAGCAGACCAATTCTGTGTACATGGAAACAACTTGATCTCTATCCAAGTGCTACCTTTAAGCGATAGGAAGTAAGTCCAAAGGTACTCTACATTCCTTTTCACTCCTTCATAAATATATGTAAGGCCAGCTCATTACTGGACAGTCCCTACAGACTCCTCAGATTATCTTAGAGCATCTGGGGAGGCAGGCCATAAGGAAACCTCCAGAGAAGGCAATAATGATGCCTACAGGAAAGATACACATTAAATTGCCATGCCAGCCCCCATAAAAAATGGTAGTTTAGAAAAATTTGCCTTTGGGAAGTAGAATGAATATGAATATGAATATGCCAGTGATCGGGATGCAGAGTTTTCCTAGCAAATCATGCTGTATTAACTGCTGCCCCAGTGGCTGAATTTGTCATTGAAATAAGTGATTTTGGTTGGAAAAATCCACCAGAAAACAAGTTTTAAATAACCAGATCCTTTTCCCCCAGAAAAAAATAATTGTTATGAATAGACATCCATAGCACAAGTGGACATTAGAGTGACTAGAGACAGACCCAGCCACGGCTGAACTGAACTGCTAAGCCTTTTGAAATTCAGTATGTACACCTATTTATTTACAGGACTGGCTTAAAGTACCAGTTTAGCATTGGCAGCTAACTGTAAGCTAATGACAAAATCTAGGCTTTCAGGCAAGCCTGTAAGAGGAGATGTGATTCAGCTGACTGGATAGCAACAGATTCAGGTAAAGCATGCAGTGTAAGTGAAAAAATAATATAGTATTCCCACAGACACACAAGAATTTATCAATACCAAAGCTCAGAATAAATTATGATATATACATCTGTTAAGCAGGAAGGGAAAGTCCATGAAAAGGGAAAAACAGAAAAGGCAAAGTCCAAGAAAAGGGGAAAACAGGACAATTTTGCACAGAATGGGACTGGAATATGAAGCCAGGGACAGAGATGGGAAAGTGCAGACCAAATTAATGGGTTTTTCTGATCTTTCCAACATATGAAAAACTGTACTTCTAAGTCTCACAAAACAGAAAACATGCTAGGACATAGTTGGCATGGGCAGGACTTCAAGGCATGGATAATCAGCACTAACACCCCAGACAGTGTCATCAGGTACAAATGAGGGACACTGGGGGGATAATGGAATTTTCAGATTGCTGTCGTCAGGTCAGCACAACAACCCCAGTTCAGCTAGTTAATGATTAGAAATTACTACCTCCAGGTGGCTGTCTTATCTCACCTGTAGCCTGGGATACATGTATTGGTGATTTCAGGGCAGTTCCAAGTGGATGGGTATATGCAAAAAGTTAACCTCAGCAAGGTCCTGTGACATCTCCACGATTTGCCATTCTCCCCATTAACACACTGCAACACCCCACACTGGCCCTTTCCCTTTCCTGTCCAACAACATTTCTGCAGGTGAGGAAAACCTACAGTTTCAGATTACAGAAGTAATAGAATTACAAAGATACAGGAGTTAGAGTGATCAGTAGTAAAATTCCTACAGTAAATATGCTACCATTACTCTCATGAAGTAAGACTACTGTGGTTTCTAAATCTAAAGTTTAAAGAATTAGATAGACAAACTAGCACTCTTTGACTTCCATCTAGTAGCAAACTGTAACAACCAGATACAAAGCAATACAATGGAGTGGCATGTAAACAATCATACATCAGTTTTATCAATTAATCATTTATCAAGTAACTTACCACAGTTATAGCATCATTCAGCAAAGACTCTCCAAACACCAGGATATAAAGCTGCTCATTGACATGGATATTTTCAAAGACAGCTAGCACCGCCACAGGATCCACAGCTGAAATGAGGCTGCCAAAGAGCAAATTCTGCAGCAAAGTGATATCAGTCAAACCAAATGCACTGATCTGGCAAATTCCATACAGGGAAATTCCAATGCCGATGGCATTCCAGAGTGTGCCCACCACAGCATACCAGAATATGGTACCAAAGTTCTCAAAGAACAGGCGAGTTGGCATAAAGTATCCAGCGTCGAGTACAATAGGTGGTAACAGATACAAGAAAAACACATCACTGTTCATTACAGGGGGGGACTTCTCCTCTGCTCCAAAAATAATCCCACCAAGAAGCAATCCAACCAGAATAAGGAGACAGCTTTCAGGCACTATTGAGGGCAATTTGTGGTAGAGATGAAAGCCTTCAAAGGAAATTCAAACACAAGAAAGGGAAACAGTTATTTTTAAAGAATCCATAAGATTATTCTGGATTCTGTTATTGTCATTTCTATACTAAACAAACAGCGATTGCAAGGCAATTTCATTTTCATTGCAAAGACTGAACTGGACATCCACAATGGGTCAGGGCAAATATGTTGGTTAGCATAGTTAATTGCATTGATTTGGTGGAGAGACAAATTAATAGCTAGACATTCCACTTAACAGCTAGGCTGGATGGAACAATTGTGTGCAAGTGTTCTCTCTGTGAAACTGTGGGTTTTGTTTTTTTTAATGTGGAATCCTCCAGAAACACAATCCAAACACTTCTCTAGGGTAAATTACATTTAGATACATCATACCAACCACTGCTTCCTCTCTGGAAAGCTTCACAAAGGAGTTTAAAGAGTACTTTAATTTCATTTTTACTTTTAGAGTCTCAAAGCTAGTGAGGGGAACTAGCACATGTAACCTCCACCCAGTCACCCATGATCACTTCCCCTCCTACTGGGAGGAAGCATTTACAGATACAGTTATTATTATTTTTAGTGGAGCCTCCAAATTAATTTTATTTAATTTATTTCAAATTAATTTCAAAACATTAATTTCATGTTTTTCCATAAAGTGACAATAAGTTGTAGCCTGTATTAATATGTCCATTCTTCTGTATCATATGAATTGTAGTAGAGTCAGTACTCTCTCATAAAAATCTGTGCAAAGTACTGAAGACATTAATTTTAAAAGATTCTGAATGAGGACTTAGTGGTTGAATGTTACTCAGCCTTCTAAAACTCTCAAAGCCATGCAGTTTTGATGTAAAGATTCCAATTATATAGAAGTTGGCTGCTGTAAGGATAATTCTGGTCATGAATAGGAAAAGTTTTGAAGGAACTTACTCTGGCCAATCTAATGGAATGATCAACCTTATGCACCAAGGTCACATTCCAGGTCCCAGTGATGCCAATCTTGTCCAGACTCCTCCTTATCTATATTTGGCCCACATAATTATATAGAAATTGATCCACACCCACAAGATCCCACAATCCCTGCCTAACTAAAAAGCATTTAAATTATTTTAAATGAGAGTTGCACGGAAACACTGGGTGTGGTAATAACGGCATCTATTTCAGTAAAACTATTTCAGTAAAAATCACACCTGTAGTCGAAACAGTTAAATTACTGCAATCTTGGTATACTTTGCATCCAGTTTCCCAGTTTCAGGGTTATGTATCTTGTAACATCAATTTTGTTATTTCTCCTTTCACCATAGATTTTTTTCCCCAGTTAAAAGAAAGCCTGAACTTATAACTAGGAAAAACAAATGGTTAAGAAGGAGCAAGAGGAAAGTTGTTTTAATCTATGGACTTTTTACTTGTATATTCTGTAACTATTAAAGGTATTTTTAAAAGCAAAAAAGCTCAGAGTGCATTTTTTTCCTTTTTGAATGAACACAGACTGCTTTAAATAATTAGAAACACAGCCTATGTGATTCATTAGAAGGACTTCCAAACTCATTGCCATTCTTCAAAACCAGAATCACCAATGTCCTATGTTGGCAGAACAGGTAATGACCCTGGAAAAATCAAGAATTTGCAGTTGGAGACTTGCCTCTTCACCTTTCAGCCGCCTCCATATAAACATTTTATGATTCATCTTAGTTTCTGCAGTGTCAGAAATACAATTCCAATATAATGGTCAGAAAGTTTCCCCCGAGTAAATAGGTTTTGCCAAAAGCTTTTTCAAAAGTAAATTTTCAATAATTTCCTCACTCAAAATTAAAGAGAAGGGAAATTTTGTAAATGCAGCTTTTGGCAAAAACAAAAAATCTCAAGCTGTTGTAATACAATGGCAATGAAATGTTTACTGTGAATAAAAAAATTAAGATCTTTTCTTCTTTACAAATCACTCTGGAAAGTCCATAGTCTCTCAGAGATTTGGGATTCCACCTCATTCTTAAAGGCAATGGAAAGACTCCCACAAAGTTAAATATGCTTTTTATTCATGTAAACAGCATCAAAACTTCTGGAAGATTTCCTGACTACATGAAAAGTATTCGAGGGTGATTAGGGAGTGGCTATGGCTCCTGATTTGAAGGAGCAGAGCTAGGATTTAGAATCCATTGCATGTCAAGTCAGTAGCAGATGCTCTGCCCAATAAGGGACATCTTCCCTGCTCTGATGGATTCAAAGCCACAGGGTCAGGATCACCCTGGGAGTAGACCCTCTGAAGTACAGGAATGTTCAGACTTTCATGATGAATGCAAGACTACAGCTACTTTCTTCTCCTCTGACCCTGTCCTTGGGCTTCAGGTTATGCAGTGACTCAGCTTCAACAGCATGGAAGATGTTTACTGAGTAAGCATCCTCCATATATCATAGCAAAAACGGCAGCAGGACACTTATCTAAAGTCAAGTTCAGTATGTTTCAAGATAAAAATCCTTAGAATCCCAGTTTCCTTCTTTTATGGGGGGAGTGAATTCCAGTGCTTTCTGATGCTGGAAATGCCACTGAGATGAGCACCTCTGAACAGCTTAAACCTTCTTGCAGGAGAGCAGGACTGGAAGGGTATCGACTCACTTGCCAGAAGAAACACTTCTCATTGTGCATTTGTGATTAAACATAGAAATTATGGGAATCTGGATCGGTAACACAATATTTTGTAGGTTTAGTAGCATAAAAATTAAGCAAAACTGAGGATTATGTAGATTACTCTCACTGCTTAGAGACTCCAGGATATTCAGGTGCAATGGCCCCATCTAATATACTTATGGAGTCCATCAGCATGTGAGTAACACACTTCTAGTATCAACACACAAAATAAGAAACAAGTAGAGGTAGTAATAAAATAATTCCATTCAAGGCAATTTATTAGATTTCAAATTGTGCTCACTTACTGGAATAAAAAGCACTATGTTTCTAACGTCCTTGTGAAAACGCACCTTGTCAAAATGTTCAAGTTCTGCTTGACAGCCTCAGGCTTTCCTTTCTTATGCTGCCTTTCTTGCTCCCTCTAAACCAAACTTACAGTGACATGATCACAGGCAGGATCAGACAAACTTTTCAGGTAAATTTCCTACAAAAATTAGCAAATCTTGGAACACTTCAGCCCTGGCGACACTGCACTCCCGTGAAAACATATTTGTTAAAAGATTCATAATCAGTGCTGCAGTTGAGTATTCTTTGGGACCTTTCACAGACTGAGAGAGCTGTTATTACACAGGACCCAATCTTCTGAGCTCCTCACAGCTGAGAAGACCTTAGGGATCTGTTCATAAAGGTTTGATATTCGGCAGTGCCAAGTGTAAGCATTCAGTGCCTAGCCCCAGAAAGGAATTTGTGATGCCAGATTAAGCACCGAAGTTTCCTGGGTAGTGCGGGAGTCTCGAGGTGGATTTCACACTGCCTGGCATGTCAGGGGCAAGATGCCTGTGCTGCCCAGCAGGAAATGATGAGGAGAAGAATGCATCAGAGAGCCTCATCTCTCAGAGGGCCCCTTTTAGGGCCACAGGCAGTGAGATGGGCTGGGAAACCCATCTCCATCCTTTTGAATCGAGACACGTGGCTCACTCCTGGTAACCAGCAGGACTTGGCAGAGCATCATTTAGGTATCTTGGTGGTCCAAAACTGCCTATCTGGGCTACTTTCAATAGAAAAGAAGGCATAAACCAGTGAAAATCTGATGTGGAATGTGACTTAGGAGCGATGGGAGCCTGACCTGGGAAGGTTTACCTGATGCACTCACTGGATAAGGACGCACAGACAGAGCTCCAGGAGCAAGAACTGGATGTTCCTAATTCCAGTCCTGGAGTCAGGGCGCCTGCAGATAGGTGTGGTGAAGCTGAGCACTGCCACACCTAGGGCCACTCCTGGATCTGGCCCTCATTGCTCTGCACACATGCACTGAAAACAGCATGCCCTAGATTAGCCACACTTGCTTGCATCAGGTGTAACTGAAAGGATTTTAAAATTATATGTGTTTTTCTTCACTTATGCTGTTTGCTTGCTTACTTACTAGAATCAGACTGGAAAATTAAAGCAGTCAGACAATTTTTTTTTTTTAAACTTTCTAGATACCTGTGCACTAGCAAAATACCATGAGAGACTGTACAGTTTTACAGAAATTATATCTTATTGTGTCTATGTGTATTTACATGTTTCAAATGACTTCCCTTTTAATAAAAACCTTTCATAAAACAGAAACTCTTTCAATAGTTTTAGCTTATTCAAGAGTTTTTGCTTTATCTAAACTCACAAGCCAGCTCCTTTTCACTACTCAACAGGCTAAATTCTCTACCAAACTCCCTATTTCCTGATTATTACAGTTCACTATATATTTGAGAGTATCATATTTGAACTTAGTCCTGATTCTGCAAACACCTAAATGCATACTTAAGACAAAGCATACACATTTAATGCATTAAGACACATGTATCAGGATGCATGCCTGCTTAATGGCTGCAACACAGCATTTCTGCAGGAAATAATGATAGCAGACCAAGTTACTTGGGTCAAGGATCAGGCCCCCAGCTACGATGTTAGACATGGCAGGAGGTGAGTACAAAGTTTTGTTTTTTCACAATCTTAATTACCTGACCAATAACCAAATTGTGACACTGTCTATTTAAATGTCACAAGCAAAGATTAAAAGTTTTAACTTTGATAAAAATGTTTTATCAGAATGAGCATGATGATATTTTTTATGATAATCTGTGCTGCAAAGTCAAAGTTCCAAATGAAAAAACTACAGTGTGGGTAAAATTACTTATTTTGTTCCCAGAGCTTTATTCCTTACATTATCTTCTAGGTAAGAAGATACAAAGTTCATAATTCATAGAGATTTACTGGATCTTAAATAGCTATCCAGCAGATCATTACCTGACATTCTTTAGATTATTATGCTGTACTCATTTCTCTGTTTGGGACATAGAAGCTAACTGAAAACATGACACATAAGCTGCACAAAGATCAGTGAAACTATGCAATGCAAATGTTTTCCACATGAGGGAAGAGGTGGCCTTCCTTACTCTTAGAGTGCTGTCTTTTCTATTTTTCTCTAAATGAATGGTGGAAAAGCAGAGTAAAGAGGAGGCATACTCTACCCTCATCAATATTTGCTTTTCATCGATCCGCTGTTCTGCTTAGAGACTGTCATTATACCCGGCGTTATTTTAAGAAAAAAGAAGACAGTGCTCAAATGACAGCAGAGCGATCAAGAAAAAGTCAGTCATGCTCCGGGTGAACTCCGGGTTTCCTGGTCCTCTTAGCCCAGGATTTACCCGTCTCTGTTCTCCTCCGCACCCTTCCGAGCTGAGAGGACCCCGAGTTCTTCCAGCCAAATCCCGCCCGGGCATCCCGCTCCGCGGAGGAGCATCAGCCCCGTCCGTCCGCGCCGCGCCGGGCACGGACCGCCCGGTCCGCGGGAGCGGCGGGGAGGGAGGGTGGTCCCACGGCCCGGCCAGGTACCGGCGGGGAGGGAGGGTCGCCCCATGGCCCCGCTCACCGATCTTGGCCAGGGAGGCCAGCAGGATCCAGAGCGTGATCTCGAAGGGGATTTGCACGTGGGGGTAGTCCAGGGTGAAGACGTGGAGCCGCGTCTCCTCGAAAGCGGTGCCGCTGGGGCTCGGAGGGGTGCCGGTGCCCATCGCCGCGGCGCCGGGCAGCTGCCCTTCCGAGGTGGCCCGCGCCTCCGCCGCGCCGGCCGCCAGCGCCGCCAGCACGGGCAGCAGCGCGGGCAGCGCCGGCGGCAGGGGCGCGGCGGGGCGCGGGGGGCGGCCGCGGCTGCCCATGGCGTCCCCGCTGCGCTGCCCTACAGCCCCGCTGCCCCGGCCGCCGCCACCATCCCCGCGCCGCGGGCACCTGCCGCCGCCGCGGCCCGCGGGCCCCGCCTCCTCCCCGGTGACTGACTGGGCGAGTCCCGGCCGGCGCCGCCGGCTGCCCGCTCCGCTCCGCTCCGCTCCCCCCGAGCCGCCCCCGGGGCCGCCCCCGCGGGGCCAAGCCGCGGGCCGGCCCCGCCGCAGCCGCCCCCGCCGCCCCCGGGGCCGGGGAGGGACCCTGCTCCGGTGTGCTCCGGGGGCCAGCCCCCCCCGGCGCTGCGGCTGAGTGGGCGCTCGGGCACCCCGGCACCAGCTCCGGCCCCCCGGCACCTGCGGGGATGAACGGGGCTGCACAGCTGGAGGCAGAGCCGGGGGTGTGCCTTTAACTGCAGATTACTCTAAGAGAGATATGTGTGCAGTCACAGTCATATAAATACATACGTATATATTTATACAAACTAACCGAAAGTGTTAGCACACGCTGTACCGACGCGCATGTGGATACATATCTAGTCTCTAAATGCATGTATCTAAAAGCAATTTAGGGACTTTATATGGATGCATATACATCAATACACGTACGTCTAAATGTATATATATGTGTATATACATATGTATATATAAATTTTTTATATATGTATATATATTATTAAAGTAATTTTTACATATGTATGTGTGTATGAATATATGTATTTTGCCTTTACCAAATGCAGAAAAGGCGCTTCTGCCACATAAATGAAAGACAGCATTCTGTTCACACTAATTAAGAGTAAAACTCTGTTAATTTGGAGAGCTAAAAGAATCAAAACCACTACACAAAACTGCTGTTTCTGCCCAGCTGAACTGAAACCACAGCAAACACGCATTGTATACATATATGTACGCAGGTTCATATATATGTGTATACCTGATATAGAATATTGTTATTTTATATTCCATGATATAGTCGTATATTTTATATTTAATATGTAAAATAACATATAGTATATTGCCTATATGTTTCCTCCTCTCAAACATGTGACAGGCACAATCCCATTTCTGTTAATTAAGAGATATGCATTCTATAAATTGAGGCAGTTAAAAGTACACATTGTATTAGCAGATATATGGTTGCTCATACATATATTCTCATATAAATATATAAATATTGTATATAAATATAAATACATAAATAGTTGTATATAAATATACAACTGATAACATATTTATGTGCATCTTGTTGCTTGTTGCAAATATTGAACATGTGATTGGCAAAATCTTGTTTCTAAAGGCACTGGGATTTGATTCCATCAGATACTGCTGAGCACCAGGTTTCTGTATTTCCTGAAAGAATGGAATCTCCCCCGTGATTTACTCATGACTTCACCACTTATGAGTAAGACAGTATTCCAAAGCTCAAACTCATAAAATCTTTAGAGCACACCATTCTGCGTGCCTCTGTAGCAAAGCATATCTTTCTTGCTTTCCAATAAAACTAAAGCAGGAAGTAGGAGTTATTTTTTCCACAAGTTTATCAGTGGCTACTGTTTCTGTAAGGTCTTAAAGTTCAGAATCAATTAGCTGAGTATCTGTAGTTGTCATTTGCCTTCAGAATCTGAAAAAAGGGCACTAAGCCTGTGGTTTTTAAGACATGATATTAATAAAAAATTGTTCTTTATCCACAATTCAGTCAGGAAAACATGTTTTCGCATCAAACCAGTATATACACCATCTAAGTCTCTAGCTTGATGCATCATCTTTTTCTCTTCTTTTGTTAGATTTATTAGATTCTCTGATATAAGAGAAACACATAAATATTGCCAATTCTGAGGATATTTCCTTTATATGGAAAAGGAATACAAAAAGAAAATGGTCTTTCATTTGTGAATCTCCTTGTCCCAGTCATACCATCCATAAGAAGAGAAATTTAACCCTCAGGTGAAGATGATAGCACTATTTACTATAAATAATAAATTTAATTCAATCTAAAATTACAAGATCTGTAATGGTACTTGCATGTCACATTTTATGATCTTTTCTGCAGATGAAGAAAACCATTCTGAAAAATACAGTTACAAAAGCATCAATCCTAGGATCCCTTCTAGCTATCTACCTATAGGATGCTGCTCTGAACTGAGACTTATCTTCAGTAGTGTCGAGTACTGGCAGGAGCAAGCTATCCCATTGACCCTTTTCTCTAAAATCACTTCATAATTCTGATCTATGCTGGAATTCATACCCCCTTCCAATAACACAGACAAAACACACTGTAGAGCAGGGAACTGAGCCCTTGTGCAGCAGCCCTGCAGGTGCACCAGCCGCCAGGCCAGTGTTTGGAAATTTGTGAACTGCCTGAGGAATTTCACTTTGCCATAAGAAGGGAAGGAAGGCTTTGAGTGGGAAAAGACTGAGTCATACAAAAGTGGAGGAAGGTCCCTTCTCATGGAAAATCATTGCTGCCCTGTTCATTACAAGGCAGTGAGGGATGACAGAACACAGCTGCTGCATGCTGGCAGAGACAGAGAGATGCTTCAGCACCCAGGTCATGCACTTTTAGTCACAAAGTTTCACCCACACAAGGAAAATGGACCCTTCCTTGGGGCACCATCCAGACATTTGCCATTATTTGCCATTATGTCCTCTTACTGTCCTCAACTCCAAAAATAAAAGGGCACAGACACCAGAAATCCTTCTAGCTCTGACACTGCTGTGGGTCTGGTTAATAGGCTAACTTTCTTTTTATATTAAGAAAATGAGAAGTTGGAAAATGGGAATCAAAAAAATGAGGGAAAGATGTCATTAATCTTGAGGCTGGAGACTTACTTACGTGCCAGTAATAAAAAGGGGAATAATGCATTGACACAAATCCTAAAATACTTAGAGAATATAGAAAATGGGAATTAAGACTAATTTATTAGTGATGATAGTTTATTATTACACCAAAGTAATATATTTTATGAATGGATTGTACAGATGAGAATATCCACCATTTGAATAGGAATTGCCTTTACAGAATAGAATGATGGGGAGTGGACCGTATTTGGCTTAGTTCCTAGCTGAAATGTTTGCAGTGAAGCTCAGCATGGTATGAGGTATTGAACTGCTTGTGAGGATTCTGCCAATATTTTATCACATGTCGCTTTTGATTGCATCCAGCCCTGGTCCCACAGATGCTGGGGGTTTCACCACAGGTGGAAGGTCATTGAATCCAGGCAGAGCTTTGCCTAAGACAGCAGAAGGAGTATGATATTCCTATTACCTGTGCCTCACCCAGGCAGGCTGTGTGAGGCAGCAGCAGCAGCTTCACTGCCCTCCACTGCTCCTGGGACTGCAGGTATCTGTGCAAGAAGCAGCTTCTCCTGGAGCCATGACTGGAGACCTCACCACACAGGGAAAAATATCCCTGCTCTTCAATGGTGCCCGAGAAGGGAAGGGAGGGGGCTCAGGGAGAGCTGTAGAGACGTGAAGGTGTGTTCCTGGCGCCGCAGTGTCTCGTCATGGCTCTGCACCTGACAGCTCAATGCATCTGCTTCCACTTCAGAACAATTTTCTGTCAGGTCGCTCCGCACCATTTCAATGACAGCACAAACAGCAAGCACGTACGCCGCACTCGCCCGATTCCAGCTGATCCATAGAGGACCTTCCCGCAGTGCCCCCGCCGCTGCCTCCCTGGCCGCGCTGCGCTGTGCCATCTGCGCCCGGCGCACTTTCATCTCTCTAATTCTGCTCGCAGGCATTGTCTGGCTTACCAGATACAGCGCTAACAGCATTTCACGTGACAAAGTGCATGTTATTTCATACATCAAGATGCTAACTCACATGATGCAGTTTGTTTACCTTTTAATCCGTTTATTGATTATTACTGGAAATTGCTAGCAGAGCAGGGGGCGGCCCAGGGTACCCACAGAGTGCTGTTTGGGAAAGGGAGGCATTGGCAGATACAGCACACAAGTCTGAGTAGCCTGAGTGGTTCATACAGGTGTTAGGACAGTTTGGTTTTACTGTCATTGGAGTAGGCACTGGGACTTCCTTATTGTAAGCATGGCTTTAAATTACAGGGCTGTATGTTGTCTGTTTCTGAATCCAGCTTTATCTTTTTAGTAGGAAAGATCAGTCTATTGCTATTATAAAATCTTTGCTTTCACAATGAAAAGCAAAAGTAGTAATTTGGAAAAAAAAAAAAAAAGAAAGAGAATTTTCACTGTATCATAAATTTAGTTCCATATTTTAGGGATTCCCTTAGAATCATGAAGTCATATTTTCACTCTTGATGTTCTGACTGTCTTGGTCATCAGAGAAGCATTCTAGAATGTTAATGTAACTATTTTGGTAACTAGATCCCATACAAGAAGTGTTATAGGTCTTCTCTTGTAAATATGATCAAAAATCAAAACGGTTGGAGGGAAAATCATAAATATATTAATAAATATTTGTCTGTAAGTTTCATGGCTGTTCTAGTTTGACAGACAATTTGAGCAAATAAAAAAAGAAAGTTATATTCTATTGTTGATGTCTTATTTTGATGAAAATTAGCCCTGTGCAGAGAAGCTTACTGTTACACACTTCTTAAATTTTCCCTGACACAGCCCATATGGCAGTATTGTAAAATCTGTGCTCCTTGTTCAGAAGAAAAGTATAAATTTCACCATTCTTCTTAGGAAGTTCTCCAAAACAGCCAAAGACCTTTTCCAGTTTTCCCCAAAGGTATTTTCCCCTAATGCACAGGAGACTTAAACACAGACCACCTTTCTGAAGTACATTAGTGTGGTACTAAAATAAATTTGTTTAAAAACCTAATATTTTTATTAGAAAAAGGAAGTTTCAGGGCTATATCAGTCAAAGACATGGTTTATCTTGACACCTGCAGCTCTATTGGAATCACAATTACACAAGGAAAGCCTGTGCCCATAGTACATACAACCATGATGTTCCAGGAGTTAAGTGAAAACATACACCAAAGAGGAGACCAAGATTTTTAAATTTTTTTTGCTCATTTTAGCCGTTTAAATTTTTTCCACTCATTTAGAAGTAGCCTCATTGAAGATTTAAGCATTATAAAATACAAACAAGCTTGACTGAGAGTGTTTTTTCTCTGGGAGTGGGGCTAGTCACTCACCTACATGCGTTATGTTAACAATCATTTCTTAAAACCTATTCCATTAGGGGTTAGACTCTTTTTATAAGGGCTGTGTCATCAGGGCCTTGGCTGAATAACTCTGTCTCTAAATCCACTAATTAGTGAATGAATATATCAACTATCAAATGATTTATTATCCATAAAAGATCAACTGTCCATTGAGGATGTGTTTTTCCACAGACCTTTCCAGGACTGCTTAGCAACTGCCCCCATAAACCAGGTCCACCAGAGGCATTATACCTTGCTTATGTAGGGATTTTAATGGCAGCAATTTAGCTCTGCAGGTCTGAACTTTGGTTAGCCATTTTAAGGCCCTTGGTCTATTAGCTGTTGTGTCTGCACAACTTGTTTTACTTAACTGGAAAGAGTTGAGAAAGGGGACAGGGACCCTCAGCCACCTAATATTCCAGGACTCCAGGAATCATAGAAGCAGCAGACCACCTGGTTATAGGTGCAGAACACGAGGGAAGAAGCACAACTGTTTTATTAGTCTTCAAAAGCAGCCCCCATAAATGAAGAGCTGAATTCAGAGTGATGGACTCTGCTTTTCTGGGGTTTCTTTAGGCCACACTCAGCATCAGCCCCAGCACCAGTCACAGCGTGAAGCCCTGAGGGAGCAGAGTGTTGCTGCTTCTGTGGATTACAGGCAACCACCTCCCCAAAGCCAGGACTAATCTGGTGTCAGGGTAATTGCACCCATGTGAACACTCTCCTAAAGGCTTTTCCTAAGGCTTTCCCCAGCCAGCAGGTGTGTACACAGCACTCTGCTCACCATGAGTAAGCATCTCTAGCAGATTCAACCAGGAAGCTCTGGAGAGCCTTTTGTGCCTCACACCAAATAACAGAGAGGTTTCAGCAGCACTGCAGGGCATCAGAATCAAATATCATCCCAAAGAACAAAAAAGAGACCTGTCATAAACTACTGCAGGAGCGCTAAGTGATTTTTCTAGCTCCAGAGGGACATGTATAACCCTGAAAGACTAATAACGCCTGAAGTTAATTTTGGATATTACTTCAAAGTAAAGTATCCTTCAGTTCATAAGACAGGCAAAATCAAGAGGAGTTGCCCAGAGAGTGATTGTAGTGTTTTTCCTTTTATTACTTCTGTTTCAGGTGATCTAGATATCACTGAAAAGTTACATTGTTGGGTATATTTGCTGAAAATCTAGAATTTAAGATGATAGGCTGGCCTCCTTCTCTTAAGGCTTAGAACAATCTAATTGTTTAATAGCTAAGCAACATGTTTAATGTTTAAACAGTAAATCCCCTCTTTAGCTCACTCTGCACCAGGACGCTTAGTCATTGAATGATTTCTGAGGCTGTGTCCCCACGCTGGCTGTCAAAAGTAGCCACTGTTCTCAAGCTTAGCACCTGTCACTGCCATGAATACAGAAATACTAATTTAAATGTTTAACTTTTGGAGGCAAAAAAAGTTAATGACTAAAAGAACACCTCCAGTTTTAGCCTTACAATGCCATCAAAAACAATGAGAACTTCCCTTTGAAAGCAGAGTTTGATAGATTATGGCAGATATGATAAACATATTTCTTAATGCTTTCCCATGAGTTCAAGTGTTGAAATTGGAGGCTGAAGTGATTCCTTCAGTGCTGTAACCCATATTTACAACTCTGACAACCTTTGAAGCATAGAGGTGTAACCTCTGTTTGCAAAGGGCAAGGTAAAGAGTGACCCAGTCCTGCTAAGCTACATTTCCAGCTCCCTCTTTGCCACTAGATTAATGGCACAAGTGTGTTGAACAAGTGTTGCTCTAAAAATGCTGAGGGGTTGTGGATTTTTTCCCAGAAAAAGTTTCATTTTAAAATAAATGCTACAATGTTTCCCAAGCAGTTCTGAAGCAAGCAAAAAATGTGTCCAGGCTGTGCTCTGTCTTGTAGAAAATCAACTATCCCCTTATTCTCAGTTAAGCACAGCCTAACTTCTGCTTCCCCTTTCACTGTCATGAGCTGGTTTGAAAAGGTATGGTACATCACATTTAGGCCCTTGATAAAGACATTTCTAAGACTCAGATCTTAAGCAGGAGACTAGAAATGTCTTCTGGGATGCCTACAGAATGCCATCCTGTGGCAGTGATAAAGGCCAGTTGATAACAGTAGCTGGAACAACATTAATATGTGGTATAGGGAACTGTTCATCCCACGCCCCTTTATCATCTGTGCCTTGTTTCTGACACTCTCTTGTTTCTCCTCTTTATCCCAAGAATCCACCTGCAATACACAAATAAATGCACCCAGTGCTTCCTCAGGTCATCACTAGCTACAAGGAGCCATCCTTTAGCAAAGGCATAAAAATAAACCTTAGATTCTCTACAAACCTCAAAGCCGACTGTCTTGAGTGATGCTGTATGTATCCCTGATACATACATACATGACTGAAGCCAGGGAAGTGTTCCTGACAGCTGAAGTAGCCCCATACAAAGAAGGTATTTTGCAGTTTAAATTGCACTGAAAGGTAGTTTGTGAATTGCTGCAGTGGTCAGCCAGAGAAGTGTCTTTACACTAATACTGTGTATGCAGGACTTAAATAGTAAGCCTATGTTATCTAGAAAAAGAATTTACCTAGAATAGGTGGTAATTTTTATAGATTGTATATAATTTTCTGTTAGGATTCAGAAATATGCATTTCAAGACTTGATTAATTCTTCTTTTCACTGGCTTGTGTTTTATTTATCTCTACTCAGTTTTCCATTACTTATTTCTCTTTATCCAGCCTACCTGCTGAAGTCAATTAGCCATTGATTGCATCTCTTATGTCACTATATTTTCACTGCAGAAGGTTCATAAACTCTTGCAGAATCTTTAAGTGCTTATCTCAGCTGCTTAGCTCTATGACCCACAGGCAGCTGGTGTGAACACAGGGTTTTCACTTGACTTGGTGGAGTTTGGCTTTAAATTCTACACAGAATGTTATGTGTGGTTTGTTCTCAATAAAAAAAATTAGTCCAGTTCATTGTTCCTATGATTCATGTGTAAAAATAAATTTTCTTCGCCTCTTCACATAATCCTGTCCTTGGGAAAGTTAGCACAAAACAATCAGGTAAGAAATTAAAGAAAATCATTCATTCATTCAAGAAGACATATCATGGGAAAATCCATCCTTCCCACTGCTTCTTAAACAGGAGGTGTGCTTGGTAGAATAGTCAGTGAGGCTGTGAGAGTTAGAAGAAAGCCTCTGACTTGAAGACACCCTAAATTTAGAGTCAAGAGGACTACAACTGTTAAATTTTGCCTCTGCACTCCAGAGATAAAGGGTATGACATTCAGCTGCAAAAGAAGCCCTCCCCAGCCTACAGCCTGGATTTTAGCACATCCAAAGTGGAATGGCATCGGTGTGTGGGGTTAAGAGAGCAAAGTTGCAGTGCTTAGAGTATGTAGCAGCCAGGCATCAAAAACTCTTTTTTTTTTTTCCTAGAAAGAGCCTTATCATCGTTTCAAAGATGGTGCTATTGAACCCTATGACTCATTTAACAGTCCAAAAAGACTGTAAAGAAATAAGCACAACATTATCATTATCAGAGTTTTCCAAATAAAAAACCAGAAGAGTAATAGCAAAAATTGCTGATATTATAAAACTTCTCAAAGAATTTATATGGCATTTTAAACTAGGAAGATGCATACAGGAGATTTCAGGAATGGAAAATGTGGACACTTCTTTGGAAAGCTCTGAGAAGAGTGGAAATTTTTGTTAATAAACTAATGATTTCGCTCATTGGTATAGAAACAAATTGGATACACTGGCATAATGAGGAAGATGCCAGATTTTCTTTGTCTCAGTGAAATTATTTCAGTTAACTTTCTGATGAACATTTTCAGTATTAACAATCCTTTGGTAATCACTATCACTGGCTCCCATGCCCTCTTCATCTATCTATACCCTGGTTTTGGTTATACTCAAATGCCAATAGTTTAGTACAGAACAAATTTACTGCTTCATCAATGACTAACAGACAGCCTCTTTTCCTTTTATATATATATTTATTATCCATATCAATACATTTACATGCAAACACACATGCACGTATATATGAGTATAATTTTATTTGTATTTTATATATCTTCCATGTAATTAGCTCTAATAAGCAGTCCTATGCTTGAAATTTTTTTCTCTTTTTTTCATTAATGCAAACCTTGCAAATAGAATCTGCTCCTGTATTTATAAATCATTTCAGCTAGGCATAGATGCTTAAATGTTAGACTTCTCAAATAAATTGCAAGCATTTAAAAGTCATAAAAAAGCAGTAGGATTTGATCCCACAATTGCATATGGCCATCAAAATGTGAACATACTTTTTAATCCAAGAAAAGGCTGCACAGGGAAAACAAACAAACAAACACCCTAGGAAAAAAAAGAAAAAACAATCCAACAAACAAAAAACTATTCCCTAAAGAAAACCATACTAAATACCCTGGAAGAAAAGTGAAGAGGAATGGTAAAGTGTGTCCAATGCTGACAACAAACGAATCTACTCATGGAAGCCATATTAGGATGGCTTTACTTTATTGAAAGATTGTATCCATTTCCTTGTAATTTAACCTGCCTCTGATTGCTTTCTTATGCAACAGTCTCTCTTGGAACATTGCGTCACGGAAAAAAAAGGTGGAGCAGTTACATTCACAGTCATTAACTACCAGTATTTTTTTTTTTTTAACTCCTCCTGCATGACACTCCGCCTATACCTTCTGAGCAGGGAACACACTGCCAAAATACAGAATTAGCAAAATTTCTAGCATAATTTGCAGCAAGGTTTATCACCTCTTGATGCATAGAAATAAGTAAATCCTCTTTTCCATTTGCAGGTGCCTTGGGAAATGCCAGTTCTGAGGATTAACCACTGCTCGTCCTGTGGTGAAGTAAAGCTGTCACATAAGCAGTTTGGTTCTCATCTCAGTTGGTGCCAGTCCTGTAATGGCAGCAAACATCATCCCACAATGTGTGAAATAAACCAGAGCAGCTGTTTAACAGTAAAACCTTAGAGAGGAAAGAGGAATCTCTCTGATCTGTGTTTTCTACTTCAGAAGTCAAATACCTTGAAACTCAAAGCCATGTAAATCCAGTAGTGAAGAGTTCATGAATTTTTGATCCTGCATGCAGTCCAGTCCTAGCAGCAGGATTTCCAGGCCAGCTCAGTACCACACACATGTGAGCAGATGCATTCTTAAGGCAAAATAGATGGGCTTCTTAAATGAGCATGAGCATGGAGCTCATGACACAGGTGATGATACAGCTGCTCTGATTCTAGATACTGCTTTTTTAGAGCCCATGCGAGTATCTTGGTGCAGAACTAGATTAAAAATTCTCAACATGTATTTTAACAATTGCTCTCAAGTTCAGCCCTAGCATCACATAAAATATGTACAGATGCTGGTCTAAAAAAGACCAAAATCTCTTAAACCTCCTTCAACTCTTCAGAAAAATGTAGTCATAATTTTATTTTTAGGGTGCCTCATCTGTCCTGTAGCAGTGGCACCTCGGGATCTATTTAAGGCTCCCAGAAAGCAGCAGGCACTTCCAAAACGCCTGCTTGCTGCTGCCCAAGCCCATCAATCACTGCCTGTCGATGCTGCCTCCTAGAGCTGGGCACAAATATGCCCTGCCCTGCCTTGATAAGCTGGGCACACATCTGAACACAAATGTGGTGGATTCAAATCCCACACTTGCCCACAGCTACTATTAAAATATCACAGCAGCCTAGGCAGGGTGCCTCCCTCTTCATGGCTCATTGCATGTACCTCTTTTCCTGAAGTTTTTCTTACAGTGCTGGGATGGAATATGAGTTTTGACCCTTGCTAAGGAACTTGTAGGTGTGTGCATTCTCCAGGTATTTTCCAATTGACCACTCACTAGAGGGGAGTCATGGATGAGGGTCTGGAGTAGATGATCTCCAGAGGTCCTTTCTCAACCTTTCTGTGATTCTGTGATGATAAGGGATTTTACCCATCACCTGTGTGGTGGTTGCCTCTCTGGGGGCATTAGATGAAGCTTTTTCTCCTGGAATTGAGACTCAGGATTATCTCACCTGTATCACACTATAACAGGATGAACGGAGAGATACAAGTTGCCAAAATCACAAAGGTCAAAAGAATGGCAGATTCAGATGCAGTTTTTGGAAACAGGCATAATTGTTATGATTCAGAGCTGGCACTGAGCGGAAAAGTTGGCTTCCAACTCAGGAGGTCACTCAAATTCTGGGTTTAAACTGTCCAGTTTACCCTGAGAAATCATACCCAAATGCTTCTGTGTAAGGCCAAAACCAGAAAGTATGCAAGTCTCCTCACTGTAGAAAATCAAGCAATTGACCAAACCGGCAATTACTGCAGGATCCAGATAATCTCTACATACAGAGAGGAGAAGTTTGGGGCTGTTTGAAGAGAAAATCCTACTTTTTTGAACTCAGTTGCAAGAAAAAAATCCAATTCCAAGTATGATTTCACCCTACATTATGCTATTGCCAGTGTGGAGATTTTTTGGTTATAGATAAGGATCAGCCAAGGTTTATTGCAAAGTTTATTTTGTAGTAAGTCTGTAGCGGCAATTAAAGTTCCAAAACAGTTTTCACATACTAGTAATTTAAAGAAAAGTACATCTCTGAAGTTGTAATTTTCCATTTTTAATCTCTATCCAAAGATATTCATTAACTTTGAGCAAATTCCTGTCAAACAGTTATAATTGTATGAAAAAGATACTTTTGCAGATGTAAAAAAAGATGACGGCTGACTTTTTTCTTTCTCTTCTATAAGATAAGCCAAAAGAGATGACCTCTAAGGACTGGTACATAAATAACAGCTCAGGAACTTGTTCATAAATGCACTATAAAATTAAACTGGAAAAGAACTAAATTATAAATCCTGGGCATGCTGGGTAGTAAGAATGCACAGTAGAAAGCAGCAATAAGATATGATTCCTTTCAAGTCACAACCTGTTTCCTAAAATGATACCTGAGGTCACAAAGCTAATACATGTGGAATTGGAGCTCAGTTTTAGCTCAGATGTCAGAGCATAGGTGATTTCAGCCTCAGTGCAAAAGTTGTAGCTATGTACAATATTACAAAAGTTCCTTTTATAATTATAGCAACCTAAAAAAAATTTCTTACCACAAAGTAAGATAACAATTAGCAGAATTTTTTTTCTTTATATAGAATGGATCTATGTGCTACTCTAACATGGAATTAATTTACTTAATACATGAACTCTTCCAGGAATAGTCTTTTCTTGGTTTATATTTAGCATGGTGAGTGGGTATTTGGTGTCCTTTAACATGTAGAGGTCTGTGTAGGATAATAACATATTGAGGAAAGGAAATCTTTGCTCTTAACTACCACCCAGCTATACCTGCACAAAAATTTGTCAGACTCATGCAGAGACAATGCCTGGACATAATTTCCCGGCAGCCAATGAAGATCTTCACCAGGATAATTAATTCTATATAAAAGACACATAAATACTTCCTTCATGCCTGGCAGCATGTAGTTCTCAAAGAGACAGCTATAAATATTTGGCTTTACTCTGAAATTTGTATAAAGACACCATCATATTTATGGCATCTATAAAAAATGCAAACTGGGATAGGTTTTAATTCTATACAATTTGTGTATCTTATTCTTAGTTCGATAGATCAAGAACGCAATTATTGTCTAGTTAATGATATCATAGTGCACCGATCTATTATTTTGGGGTTTATATTTATCTGTATTAAAATAAGATGTTTCTTTATGTACATTTTCTAGTATTTTTTATAAAAACCAGAATGACCTTGGTATTTTTCCCTCCTTACACTTGCAGAAATCATTTGCTACCAATCCTGAACAAGAACACTGTAGTAGACACTACTAAAATGTCGTTAGCAATATCCATTTGTCTCTTGAGAGTAGGATGTTTTAGGCACAGCAGTGGTTCTGTAAAGTACACTAAAAGAACCTTCTCAGGCTCTGGTAGAGGCATTACCTGAAATACCTGAACTGGGAAGAATTCCATCTTAATGGTCATGGTCAGACCTACCATAACACCTGACACTGATGGAAACTGACACCAATTTCAATCACTGGGCTCCTGGAAAAGACAAACAGTGTGGGTACCAGTTGTTTACTGGGCAGTTTGGAAACATAAAATAACTCTAAGAGCACAAAGGCTCTTAGATGACTGCATTTATGCCTTTGTTTAATACTGAGTACTCCTTAGCAAAGGCCCAAGCCTAAAAAATTAAGAATATACTACTCTATTTCCACAAACTACTTAGCTCTTAATGGAAGCTTTCTTATTGATTTCAATAACTTTATTCCTATGGGATGAATCCTTAAATGCTTGGCTCTAATGAGACGCCTTTCAACCTTGAGGTTAAGCATTAAGGTCCAGATCCTTGTGGGTATTTACGTGTTTAATTATTTTCCCGTATCAGAACTAGCCCATAAAGACACGTTCCAAATTCTTGGTCATAAAGGCATGACAGTTCCTAGATATTTCTTTCTGCCACAGGCAGCCTGCCAACTGGAAAGCCTCTTTGCCTCAAAACTTCAAGAATACCGTGTGTCAATCTGGCATGGGGAATAGGTCACTAAATTCAGATCACGTAATACATAGAAGCAGGATGTTTTCTTTTGGTGATACAAACTCCTGGAATGCACTACAACACTGCAAAAAAACTCACATCTCCCTTCTCTGTTATATCCTCGGTCTTTATGCCTATGGTTTTTAATCCCACACACAAAAAAAAACCCACCCCCCCCCCACAAAAGCAAAAAAAACCAAAAAAAAACCCAAACAAAAAAAACCAAACAAACAAACAACCAAAAAACCACACACACACACACAAAAAAAAACCCAACCAAGCAAAAAAACAATAAACAACAAACAAACAAAACCCCCCAAATTTTCTAAAATTAATTTTTGAAAGGCAACTACCCTGATAAGGTTTCTGACTTTAGTGCTTCAGTGGGTGTTAAGTGTGGGTATCAGTTTTTTGTATTCAGCCTGAAAGAAAGTTGTTTCTTCTTAGCACAGCTTGCTTTTTGTTCTATTGATTTACAGCAGAGGATTTGAATGTGTTGCCTTTCCTTTTTGGCTCTTTACACACATTGCTTAATTCCATCAACAGAGGTCACTGCAGCTCCTTTCCTCTTTGGTGAAAGTATTCCTCTTCCTCTGATAAAGCATAATTAGTGCTGTCATCTAGCAGAATTTTAAGTTATCCATTATTTTGGAAGCAGAAAAATTAATATAGGAAAATTTGCACATAGTGGAAGGCTAAAACCCAACAAATCAAAACAAACAAAAATAAAACCCTGCCAATAACAACAATAATAAAATGAGCTCATCTGAGCTTTGGAACTTAATCTAATTCATGTAAACTTGTTTATATGAAGTTTTGAGCTTGGTCACTACATCTATCTTTCTTTACATTACCTAGGAACAAGACATGTAAATCTGATCTTGGCACCAGCTGTTCTATCTGCTCTGCAGTTCTTGGTAATCAGTATCGTTTCTACACTATGGAAAAATAAGAAAAAAGCTCCTGAAAAAGCTCCTTCAAATTGCTAAGACTTTTCTCAGCAGTCATCACTTTCATTTGAATCTATGTTTGCATACTTATGCAAATGATGAGGAATGATTTTGGAATATTTATCATTAAGTGGAATTCAAGCCAAAGGGTCCATCTGAGACTGCAGTAATATGAGCCTTGCAATTTTCTATCGCTAAAGCCATTACAGCTAACAGAACCAAATACACTTGCAGACAGAGAGTCTTTTAGAAATGAAGAGAATATGAGAGTTGCACACAATGAGACACTGTTAAAGACATATTTATATTTATATTTATATTTATATTTATATTTATATTTATATTTATATTTATATTTATATTTATATTTATATTTATATTTATATTTATTTATATCTGTGTATATGTACACAACATATGTGTACATGTAGAAATAGCTTAATTTATTAAGGAGGAAAAGAAAATTTTTCTCAAAGATAAAAAAGATTTCTTTGAATGGACGCTTTTCTTTCATAAGTGCCAAAAGGATCAGGTCAGTGGGACAATATTTCAGGCACAGTAAGCTGCATTCATATGTTCACCACTAAGGCGAACATGGGGGAGGTGTCTAAGCAGTCATTGGAGTCAGTGGAGGCAGAGCTGTTTCGCAGGTCACTGCAAGGTAGCCAAGGTAGCCACCTGTTCAATGGATTTATGCCCTAAGTGCCACTGGCTGTCTTGAGCAGATCCCCACCAGGTTCAGCCCCAGGGTTCTGTCCAGCTGCCCTAAAGGTGCCTCAAGGGGCCTCTCTAAACTCTGGCTGCTGATCCAGGGGGCAAAGAGCTTCTGTGGTTCCTTTGCCAAACGTGGTAACTCAGATGGCTTGTGGCATTTTAGACTTAGCCCTGAGTGTCTTTAGCCCTAAGAGATTTGTCCTAGTTCTAACACCTGTGCTAAACATCCCCAGCTTCCCATCCTCATCAGACCAAAATGGAAGAGGAGCAGCTTCCAAGATGTTCTGTTTAATTTTCCAAGAAAAAAGTGTGTTTTCCATAGTATATTCACTTCCTATCATGTCACCAGATTTTGGAACTAAGCAAAACATGCAGAACATATATAGTTTTTTGAAAGGAATAACAGAGAATGCAAAAGGGAAAAATAAATGAAAATTTATTTTTTTTATATTACATATATTTTGTATATGCATCTTAAGTATGGCAAAATTTTATCACATGTTTTAGGACACTGGGTGTTTGTAAGCAGTAAGTCCTGATGTCTGGCTTGAAGCAGTGCACAATTTCTGTGTGAATTATTTCCTTTTTTGTGGTGTGAGATGAATGAAAAATTTCAGCCTGTTCTTTTGTTCCTTTCTGTAATTCTCAGTCACCTGAAAGCCAAAGGGAAGTAAAGGTAGACTTGGGGTCAAGGAACCAATGTCTCTTGTTCCTGACACTGTTTCTGTGTCACGTGTACACATGGCTCATTTTTTTGTGCAAGTTTCTCCACCTTACACATAGGATTTCAACACTGGCATAAATCTCAGGATGCCCTGGCACTGAACTGTCTGTGTTTTGCCTTCATGCAGCACCTGGAAGACACTGCACCGCAGCAAATATTATCAATATTCATCATCATGCAATATTGAAGTTGAATATATGTGAGTAGCTAACTTTCATTTGTATATTGTTTCATCACCCAGTCGACACTTCTGTGATGGGAAATTTACTGTCCTGGTTTGGGACAAATTGGAAGGGAACTTCCAAAGGGATGATTCCCTAAAGGGCAAAATTCAGCATCCCTTCCCTCCGCCTGTTCAGAAGATAAACCTCCTTCGAGAAAAGTGGAAAAAACTGTTTATTTAACAAGCAAAGTATACACAAGCATAAAAAATGGGTAATATTAAACAATAAAACCCCTTGCTGTTCTGAAGAGATGGCAAATTCAGAAAGTCCCTCTGTAGTTCAGAGAGGTCCTCTGTGGGTGTTTCTCAGCTCCGGGTGTCTCTCAATCCCTCTAGTGTTGGAAAGCTGCATCCCGGGCCCCGGCAGGCCACAGGTGTGAGCTCCCACAGGTGTGTTTTTCTGGGTTTTCAGTCCAGAGCAGGGCTGAACAGTTCCAAGAAAAAGAAAACCCCCAAGAAAAAGAAAAGTTCCCCAGTCTGGGGAATTTCTCTGCCTCAGCTAGCTAAAAAACTAGCTAAAAGCTCCCTGCTCCCTGTCTGTGCTGAAGACAACGCACACCAAAGGACAGAGAGCCGAAACTCTCCTCTCTCTGTTTTGACTACAGCCACGAAAAAATTCCACCGCTTTTCCCTCTGCCTCCCTTCACTTTCACATCTAGTTTTAAAAGCACAGAACTCAATATCCAGCCTAAGCAGAACAGATGATTTGGGATACAATTAAGCATCATAAAGTCACCCAAATAAAATTATTATTATAGCTATCTAAATGGTTATAGGGTTTATTCCAAGGTAGCCTAAAAATAGTAAGAGCCCTTTTGTTTTGACATTTGTGAGTAACTCATTATTTTCGCCCCTTATCGCTGCTGATGATTCATTATAGCAAGGAGCAAATGGTGCTAAGATTAGTACCAAATAATGACTCTAAATTAATACCTGGCAAAGGTGCCAGCAGTTCCACTTCAAGCAATTTTTATGATAATTTTATATTTAGCAGAACACGTTACTGATGAGAAAGCATTGAGCAGATGTCTAATAATCTGACTTGTGTTTGCACATGTAAAAGGGATGTTGCAGATGACTAATAACTGTGCCCACAGCTCACTGTGGCTGTTTTTGACAGATACTTCTTTTTTTAATACATTTCTCCCACATGGATGGTAGAAAAATAAGTAAGGTATGATGTTCAGTTTGGGTGCCTACTGCTGACCAGCTGTTCACTGTCGCTGTGGTTGCAATCTGCCCTGCCAAAGAAAACTGAAAATCAGAACTTGACATTGTTTTCTTCCGTCCATGTCACTTTTGTTATGATTGAAAGGTAGTCAGATTTTTCCACAAGGATGTCTGATGAAATAAACAAGAATCTATATTAACTTTTGAAATTTAACACCTATGAAACCAAAGAAGGAAAGAAAAAGGAGTTTCACTTGTGATTAACATTGAGACAGGTTCTCAAAATGAAATTAACTAGGCAACTTAGCTCAATAGACTTCCAGTCATTTTAACTGGTTCAGAGTATTACTCATATAACCTAACACCTCTAATTTTAAGGTTCTTAAATATAGTGAGTTTGGCAAAACAACAAATATAATTGTCCTACCTAAAAAGTAAACAAAATATAAAGATAAGGTAATCTGTTTTTCCACTCTCAGTGTTTGTGTTTTATGCATATATGCAAATAGAAATTTTTTAAAAGAGTACATATGAAAAAAGGAAGCTTGAAAATATTTGTTGCTATTTTTCAGTCACCCACAGGCTTTTAAATAGTAGTTTCCACTCATGTATGACAATAACATATGAATTTTTGGGATCTAAGTCTTAGGGCTGCAGAAAAAAAACCTTGGAAGTGTTAGTTCTCAAAACTGACACACCAGCAAGAAAATAAGGAACATTTCACAATTTTTTGCATCTTCTGTTACTTATAAGTTGTGTTTTGCTTCCACAGCCATTTGATGGTTTCCTCTACAGCTATCACTGGTCCTCTTTCTTTGACTGCCTCTGTCGTACATATGAATTTTATCCTTCTCACATTAACCATGATGGCTATAAGCCTCTCCAGCCTGAAACTCTGACCTACTTTCCTGAATCTCATATAACTTTGCTTTGCTGCTCTGAACACATCTGAACTTTTGTCATTTAAGCCGGTGTACTTCCTTGGCACACGCACAGCACTAAATCAATCCACCTAGAATTCCTGCCAGGACATTTGCTCTTTTCCATCTGTTGCAGCTTCTTCTCTCTGGCTTTGACAGACACATGCCTGCTCCATTCACTGGAGTTTTGAGCCATGCTACAAGGGGAGTGGCCTCCCCCAGCCCCTGGTTCTGCATCCTTTGCCAGTGTCTTGCCCTAGAGTGAGTCAGAACTCTTTTGGTTCTTTCACAGCATCCTTCCCTATCCTGCTTGCTGGCATTATCCCATAACCAGCAGTTTTCCCCATGTGTGCTGTACAGATGGCAGCAGGCCTGGCTGAACAGGGGTGGGCACCATTGTCCCCTGAAGAGAGACCAAAGCAATGCCTTCTTCCAGCGCATCCTGCTAACTTGTATTTCTGGAGGTCACAGCTTGGATGCTCCCTGCACAAGCTGATATCTTGTCCTGATTGCTGGCATTCCCCTTGCTACTGCATCCTTCTTGCTAGGTTCTCTAAGAGTGAGAGTCTTCTTTTACTACACATTCTTAATCACCAGGGATATTAATTGAAAAGCAATAGCTGCAGCAAGACCAACAAGATCTATCAGTTAATTACACTGTGCAATAAATATGAAAGTACTGCCAGCTGCTCACAATATATTACTGACCTCAATAAATCCCTCCCTTTTTCTGCGATATTCTGTTTGACCGTTGTAGCTTTTACTACTAAAATATGTTCTCATTACGATTGTCTTATTTTTCTATTGATTAACAAGCTCTGTTCACCTGTGAGGTGGTTTAGGCTGGGATAGAGTTAATTTTCTTCATAGTAACTCATATGGACCTGTATTTTGGATTTGTGCTGGAAACAGTGTTGATAACTGGATATTTATGTTATTGCTGAACTATGCTTACACAGAGTTCTGTGTACACAGAACACATACCTGCTCTGCCTCTCATCCCACCCCAGCACTGAACAGGCTGGGGATGTCAAGACAGGACAGCTGACCAACTGACCAAGGGATATCCCACACTATGTGGTGTCATGCTCAGCAATAAAAGTTGGGGAAATAGGAAGGAAGAGGAGGACAGTCAGAGATGGTGTTTGTCTTCACAAGTCACTGCTACAACTATGGGAGCCTGGTTTTCCTGGAGGGGTCTGAACACCTGCCTGTCCATAAGCGGTGGTGAATGAATTTCTTATTTTGTTTTGCTTGTGTGTGTGAATTTTGCTTTACTTATTAAACTGTCTTTATCTCAACCCACAAGGTTTTCCTCCAGTTCTCTCCCTCATTCTACCGCAGGGAAGTGAATGAGTGACTGCATGGGGCTGAGTTGCAAGCTGGGCTTAAACCACAACATGGTGCATCTCCTATTTTCTCTACTGTGAAAGGTAAAGGTTATTCATTATTATTCCTTCCTGAGGCTCACCTGTCCTGCTGTATCCTCCTGCCCAAGGAAATAGTCTTAATTTTCTGAGCTCTTATTTCCTCTCAGGATTTTGAAAAATTTTTTTCACCCTCTGGGCATGAGTTTCCTGCGTCAGTTCCCCTTAAATCAGTGTGGAATTTAAATTCCTTGGTAAATAGCACTGTATCAGTACAAAAAAAAAAAAAAAAAAAAAAAAAAAAAAAGAGAGAGAGAGAAAGGAGGTCTTGAATTAATTTACTTTTGTAAATTATCAGCACAAGGTTCCTGGATGTGACCCAGGTTAGAGAGTTTAAGAATGCCCACACCCTGATTTAGATTCATGCCCTAAACCATTTCAGCCTTCTTTATGGTGAGGCCCGAAAGCCTATAGACATAGATTAAGTTACTTGTAATAAAATACTGCTGTAGTTATTGCTCTTTAAAATACAAGCAATGTGGTTTTTTTCAGGAGAATTTTTTGTCCACATGTAAGAAATAACTATTAAAAAAGAATAAAATGTGCAACATTATATTTTGGAACATATTTTATATAGGCATCTGCAGCATTGCTTCTTGGCTGATGGCCAGCAAAGCCATTAACAGCAACTAATGGCACAGAAGGAAATTTTCTTCCAGTACTATTTACTAATTGCTAGGAAAGAAAACCAAAAATAGACGTTACAAGTTTAGGAGCCAGACTGCAAAATCTGAGAGCACTCTATTAACTTCTAGGTGCTCTACAACTTTACACTCTCTGAAGTCCTGGGTCACTGATTTCATCAACAAGAAGATTAGGAATGAAGCAAAGGAGGGAGATTTGACTCCACCTATGCACTTATTCTCTTAGTATTTTATTATTTTTCTCTAGTCCTAATATAAACCCATAATTAGAAACTGAATGTTTTGCTCCCGACTTCTGATGGGTAATTATACAATGTTCTACAACTTCTACAATATTAAAGGAATTCAGGAGTCAATTTTGAGCATATCTGTCAAACATACACTGGCCAAAATGCACAGATTTCTCTTTTTCATTATGTATGTTTAGTCCCTTCCCATGCCATTTCTGACATCCCATTAATCCTTGTTTTACAGTGCTTGTCTCTGTCCAGTTCCCCCAGACAATTCATTGATTAAATCTTCTTAAAGAGGAAATGCTGAATTTGCAGCTCACAGTAATTCCGCCATTAAAGCTGTTTCTCATGGTCCTCCCTTGGAAGACAAGATTCTTCACCTTCTTTTCAGATTTCTACATTTTCTCTGTGCCCAAGGATTGCCAGCAGTTCATATCACCCATCAGCCAGTTTCAGAGACCCTAATCCCCCACAACTCTGTGATGCAGAAGCAGATTTCACACCTCTGTTGCCCGACTCCATGCACCTCTGTGGCATAAGACCACAACACACGGGTACTAATTTTGCCCTCAATTAAATATCATGTGACAACCATGTGGTTCACAGTGCAATTTAAGACCTGAGTTTGTATGATAACTCTTTCCCTTAATATCATGTTTTAATTTAGATTTACGATATGTCAATATAACTTGCTGTAGGACTGAGATCTGGCGCTAGACTTTTGTTTAAAAACTCTGCAGAGCACTTCCTCCTTTGGTGGAGCTGGGTTTATTTGTTGACTTTCAGGTACAGTACTGTATTTCATTGCTAATTCAGTATCGGTATCGGTACAGAAGAAAAATCCTACCCTGTTTTAATAATGTACCACTGTTTTCATAAAAGGAAGTCATATAATTTCTCTGGCACAATAAGGAAATACAAACAGAACTCAAGTTTCATAAAGCTTTGTACAATTTCAGTACAGATAATTCATTATAAGCTGCCAAGCATAAAAGCTGCAAACATGAGAAAATGGGGGAAAGGGTTTGTAGGGTTTTATTCCTCTGGAGGTGCTTTTCAAGTTTGTTAGTTTAGATTCTACCTGTCCTGAATCAGAAACACTTTGTAAAAATTGTGAAATCATAACTTAGAGGAATAAGTTCTTTTATGGACCAGGACATACAAGCAATACCAGTAATATATAAAAGAGAAACATGCAGGTAGCACTGCTATCTCTACCTCCTGAATCTCTGACTCTCAGAGTAGCATTTGCAGACCTTGAGTTGGGCAGCTAAGCAAGGTCTGAGTGGAGAAGACAGAAGGAAACTTGACAAAAGCATGACTGAACTTGGTGCATTTCTTAACCGTAGATTTGACTTTAGTTCAGCTATAAGGGCGGGTTTATGGACTTCTGGACTCAATTCATCCCTTTAGATAAAATCAGCTCAACTACAGCACCAACACACAGAACACAGTGGCAATGCTGCTTCCATTCTGCAGGAAGGAACTTCTTCAGAGAAACTAGGTGTCTGGGACTTAGCTAAAATTACTAAAGATCAGACTTCTTGTTTCTCCTGCTGCTAAGGAAACCCACAATTGAGTGGAGCATGGACACACAGAGCCACTTGGAAGGGAGCTCCATAGAAAGGCTGGGAGGTCAAGTGCTGTAGTGAACATCCCTCTGGTCATTTCTGCTTTTTTTTTTTTTTTTAAGGAAAGCTTATTTGTACAACATATAGGAAGATACACTACAAAACTCTGGGAGACACAGGGCCTCTCATTCTGGCTAGCCAGCAGGCTTTAGGGTTAGGCACCCTCTAATCCCAGTTTCTTGCTTCTTATCTGCATGGCTGGTGCAGTTGAAGTGTGAAAAATGGTTCATGCCTCAAGGCACACAAGGTGGGAGTGGGGAATGGAGATACCTTACAAGGAAGCCTTCTGCTTGCTGAATCACGAAAATATTGTGTAGGTTCTTGCCATTCCATGCTTAGAAATAAAATCCTGATAGCACTCCTGCCTGAAAACTCCTCTGGATTTGTACATACAAGGATACCTCCTTTATTAATCCAAAACAGCTGTAGGTGAGTGATAGGAACCTAGGTATTGAAATAGATTTAAGTAGCTGGAGTCATGGATCATCACAGTTGATGACTTTACACACTTTTGCAGAGCCAAAACTTGAGCTACCAAGAGGTTCCCAAGTGCTGAAAATGTCCACTGAAAATCCTTTTGACTTAAGGTCTTGCTTAGGCATCTTCAGTGACATTTACATGCCCTAAAAATTGCCTGTTTTTAACTCTTTCCCAGAATGCAGCTACTCTGAAATCAAAAGCTCTATGTAATCTGTGCATTCACATGTCAGGGATACCTTTATATATTTCTATCCTCTGGATGCAGACCATAATATAAAACAAAGGTAGTGTCAGCTTCCACCAAAGCATTGCATGCACCCAATTACTGCTGTTTAAATCCACGTCCAAACCCCTACAAATATCATGTTCTCCTCTTTCGTGCAGTGTTTTGTTGGAAAGAAAGCTTGATATAAGCACATAAGAATTTGAGTCTTCTCTGAGCCACTAAGTACCTTAATACAACTCTTGAAAGTGATACGAGAACAAGTACTCTGATCCCCAGAGGAAAATCAAAGTTTAGTTCATATAAAAGCTTTGTTATTTCTTTTGAAGCAGTGCACCAGGGGCCCTAGAGATGCAAACACTGATCTTCTCTGCTCCTCATATAACTAATGGCCTGGCTGGTGCCATTGTTTCTGTCTCTTCTTCTGACTCATACTCCTCTACTTCTCTGACAGTGAACCGAGCCTTTGGCACTGGAGCTAGATTGTCTGCTCTGGTGAAACGATGACGGCTGATTGAATTTCCCCTTCTCCCTGCCAGGTTGGATGGACCTGCTCGTCTATCCAAGTGTGCCATTGGAATCAGTTCTTGGTGCTGCTTTGCTTCACGGGGCCGTAGCCGGGGCTGGGATCTCCGTGTTAATGGGAACTCAGCATCAGAGCCACTTCTATGCTGATCTGAAGAAAAACAGACAAATAATTAATTTTTTAAAGAAGAGAAAAGAGAAATGCTGTAGTACTGGAAAGGAGAGATAAAGGATATTCAATACAATACAATACCTGGAACTGAAGCATTTTAACTTACTGCAGAATAAGGAAGCAGTCAAGAACTAAAAATAGCCCTAATTTTTATTTTCATTTCAAAGCTGATGTTTCAAATATTTTATTTACCTTATTTCAGCTCTGAAACCTCAGAAGATAAGCACATTCACGTACCTTTTGGTGTCTCACAGACCTGTCCGACGCCTTCACTGCAAGGGTGAAGGGCAAGAGTGAAATGCAAGAGTGTTCCCTTATGTAATTTGAATTTTCCTCAAATTTCACAAGTGTACCTAGCACTATGGTTCAAAAGCATTTTTAAACCCATGGTACAAAATAAAAATGTGACAAAGGAGAAAACTCAGGTCCATCAAAAATCAAGTTTGCCAGTGACTTGTGACTAACAAGTGGGAAGAGAACATTTTCATCTGAAACCAGGAGTGCTTTGATTACTTTGGGTGTGTCAGATCTGCTCCTACCAGCTTGCTTTGCCACAAGTACATTGTAAAAATTAGTCTGCAAGAGGCCAATAACTGACATTCTCATCCTGATGAATTTATATACGTTTTCATTTTTCTAAATATATATATATATATATATACTTTTTCACTTTCCTAAAGCCACTTGTAGTCTAACTACACAGTAACAAAGTAGTTAATGTAAGAAAAAACTCCTAACAATCTAAGCTAGGAGGTTCTGGGATATAAGCACAAAGGTCTATGAGCAGTAAAATTAGTCCAGATTCTGCTACAATTAAAGTACATGTGTATTGACTACGGTCACGGTGTCAAAATTAAAGAAATTATTGCAGATCCATAACTTTTAATTTATTTTAAGCAAATGTTTATTTCACAGTTGGCAGAGTAAAGCACTGCTGCTCATAGGCCACATGGACATACTACACCCTAAGCAGGATAGGATTTCTCAGATTTTCAGGGCTTTTACTTTGAGAGCATCACTGCTACCAAGTATCAATGATATATACCGCCAAAGAAATAATTCATAAAATCATAGACTAGTTAGGGTTGAAAGGGACCTTTAAGATCCCTTACTTCCAGTCCCTCTTCCATGAGCAGGGAACCTTCCACTAGACCAGGTTGCCAGCCCCATGCACTTGCTCACAACACCTTCAGGGGTGGGGAGTCCATATCTTGTCGGGGCAACAACAACCTCTCTGGATAATTCATTTATATGAGTGGCAGAAAGAGCTGATAGGTGACTTAAGGATCTATTTGTGGTCATTTCTGACCTTTTAGTTTCTCAAGTTTCTGGACATGTTTTATATAAGACCTAAACCAAGCTTGCTGGAAGACTTTTTTTTCTAGAAGGTCTTCCAGGCATAGAGAGAAGGGATGACATTTATCTCTAGAAATGCATATGTGCATATATGAGGTTGTCATTCTAATTCCCTACATACTGAGTACTTCTCAGTTTCCAAGTGCAATTCATCTCATCCCAAGAATTTATGACAGGACTTTAGGGTGGCTTTTTCCTGCTGAAGACACTTAAAGCAGTGTTAATGCCACACAATGGGCTTAACATGGAGGCTGGACCAAAAAGTCTACTTATTTGGACAAATTACAAGGTAGGGCTTAAATTCTGTCCTATCTGTAGGAAAAAAAAAAAAAAGTATTTGCAGCCAGTGCTTCAGGATTTAGCTCTCTCCCCTCTAAAGTAATACGCCTACCTCTTATAGCAGCATTTGGTCCCTTGAAAGTATCTGCAGTGATTTTAGGTCTAAGTCTGCTGTGTGAAATACTTTAACTCTTCTAGAAAGACACATATCTCCTGTGATGATGTCCTGATAAACAGGACCAAAAACATCCTCTTGAGTAACATTTATTTTCTCCTCTGAGTAGATCCTATGGGTTTTCATTTTGCTGTCATCATGTGTGGGTGCCCATACAGGACTTCGAATGGAGTGTTTAGGGCAGGAACCAAAGACAGTGAAAGGAAGAGACTTGGGAAATCCAGGGAGAAGCAAGTGCAGGAAAATAAAGGAAAAAGAGGATAAAAAAGGCCAGTCAGTACATATGTCCAGTAACGTCCTGCACTTGATCAACACAGTCTGTCTTATTTTTTCGTTTGACTACACTTCTGACTGTTCCTCTATCAGCAGCTCCTCACAGTGTGTGCTTGTGTGTATGGACGCCTGAGTGCCAGCAGCTGGAAGGACTGCATCTGGAAGGGTGCATCTGTCAGTGCAAAACTGCTGGCAATCATCAAGCCAGAGTAGCCATTAAATAGGATAAGAGGTTTGGGAACTGCCTATTGGAGGAACCATCAGTCTGGAACAAAGACTGAGGAGGGCAGAAGGTCTGTAGGTTGACTACTGGAGGGAGCAGGAGGTCCAGAGCAGTGACTGAAGAGAGCATGGAATCTGTGGTTGGCTACTAGCAAGGCCATAATTTGAACTGGGTACCAAAGAGACAGGTTTGCATGTGTGTCCCTGTGTGCAAGGCAGGAGGAGAGCAGGGGATCCAGGAAGTTGCTCCAGGGAAGACTGGCTGCCCAAGGCCAGCTACCAGAGGGTCCTACAATACATGAGGTGGAGTGTAAGACCATGTCTCTGTGTGCATGTGTGTAGGTCTGTGTACCCTGGGGCTTACATGCCCAAGTGCCACCAAACGGGCAGATGGAAGGTCCAGGGCCAGCTACTGAGCAGAGCATGGATCTCAGGCCAGCTACTGAAGATTCAGATATCATGTATGCATTTATAATTTTTCACTAACAGTCTAACAGACTCATCAGTCAGAGAGGGGACAAGGATGAGGTCACTGATGCTGTTTGCATTAGTGTGAGCCCTGTGCCATGTCTGTGCTGCTCTCTGCCTGGCTGTGTGTACACATGCATGAATTTTGGTGTAGGACTGCCTGTTGGGAATTCCTGATCAATCTCGGTACCTGCAGGACCTAGGGCCATGGAGCTCCATCAGCCTCACCTGAACTGGGCTACAGGTGCAGTGAGTCATAATAATTTTGCATACTGCTCTGTGGGGCTGCAGGGAACAGATGATTTGTATTCTTGATCTTGGCAAGGTATAACTGCAGGGATAACAGGAATATTTGTTCAAGAGGGAAAAAGAAAAAAGCAGGAAGTGGTGGAACAAAACAGAAACTGGTGCAGTAATGATCATATAAACAACACCGATAAAACAGAAAGGAGAGAAGGGTGTAGTTCATTTAAAGAGGCCGCTGACTTCCATGGGAGTGTGCATGTAGTACTGTTAAATCCACCAAACAACTGGCCAAGTTTCTCTCGCTACTGAAGTAGGAAACAGAGTGAAGCACTTCCATTACCTGTAAAAGTAACATGCCTGGCCTTTCTTCTGGTGGGCTGGTGTGGACCCTGAGGCAAGGAGAGGTAGCGCACTTCCATGGTGTTCACCTGTGTAGGAGACAGAAGTGTGTCCAGTGCCTGTGATTGCCTCCACTTGGCACTTAACTTGGTGAAACAGTAAAGAGGAATGGCAATATGCTGCACCTTTACAGGCAAATTTTGAGAGGTATGAATAAGATCAATGCTTGGTTTGGATGGGTGAATTCAACATCAGCTCCAGTGAAAATGTCTGTCTGATATAACAGCCGAAGGGCTTTTTACTGCCACCAGAGGAAAACGTGTTTTTCTAAGATTTACATTTCTTATTTCAGGTAAAAATTTTGAATACAACTAACCTATCCAACAAGAACTTCTTTCTCTTCCTTAACCATTGTTATCTCAGCTATAAATGTCTGTGCTGTTCAATGCCTACCTTTGGTCAGACAAATCTCTTAGAGATTGAGAGCCCAAATCATCAACGTGCCAGATGCTTTGCATCAGGCTTTTTGGTTTTTTACACTACACTTTGCACATGCAAAAATCAATGCAAGTTATATTATTTTACTACATAGAACCACAGCAGCTGATTTCTGACCAATATATAGAGATTGGACAAGAAAACTTTGCTGCTCACATGCTAAGTGAAGCTCTTTCTGCTTAAGTGCTGCATGAGCACACCGGGAAAATATCCATTTTAATTACAGCGAAGAGCACATTAAAACTAGTGTCTTTCCATATTTACAGAGAGGCAGAGGCATTTCTGCATAAATAGTAGATGGATAACAGGTACCGGTCTACCCCAAGGCAAGCTGTTTCCCTTCCTGCAGCTTTGCCTCAGGCTGTGCTCCCGACGGATGAGGATTTCTTGCGCTTGTTTCTCACTTGTGTTAGTAGGAAGATTGTGCCGGTTGTATGCTGGTGCCTGAAACAGAAATTGCAGCCAGCTCATTTTTGTTGCATTTGCAATGTTAATCAGACTGATCAATCACAGGGCCAAGGGGACATCTGCCTCAGCTCGGTCACCGACCCAACACAGATCTCTCTGGTATCACACAGAAAAATGCAGCCATGCACAAATCTCATTGCTGCAGAGCAAGATGGGAGGAAGCCTGAACACAGCTGCGAGTCTCAAACCTCAAGGGCTGCATTTTGGTGCCATTTTTGATAGACTCTTGCCTGCTCAAAGTGCAGATATACTTGCCTAGGAAGGCTGTTATCATCTCTCAGCTTGTCCTGTCTTTGTCATCTCTTATCTCATCAACTGTAGTTGGGAGCTACAGATATGAGGCAGGTCCCAAGAAAGAGATAATTGTTTAACTCAGCTCTGAGCTTTGGTACTAATATTACTGAGCCTAGAGCAAGCTTCAAATGGACTCAGGAACAAAGAATGTATCTCCAGAATGAGATGCACAGCTGAGTTTCCTTTCCATACTTGGACAAACTACATATTAATATTACCCTAAAACTGAGCATAATTTAAGACAAGCTTTTTAGTTTATCACATACATCTAGTGAAATGAAGGAGATAATTGTCTGCCTTAAAGAGAAAAATTCACTGAAGTTTATAAGCCCTTAAAAAGTAGAATCTGATCTCAGTTTCATTTACAAGGGTCCTTGTAAAATTGGTCTGGCAAGCAAGGGCTTTCCAGAGCTGAAAAGAAGTATTAGAAGTGGCATTATTTTCCTTCCAATCTTTCATTTCCTAAAGCACACCATTCTTAATACAACACAGGAAATTACTGTCCAAATAGTCATTACTGTAATTGATTTTGAGGAGAAAAAGTTCATTTCAGTAAGCTAAGAGATAAACACATATGCAGATTGATGCTGGTAAGATAAGAAATTAATATCATAAGGATAATTAGCTATGGCAAATCAAACAACGTTAGGAATGAAAAACATATTAATAATGCCACATTTAAATGAGCAGGCCCTAGCATTTTCTAATACACGTGTGTTACATGAGTTAGCCTTGTTTATCAGCCTAATTTCAAGTTACTGTAATGTATCCTCTACCACTGTGGGCGAGCTCTCAAGTGTCTATTTAGCGCCCGAGACTGGACTGAGCAGATACCATACCCTGGGCTGCAAAACAAATCCCCGCTCAGGTATTACCACACCACCTTTACAGGGAAGAAAACCCGCTTAAATGTGTAAAACGAAAGCTCGGAGGACGTGGAAATTTTTTTTTTTCCTTCGTTTTTCTCCCCCAGCGGCGCGGGCAGATGCCGATCCCACGCAGGGCTGCGCGGTGTTTGCGGGCGCTGCCCGCCCGCCCCCGCAGCCGAGTTTGGCTGCAGGGAGAACCCTGCCAGCCCTGCCAGCCTGTCTGCCTCCCCTTTGCCAGGCTGCCATCCCTCCCGGGACCTTCCTGCCTCCCCTTTGCCAGGCTGCCATCCCTCCCGGGACCTTCCTGCCTCCCCTTTCCCAGCCTGCCCTCCCTCCCGGGATCCCAGCGGCTTCCCAGCCCGGCAGCCGTGCGGCGAGGGAAGCCTGACCTCTACAGCTCGCTCATGGATTTTCCTGCCTTTTCGCGCCGCCGTCAGGGCGAAAAGCTGATGGAAAACGAGCAAAAACAAAAAAAAACCCAACCCAGCTTTCCTTCATTCGGCCCCGGTCAGTGCCCAAGCCCCAGGTTCTTCCCTGCTTGCCCTCGCCGGTCGGCTGCGGGCTCCCGGCTCCGGGAGCAAACAAGGGCTGCGGGATGGCAAACAGAGCGCTGGCTCTCATCACACACCCTTTGTCGCACTTGGTACAGGTTGTGTGCCAGCACATCTCTCATGGACTCCACTTCTGCCGGGGACAGCCTGTGTGCGCGCTGGTTCCTGCCGCTCCTGTACATAAAAGGGGAAATTAAATATGATATTAATGAGCTGATTAAACACTAATCCCATGAAATCATGCATGGTCTATTTTTAGTGATAGAACAGAAGGCTATGTAACACCTTTCAGTGGCCAGCAACACCTGGAAATCATCCAAAGATGAATAAAAAAGGTGAAATTTTGCTCTTTTATTGGTTTTATCCATATAATGAATAGTCAAATTGGGCCCTAAGCCCTCATAGAGCTGGCAGCAGAAATTCTTTTTTCTTAAACCTCCATAAGAAAGTTCCTTTTTAAGGATTAGATTAGGCCATAACCAGCTCAGGAAAGCACTCCAAGTTTCCTCCTCTGTCTGAATAAAGACCTCAGCATCGTCTAGCACTCTGGGCCTTGCCCCCTACTGGTTTTTAGTACTTTGAGAAAGTGAAGAAAATCCTTAAGGACAAAAGAGTTTGTCAATTACAAAGTCTGAGAGACTTGCCCTGTGGTGAGGAGAACGTACAGAGTTTCCTTGCTACTGAACCTGTTTCTCCATTTGAAATGAAAGAACCACCTAAAAGATAGTCATCTTTGTGTCTTTAAAATCTTTGACAAGCCCACAGTCACTTGTAGCTGCCTGGCTTTTTCACTAGCAAAACAGTAGAGAAAGGCTGCTGTGAAATGTTATCAGGTTTCTCTAAATCAGTCCATCACTGTGAGAGTTAGTGTTCAGATGAATTCCCAGGAAAAGAAAGGGAAATAGATAGTGGTCATCCAGGATGAATCAGTCTGAGTTCATCTTGTTGTTTCTGATTTTTTCCTTTCTCGCCTTAAAAAAAAAAAAAAGTGATTGCAAGTGGTGTTTTTCAGCTAAGTGATGTCCTTAAAGTGTTGTCTGTAAATCGCGCAATTAAAAAATCAATGATGATCAATGTACAGTATTGACAAAGTTTTGTGTGCATCTATCTCACACTTCCTCTAAAATAAATTTAAAAATTTTAATGGCAAAGGAAGATGGATTCAAACTAAACTGTGATTATGATGTAAACATAGGAAAAAGGTTGGGATTTGCATCTAGTTTAACAATATTACTGCTGTTTTGTTCTCTAATCTACCATGAACATCTTGAAAACTTGTAGGACCAACATGAACTGCCTGGATTCTATATTTTACTGCCTCTTATCATTAAGTAGACAGTGGTCCCTGGTGCCCTGGCCCCTGTCCAAAGCCCCTGGAATATAGGAATTAATTCCTGATATATTTCAAGGTTTTGGAATGTGTTTTCATTCTGCTATCAAACTAAAACAGAGATCTGACTTTTTTTCTGTGAAACAAAGACAAACAGAGAAATTAAGAACAGGTTAAGGTGTAGTTTTAGAGCTAGGACTGGGATAAGCAACAGAAGCATGAGTCTGCTGGCAAGTCAGTGTGACAGAAAAGGACTGCCTTTCTGGATTTGACCAGAAATCTTATCTTGTCCCTGATCAATCCTTCCCAACAAATGTTTGACATTCATCAATTCTCAGTAATTGCAATAACAACTAAGTTAGTTATTACCATCAAGGAAAAAAAAAGACCTTCACCATCACCCAGTTCCAGGCTGACTGAGAGGGTGGGTGCATTGGTTGGTTGGTTCCTTTTTCACTTGCTTTCAGTTTTCAGAGATACACTGAGAGGATCTGGGGATGCTACCAATTTTCCAGGCTTGGGTGCACTGCACCTTTACTCCCTACTGGGTGTGGTGTGTCTCAGACTGGGGCACAGCCCATGTGTGCTGCCCTCCACAGCAGGGAAACCAGACTCCTTGCTGTCAGCAGCCCCAGTCTGATGTCCCTTTGGACAATAGGGAGACCTAGGTACACCTGGAAAATATACACAAACACAAGCCCTGGGGACTGTCAACAAGTATTGGTCTTTAAAACACAGGCTTGGCTCATTTGTGTAATGCAAATGGAACAGGAATAGTTGCTGCAGGTGGTTTTTATATCACAGGGAACATCTACCTCCCTGCTTTGTGCTTCACTGAATGTGTCCACAGGGTCTTTATAGCTAAATTGGGGAAAGCATCTAAACAGGGAAAAAGCTAAACTCCACTGGTGACATTATCAGATTATCTCTTTACTTTTCCAGCTGCAAACCTGACTTTCTCCACATGCCAGCACAGAAGTAGCCAGTTCTAAGTCATTTCAAATCTTACTATTTTGCTCTTAAGTAAATTTAAATAGAATAAATAAAACTCCATGAGTTTCAGTTGAGCTGGAGTAGCAAAAGAAAAAATAGCATGAAGATAATCTATATTGTTCTGAAGTACAAATGAAAAACCGTCATTCTTTTCATGGGATTGGAAATAACCCTACCCAACTGATAACAATGCATGCATATGTTAATAAGGAACAGATTGCTTTTACATTTTGCAATACATTAAGAAAGGGCTTTCAAAAAAACCCAAACATGTTCAGTATGTTACCAAACCCCTAAAGTAATCCTTATTGAAACAATTCCTTTGTTCTTATTGAATCTTCCAACATGTTACAACAAAAAACAGCACAGGATATGTATTTGTGAAAAAAAAAGTTATATTATAATGTGCCATGAAAACTGTCTCTCTGTAATGACTGCCATGACATTTTCTTTCTTCCTTAGATCTGGAGATGGTTGATACTTGATACATTGATACTTGCACAATCTGTTTAATATTTTCTTTTATATTATATCTAAAGATTTGAACTTTTTAAACTCTCCAATAATCTTCACTCATCCTGTGAAGGAATAACATTATTTGGCACAACTTTCTCAGGACTGTACCACCACAAATGACAACACAACAGTTGGTTCTGACCTGTACTGTATTGATATATTCTAAGATTTTCCAAAGTAAATATTGCAACAATATGAAGCCAGCATTAAGTAAACTCAGTATCAAACCATCTTTCTAATGGTTGTATTTCCTACAAAAAAAAACAGCCATAAACCCACAGTTTTGGTAATATCTCCTGGATTCCACTTCTGCCGTTTCCATCCATATTTATAAGGCTTATATTCTCGAAAATATCATAACCAAATGCTCTGCTTTCATTCTAATGTGGATTCTTTGTTGCACAATCCATGGGCAATTTTTTTCACTCCACACTGGAAATACTTACTGTAAATTCGACACCCACTCCACCTGCAGGAATCACACCATCATGAATGTAATTCTCTAATTCACAGCATTGGAGATCTGCTTTGATTCATATAAAGTAAATCTCCTTGTGTGCATAAAGACTGCAAAAACTGATCAGAAGTGTGAGTAAGAATTTTCTCACTACTCTGGCACTGCTAATAATGATTCACATGCTATAAAATTGTTCATGGCCAGAGTTTTGTATCTTCACTGTAGACAGGGGCTTCGGGTACACACTGAACCATTAACAGCAATCAGACAATTTAGAAATATATTTAGAAGGTTTACACAGGTTCATTTAATTGCTGTGTGGAAAGACAACAAGAACTGCTGTATTGGCTCAGACCAAAGATCCACAAACTAGCTCAATATCCTGTCTCTTGCAGTGCTCAACAGCAGGCACTTACCAATGAACAAAGGTGGGAAATTGTGTATTTTCCTAGAACACTCTCACCGCCTGCAAGATCAGAATGGTTTTTGAGCTGCAGGCTGTTTTTCTGAAGTTGACACTTCATTTTTAAAAAGGCTTTCTCATCAGAGGATGATGCACAGTAAAATTCAATTATAGCCAGAGTAGAGAGAGCAAAAATTAGTCCATCATATCAGCTGTTTATTAAAGAATATTTTTCAATCTAAATTCTCAGCTCCAGAGAAAATTTCTGAACTACGCTGGAGCGATTTGTCTTTTTTTCTCATTCCCTCAGGAAAAGAAGAGAGATGTGGTTTACTTGCCATGGATTGTCTAATAACCTTGCACATTTTCTCCTCTCAGAATGGTTAAGGGATTACAGCAGACAGAAAGGAGCCTGATACACATGCAGTCTTTTTTAATATCATCCGGTCAGCAAAGAATAATTTAGAGAGAAATGGGCTAGGTCTTACACGGCATGCTGACATCAGTACAAGAAAGCAGATAAATCTTGACACGATTAAGCCAGAGTTTCAAGAAAGATTTTAATTTAATATCCAGTTGATATTTGGATTTTCTGTTATTGGTAGAGATCATCACACAAAAAAGGTAATATGCTGGACCCTACCAGAGGCTGCTGCAAAATGGAGAGCAGTTTAAGGATGCAACAGGAAAGAGCAGACAATAGCAGCAACAGTGGTCAGCAAGAACCCAGGGAAGAAATTATGGAGGTAAGTGCCTGCAGCAATACCTGTGTTCTGGACTGTGTTTTGCAAGGCAAGGATAAATACATGCCTATCAATTACAGTATGCAGGATGGAAGATTTGTGCACTTTTCTCCTAGAGGGTAGTTCCCTTCAGAGATCCCATCTGTTTTGTCCCCTGGTCTCTGATGCCAAGTTGCATTACTGTTTGATAGAATCATAGAATGGCTTGCATCTGGTTCCAAATCCCCCACAATGAGCAAGGGACATCCTCAACTCTGTCAGGTTGTGCAGAGCCTCATCACACACAACTTTGAACGTTTCTTGGGATGAGGCATCTGCTACCTGCCAAAGCAATCTGTTCCAGAGTTTCATCACCCTTGTCATAAAAAAGTTCTCGTACCTAGTTTGAATCTATCTTCTCCTAGTCCTGCTGCTACAATCCTACTAAAAAGTCTGTCCCCATCTTTCTTGTAAGCCCTCTTTAATACTGAAAAGCTGCAAAGAAATGTTCCCAGAGCCTTCTCTGTCTCCAAGGAGAGATGCTTCAGCCTTCTGATCATGTTTGTGGCACTCCTCTGGACCCGCTCTAACAGGTCCACGTCCTTCCTGCACTGAGGACCCCAGAGATGGACAGAGCAGTGTAGGGTCTCACAAGGACAGAGGAGCCAGGGAGAATCCCCTCCCACAGCTGCTGGCCATATTACTATTGATGCAGGATATAGTCGTCTTTCTGGGCTCCGAGTGCACACCAACAGTTCATGTCCAGCATTTCCACTACAAGTATCCTCAAGTCCTTCTTGGCAGGTTGCTCTCAATGTTTAATTGGGCAAATTCATTTGTCTTGGAAATACCAAAATATGGCAAGATGATTTGAGGGATCGCAAACTGGAGCAGCAAAAATTGAAAATGCTACAAAGAAATCTGCTCTCAGCAAAAAGGCATGATTGGGATAGTGGAGTCAGGACCTGTATTCTAAGCCATCCTGCAGGTCTCTCAGCACTTCACAGGGATTAACAAAACCCACTGGCCAGGAAAGTGATAAGTGTATCTGTCTTGAGCCACTACTGCGATTTAAAGCAATCAGAGTGACTTCTGTACCTGACTCATGATCCCTCTTCAGGACTACTCATCATGGAAAAGAAACAGACAAAATGACCATGATTTTAATTTTCACTCTCTGAGCAAAGTGTAAATATGATTAATGCCAAATTGCACCTTCTCTTTTCAAAGCTGTCTTCTTTTTTATTACATTTCAATTAAGTAATGAATACTTTGGATACTTCCTTATTTTTGTCCCTGTCCTCCTGTCCCTACTCTGCAAAGGGTCAGGAGGTTGGTACTCACTGTAAAGAAGTAGTGGATGATTTGGAAATTTTCATGCCACTCTCAGCCATCTCGATGGCCAGTTTTATCTCCATCTTTTTGTACAATGACACAAGGCTGGATTTCGGCTGGTGTTCCCGAATTAAAATTTTCTTCAAATAGTTATTGTCAAACTTCTTGAATCTGCAAAAGAGATAGCAAAATCGAAGTGTAGAAAAGGAAATATGTTTTCATTTCTGTAGTACAAGCTGATCTTCATTCAAATGCATATATCTACAATTCAGTGGTGGAAACTGAATGCAAATTAGAGGCACCTGTGGACTCCTGAAGGCCTGGTGAGCAGAGACCTTTAGGGGGATATTTGGCATAGTCTGCTGGTCCACAGAGATTGCAGAGCCCGCTAAACAAAAGAAAGAAACAAGCTGCAATCAGAGCAAAAAAGAGGGCTGCTGTATGTTTGCATATTACACTGCCACATTTGTCAGAAAAGAATACGGCCAGTCTCCATGCTTTTGTACAAATGTTGCATTATAGTAGGGCATAACAGCAGCAGCTGCTCTTACTGTAATCCTGGCCTATTCAGCCAGCCACCAATGAGGCTCTAAGTGGCCCAGCAGTTACAGTAGTTAGGGCCCATTACATTGCTGATAATTTTGAATCCTGACAATTAGAGCAGAGAAAATACATTTCTTTGTATTCTGAATAACAGAGAAATTGAAAGGACCCCAAAATACTATGTGCTTGCATGCTGCAGATTGTAAAATATCGCTAATGTGTGGCATAATTTGAATGTGAATGTGTGTGGGTGCCTTGGAACAGGTACATGATTTCAGGCAGACATTTAGTAGAACAACAGCAGATCTTCAGCAGAGCAACAGTTCTGTTTCTTTCAAAGGAACAGTTTACCACAGCAAGGTAAGGTGCTCCACGATGCTGGGAAAAGCACTACAGGATTTGTATCTTTTTTTCTTAGCAAGGCCATTTTTTATTCATTAATAGCAGAGGAAGGTAGACAAATGTTTGCACAGGGATTAGAGCTCTTTATGTTTTTCTGTGTAACAGAAAGCCTCCTGGATTGTCATTGCTTAGGTAATTAATTCTGATACACAACTTTAAAGTTGAATACAAAAGTTTGGGGAATACTTTTAAATAAATCTTCTTATATTAAATGTCTTCAGATACAGTGTGTTTTTTGAATCTGTCCATGAACTAAAATGCTGCATTTATGGCTAGTTTGGGCAAATTCTCTTTTCAGAGCTATCAGGTAGATGTGAGACAAAGGGGTAGCATTTACTTGCAGATATGTGTAAATGCAGCTATTTCAATGGATTTACTGCTCCGACAGAGATTTGTTCACTTCATTGACTGCACAGCCAGTGGTGTGGTCCCAGCAGATGGATGTCCTAAAGCTGTCTCTGTACTCAGAGCCAAGAGGACATTTTAGTTTCTGGATATGCCCTAGTATATTATATCATCACTCCCCATTGGGACAAGAATTGGTTGCAAACTAGTCATTCTCTTCCCACTCCGAATTTCTGGTTTTCATAGGGAGAAGCCCAGTCATGAAAGGAGTTGCCACACCCTTGGCTGGATTACTGGAGCCCAATACTGAAAGGTCAGACAGGATTCCATCACAGAAGCCTAGGCAAAACTAGGGATAGCTTTTAGCCCACGGCATCATAATAAGATGTTTGAGGTAAAGAAAAATCAGTCTTTTCCCTACTTCCCTTCACATGCTGTGGTGGTGGGCAACATGTCCACAGGACTCCCTTAGGGAAAAGGTAAAGGCCACAGCAGATCCATCTCTTCTGGGAAGAGCCTGGAGGAGCCACAAAGCTTCACAAAGCCACCTCATCCTGCTTATGGAAGGGACGATGCAGGCTCTGCATTTCCGAGTAAACACTAGGTTGAGAGTATCTGCTTATGCTACTGGCTACTTAAATTCAAACATTCCCTTCAGTACTCTTATTTATTTTAGATATTACTGAATGCAAAGACCTGTAAGAACAGGTGACTAATATTAGTAGTTCCCTACTACCAGGAGATCCTATTTGCTGTGGAGGCTCACAGCAAAAGTCAGTGAAGCACTGACACCATGTGTAGCTTACATTCTAAATCCAGAGTTAAAAAAGCATTTTCTGGGATCTTAGATTTATACCAAGGGCTATGCACAGGCTAAAGTCTACAGCATGAGTTCCCATGCTATGTTTTTCTTTCTGAAGGCTTATTTTCTGCTTGAGCAGATCCAATTCAGCAGGCAACGTATGAGCATTGCACTCTCAAGAGTTAATAGTTACTCAGGAGTTCAGTTTCTAAAAAGAGATACAGCACATGACCCCAGCATTTTAATTTCCTATTCTATTTACCTACCATATTTTACATTATAAATAGGTTATTTTATTATCTTAGACTGCAATATGAGACACTTACTTATCTCTCAGCTGATAATGACTCCAATGTCCACATATGTCTTCAAGACCAGCCTTCAAGTGATCCATCAACTACAGAAAAAAAAAACATGGAAACATTTTAAGTGGCCATTATGAAAAAAAGAATATTACCACAAATATGCACTTGTTGATATGATTTTGAGATTTATTTTTTTATTGAAGCACGTACATTTCTCTAAAAATCAAGGCAAATATGCCACTGTGGCAGCCTGTGGCTCATTTTAAGGCACAGTGTTTCTGTTAATTTCAAAATGAAAGAATGTACCTACCTTTTCTAGAATAAATCAGATTGAGTAACTTCCTGTTATTTTATATAATAGTAATTAGGGAACTGAAGTAAATGTTTGAGAGGAGAAAAGATCACTACTCAGAATAATTTGAAACTAAGTTTGCAGTTCAATGGTTCCGTTCAGTTCAATAAAACTAGATTAAAGACTTTTAAGGCTTCAGTGTCTAAAACTGGTCAAAAGACAGCAACAAATGTTTTTGACTAATCCAGCTGGCAAGGATGGTGAGTGCTTTTTGTTTTTCTGTTTCTGTCCTCCCATGGTCAAAGTACCAATAAATAAGGGACCCACTACACCATGGATGAAAGCCTAACATCGTAGTAAATATGAATATAAATGAGATGCAATATCTTAGAAAATTATGCCTAGGGTTACCTCCACACATTCTTAAAAGCATTGAGCATCCAAATCCACTGAATGCCAGGTTTCCAAGTGCCTCCCTCTTTCAGCTCTTTTAGAATACCTGTTCTTTTCTTTTTTGGGATACCAGTTACTGATTAAAAAACTTACTCGCACATGTATTTCTTCATTGATAGATTCCTTTTTGTTCGTCTTTTTAACATCCAGATATCTGACCAATGGTCCAATTGTGATTCCCTGCATTTAGAAAGATGAGTTGAATTGTTAATTATCTTTTAGGCAAAAATAGAAAGAAAGCCAAAGGGAATAATTTTAATCAGTTAGGAAAGCTGTGCCATAGTACAGAAATTAACCATTATTTGTATGGAAAGCTACAGAAGAGAATTAAAAATCAAAAACTTTTTAAAGAGGATCTTTAAAGTGAGATTCTATTTATTGGTGTATTCTAATTATGTAAAGTAACTGACTCATTGTCAATCATCTTCAAAAGAGGAGTAATTTGAAAGAAAATATTGTCTTTATGAAAATGTTTTCCATATTATCTTGAAATCTTGAAACCATTTACTTCAACGTTTTCAGGATTAAACATTCCAGGGGTTTTTCACTTAGAAATGACTTTCAGTTTTTTCCCTTTTCTTTCCTGCATTGCTACAGAAAACCATTTTAAAAGGGCAAATAGAAACAAACTGGTTTTTTCGGAAACATTCTGGTGGAATGTAAGTGCCTTATTTATCACAAGTGCATAGTGCCCCATTGGCACCCTAGAGGATCTGAGATCTTGGTATTGGAAACTGCAAAATATGGGATGCAAGTTGTCTATAAGTTTCAGTTCTTCCTGGTACAACAGTAAGCCAGGTGGAATAACTCAAATATCTAAAGTAGACACCTATACTTACAAATGTGACTTATTCACTTCATATTTTTTTTTAATTCCTTTACAAAGGATTTCAAAATATTTGCATTTGGTCTCCAAGACAGACAAAGATAAAAGTATAAAATTCAAAATCTGTCACAGAACAGACATACTGTTTTTTGGTCAGATTGAGATATATCACCAATAACAAACGAATGAGAGCTGAAATGTAAAGTTAAAATACTTCTTAAATTGGAAATGCCAGGAAATACATGTGGAATTTTGGACACCAAGTGCCCTCTCCCCTGAATATTTTAGAAGAGACATGTTTTCAATATAGAATTTTTGTATTACCTAAAAGCCCTAAAAAGGCTAATTACACAGTGCAGTGCTAAATCTGGCCCCAAAATGCAATAACTTGTCCTAGTCTAAGAGTGAATTCAATGCAATTTTCACTATGAAGCTTTCAGTCACTTCTATTACATGAAAGTTATCCATTAAGAAATATACGTACTTGGATGAACACAGTGAAATATATAACCACAAGAGTGGCAGTGATGAATAAATTTTTCCTGGGGAAAAGATTCCTTGGAAGCAAGAATGCAAGAGAAAAGCTGCTGGCTCCTCGGAGGCCACTGTAAGAAATAATGAGTTGGTCTTTGAAGGTGAAAGGATATGTTCGGAACTTGTTACTGATGTAGAAGAGAGCAAATACACCTAGGAAGGGGGGAAAAAACCACAGTTATTATTAATCAAGGAGAAAAAGAAAATATTAAATATTAAAAGAAAAACAATGTCTTGGCTTGGAGAACTGTTGACACCCTGCGTTTTTTCAGTTTTTGTTTCCTGTAGCTTCTCTTTGACCAACTGCTAAACTTGGCTTGTGTGAAATATCTCCTATAAAATACTGTGGTTCCTAATGGCTTCAGGATTTAAATTCACTAGCACAGTTTAGGAGAGAGATTATGGGAAAATATTTACTGCCTATATTTATGTTGCATAATTTTCTCCAAAGTGTTCTGGAGAAAAGAAAAACAACTGGATGAGAGTTTTCCCTGTGCCTTCCCTTACAATGTTTCCTGCTCTCCACACAGTATCTGCCTAAAGTGTTTGAACAGTGCTTTATCAACAAGTCCTGTAGACAGGTTCACTGAAAGACAAAGAGTAATAGCATTTTAATTTTTAATCCTCAAGCTTATTGTGTCTCTAATTCTTTGTTTATTTCTCAAATTTCATTTTATTTTTAATAAAATTTAAAATTAATAAGAATCTATGGCTATGTAAGGACTGCAACTTTTCTTTATAGAGTACTTTTAGCAATTTGTTTGATTTAGTCAATCTTCTTCATCTTCCATAAGAAATAAGTACTATGTGGAAACCAATAAATTACTGACATAAAAGCTGACAAATGCTGATAATTACTGATGTTATTTTGCATAGCTGTCACTGACACTCAGATTGTTATAGGTAAAGCCAGAAGCAGTATCCTCTTATGTAGGCTGCTGGATCCCACTTAATGCAAGACCTTTTCTGGCTGCTTATAACTATGCTAGACATTAGGTACTCAGACTGAAACAGCCTGTGTGAGCTATCACCCTCAGGCCACTCCTCTTCATTCAAGCTTCAGACAAAATGATGATATCATTTTAATACACAAATGTGAGGTTTAGGCAAACCTCCAGGTGCCTTTAGGGCACCCACACTGTCGGGCTTATTCTTCTTTAAAAAGTTAAGCAAGTTAATAGTTGCTATAAATTTATTTATTGCAGAAGCACATTAGTTTCAAAGGCAAAAACAAAGCAAAGCAATGGTATAAAGCAAAGGCAAAACTGCAGTGGCAAAATGCACATAGAATAAAGCCATGGCATAGAGCACCAGCTATTCCTGATGCATGTTCTTTTATAGAAACTTTTCAACTAGCTAAGACATAAACTCGGACCACTACTTAACCTATTAGAATTTTCGTTTTTTAGCACGCCAGGTTAGGTATAGACTACGTGCATGGCCTATTTTGTTCTAACTGAAAAATGCAAGCAATATTTTTAACTTTATTATGTCTGAAGCTAGGTTCTTGGAGCCTTTAAGAAAACACTGGTATGTTTTTCAGCCTTTACTAGAACATGTACTACTTCTCTGGCATCTAAGACCTTTTACTTACTAAAAGTGCTTAAAACTTATTCCATTTACTTACTTACTTGTTTACTCTATTTATTCACTTACTTATTCTATCCAAAGACTTTAATTCAATCCCTGCACTCTGACTTCTCTCTGAAGAAATCAGAGAGACTCCTGACTTACTGACTCCAACACACAAATTCAGCAGAAAATATTTTTGGCTTTCCTCTGGAAAGCTCTAGCACTCCCCTTGGTGTCTGAGAGAAGGATGGACATGTGGCTGGAAAACAGCTTTTATATAAGGAGAGCACTCTTTCTGTCTTAACTGGAAGAATGTTTTGAAATGGACAGCAAGCCTTTAAAAATTTAGAGGCCACACTTGGTCCAGATATGTAAGATAGCAAGAAAATATGTAATTACTTTCTTTTAGACACCATCTCCAGAACACCAACCACCAGCCTTCTTACTCCTTTCCTCTTTTCAGCATTCCTTTCAACCAATCCTGGACATTAGGAGAAGATAAGAAGTTGTGTCCCACAGTTTGTCTGACATTATCTATAAACTGCCCTGCCCATGCTAAAGGAATCCCAGTCTCACAGGTCAGGGAATTATAGACCTTTGCAGGAATGGAACAAACCATGTGCAAAAATGGAGTAATTTAATATGGGCACTACTTTTTAGCAGTTTGAAACTTTAGACCTGACTTGTAGCATAGTGCTATCAGCCCACATGGGGTATAAGTCTTTGTTCAGTTATCTATCAGTGCTAATTTTCACCTTCCTTCTTTTTCTATGCCTCCAGCTCTCCTGGCCCAGGACCTGTAGTGTTATAGCACTGGAAGTGTGATGATATACATTATCTAATTTGTAAGTTAATGACAGTGTGTGGTGAAATTATTACGAGGTCCACTTACCCAAGGAACATATAATAAATTAAGATATAAACATCTCTATAAGCATAATGATGAAAATACTTTAATTTTGCTTTAAAAATTCCATTTTCACCTAAACATAAAGTCTATGCTTGGAGATTGGCATTCAGATTTCTGTGGGGCTTTTTCCCCTTTTTCTCTGTGTGTAGATTTCTGAAATTTGCTTGTCACTAATATAAACCCAGTAAATTTGTTGTTAAACCAATTGTGCCATTCTCCACAGACTTTTCTAACAGCTTTTTACCAGAGTTTTTCTCAGAGGTGCAGAGAAGATTGTCTGCAAAAGCTGACTTACTCAGTGTCCGCCAAATGAGGCAGAAGAGCAGAGTGAAGCAAATGAAGGCCCAGTTCCATTCGTGGTTTTTCCCCACTGTAGACACTCCCATGAACACAAAAATCAGGGTCTCACTGATGCTGCTTAGCATCTTCATGAAATATTTTATTGTAGTATAAGAATTCTGGGAAACATTCTCCTCCACGTATTTTTTCATCGTCACCGCACATGCTGTCATCCTATATCAAGCAAAACATCAGAGATCAGCTACAACCTGTACTTCTTTTCAGTTAAGGGCAACATCAGCCATCATTACCTCCACTCTCCATCACCAGATTCTGACCTCATAACAAGAAGCATTTTGTTTCTTCAGTAACATTAGCTACTTTAGATAGAAAAGCATCTTCATTAAGGTTTGTAAACAAATCTGTTTTACAGGATAAAGGAAGCAAGCTAGTCAGCCTTTCTGACAAGGAAGTGAGGGTATCACATACCAGTTCAAAGTCCATTTTATCCTGAATGCCTAACTTGGAGCCACCAAGCACCAAATATTTGTCTCAAACAGCAGGCAGGTCGGTTTTGTACCAGCCTACAAGTGGATCAGCTAGAGAGACATAACCTGCCTCTTGGTGACATTCTCCCTTGAGGCTGCAGTGGCAGATTATGGCAGTCCCATGCCAGGGCCATAGCTCCCATGGCTCCCTGGCAGATCAGCAGTGCCAGGGCAAGCTTCAGGACTCTGCAACCACGGTAGCCCATTGTGGCACAGCAGGAGAAAATTCGGTTATCCTACAGAGGTGTCCTTCTCCCTTTAGTTACTTAGGGTGTGGGGAATGTGCCTAAAGAAGCAAAGGGGTGTTTTCTTTTCCACTTCTTCACTTTTTATGAATACTAGAGCATGCATCAGAGGCATCAGCACCCACTCAGCACAGACACTGGTGACAATCACACGGAGCAGCAGCCTTTGATCAGCCCTACTGAAGGGGATTCCCTGTTCCACTCTACATTTTCCACGGGTAATACACAGATTGAGTGCTGTGCTTCTAACATATTCCATCACCTATCCAGTTTCTCCTGATATGATTTTAGTCTCTGGGGGCTTCTTGTAATGACATTTTTCCAAACTTGTGAATTCAGAGAGTGATGACTGTTCATTAAATAACCTTCCTCTAGTTTCAGTTCATTTAATTTCCTCTGAAGAAATCTCAAGGGTATCCTGGTGGAGCTGAGTCATTTAGCATGTCCAAGGACACTCCAAGACAAGGCCATTAGGCATTAATGATTAATACTGTTGTCTTTCAGATACACATACATAATAGACTTTCATGATCCAAGTGAAAAATGAATGAATCCTCAATAATTCAGAAAGGTGACAATAAGTTCCCATCTCTAAAACAAGCAATAATTTCCTTAATGAAGCAGTAAGAATAATAAATCCAACTTACATTAACATTCTCATATTACTAAGAATTTCAGAACTCCTACGAAAATAAGAAGTAAAAGAAATAAAGAGCTATGTAGTCTAATGCAAGCAATAGGTGGAGAAGCAGTATTTTGGGCAGTGCAAGTAGGAAAGGGTCCATATGGGATTACTGCTGCCTGCACAGTAGATCTAATCCTGCTCAACTAAAGTTGCCAGTCACCTCAATCTGAGCATATGCATTGGGTATACAAAACATAGTACAAGACTCATCTGCTTTGTCTAATTGCTCAAGATAATCTATATCCAGTCTAACAACTTATTTAACATGCTTAAATATTCAAATACTGCTTCCCAGGGCCATCCTGCAAAGGTTGTTTTTAAAAAGGCAATTCTGCTCTGAAGCTGAATAACCCAGGGTTCTTCAGCCTGGAGAAGAGTAGGTTTCAGGAACACCTTACTTAAATATTTTGACATTTAAAAGAGATCTCCAAGAAAGATGGGGACAAACTTTTTAGTAGCACCTACAGCAATATGACAGGGGATAATAGTTTTAAACGAAAAGATTTAGGTAGATTTAAACTAGATACAAAGAAAATCTTTTTTACAATGAGAGTGGTGAAGCACTGTAATGGGTTGCCCAGAATAGTGGCAGATGCCCCATCTGTAAAAACCTTCAAGGCCAGTTTGGACAGGGCTCTGAGCGAGCTGATCTAGCTGAAGATGTCCCTGCTCACTGCCAGGGCATTGGACTAGATGGCCTTTAAATGTCCCTTCCAACCCAAACCATTCTGTGATTCTATGAAATCAGAGCTCCACAAGTTGAGGTGAATAAATGTACCTGTCCAGATATCAGCAGCCATATGCTCGTATTTGTTAAATTTAACTGGTTTGCCCTCTGTAAAGGGAAGCACGTTCTGGAACATGAGGTCCTCCAAGATCCATCATGAAAGCTCAGAGCCAGTATAGGCCATGCAAAGCTGCTGCTACCCACCAGCTCTGCACTGAGCCTGCAGCAGCCAGCAGAAGCATTCAGCAACATGAAGTCTCCATCTCTTTATGCTTTACCCTGCAGATGGGATGTTTGATGTGGTATCCTTGAAAGTCACTTCCCAGCAGCTTTTTCCTTAAGTCTCTCACTTCCATCCCTATTCCTTCCTTTCTCTTCCAGCTCCTTTCTTGCTGTCATCATCTTCCATTCTCACAACTCTCACCTTTTCTGCATTTACTCCAGTCAAGAATCTATTAGCTTTCTCTCTGCAGCAGGCACCCACGCCATCACATACTCTGAGGAACATGTCCCCAGCAGTATCAAGCTATCCTGACCACAAAAAAAAAATGAATGTCAATATTCATATATGTGACTGTAAGTATGCATGCGTAGGTGATGTTCTCTTTTTTGCCCAGTTTCCATCCCAGTGATACTATTCAAATGTAATGTAATTCCAGTAAATTCTGTTAGAGATGATATTCACAAAGAACTCAGATGTCCTTTTGTAGGAAGACAGATAGAGATGGTTCTGAAAGCAGACTCACTCCTGATAAATTGCAGCTGTGCCAATTACCAAAGAGTGGGAACAGCCTTGCCCTCATAGCTATGGATGGGAGTTTATTTTATGAAAACGAGTATGAAACTGCATGAGGGGGAAGCATTGAAAAGAATGAGGCAAGAGAGAGAAGCAGCAAGCAGAGACATTGCTTCACCAAACAGAAGAACTGAAAGAGCATTTACTAAAGCAGCAGTGGGAGCTAGAGACAGTATTTCTATTATTCAATACAACATGTTTATTTTCTGGCAAAACCTATATGTTGTGTTTGTGAATTGCAGTTTTAATCTTTGTCAATATTCCATAGGCATTAGTATGAAAGTTAACTCCATAGGCATATGTATAAAGACATTGATGGTGCTTGTTACTATCCCGTAAGTATAATACCTTTGATGATTTGTAATGTAGATTTGGGGAATGAATCAAGGTTATTACACAGATGCATTCCAGAGTTAGTGGAATCTACACAAGGGATACTTGCACCACGTTTGCAAGGGCCCTGTAGAAGGATGGTAGACATGGCATTTATTTAAAAGAAAGGAAAGGGGGAATTGTAGGCACACAGTTTGCAGTGACTGGGAATGGGGCTATGGCTGAGCCTCTTCCCTAATGGGCTACAACTGTGTAGGACAGGTGAACAGTAATGAAGGTAAAGAAACATGGAATGCTGAGGTGTACTGACCAATCACAAAAGGGGAGAGAGGGGACACTGGTGTAATGCTTGTAAGACAAATGGTATAAAAGTGATGATGCTCGAAGCCTTCTTTGGTGTCAGTCATACCTCCTTTGTCATGCTTTCTTATGTTTCACATACCCATTGCTTTATGTCTCTCTAATAATCTGATGGTGAGGCTGCTTAGAAATAAATAGAGATAAACTGATGTATTATCAAATCATTGTCTCCTGCTGCTGATCTTATCAGAGATAGCAGGCAGATAGTGGCAGCACTGGCCACTTTACCCACGACTTGCAGTACTTTTGCCAACACTCCTCAGTAGCATGTCTGTGCCTACGCTGACTTGTGGGTTTGCTTTTCCTAGTTACCACAGCATTTTACAGACCTCTAAAAAGCTGTGCACTGCTTCTCTAAGCCAGAGACTGAATGCCTATGTTGTACCAACCTTGAGTGAGCCACCACAAAAGAATGCCAGTTTCTCAAAGAGATCATCCAAGTAAGGAATACTCACGCCAAAATGCCAGAGATGTAAAGGGTTTCAGCAGACAAGTATGAGAGGTAGCTGAACATGAAGACCAGCAGGGGCTCAATTGAAGACACGTTGTGGGTGAAACGAGTCATGAATGCGGAGACAAATCCAAACACGATGCCAAACAAGACTCCACCCAGTCCCACCACGAAGAAGCGAGCAAAGCCAGCAAAGATATCGATGGATTCAATTTCTTCATACCTATGCATCTGGGTGAAGGCGATGAAGATGTTATACAAAACCTACATGTGAAAATAAGAAGACAGCAGTTAAGCATCTTTCTGAACCTGATAGGCTTACTCATTTCATAGGTGAAACAATATGTGTATGTTTCAGTGTCTATGTATCCCAGAAATTGCTTTTTCTGGGATAGATAAGACAGAGCAGCAAAGTAACAATTGAAATCTAAATCTCAGCTGGCTTTTAACGAGTCCCAGAAATAAGTGTCTGCTAAGTGTCCTGAAAAAGAGGGGAAAAAAAAAAAAAAAAAGGTAAATCGCTGTGGAATATAAGTCAATTACTGGGGGACCACATGCCATTGAATAATAATTTAAAAAAAACACTCTCTTTTTTGGTTTGTTTGACAGTTAATTTTTGGTCTTTGTAGCAGAGGTTAAAAGCCTATCCAGGTATCTTAAAAACCTCAGGCTCTACCCTCCAAGTTCTCCTTCTGATTCAGGCTGGGGCAGGGACTAAGAATCACATATTCAATTTAAATCCCATGTAGTTTGTCTATAGGATCAGTCAGTAGACTCAACCAACTTCATTAGATGCATGTGGGAATGTTACATGTTTTTCAATAGTACTTGGCACATAAAAAAATCACACAACATCGCTGGGAAGGGAAGGACCTCGGTTTCATACTGTCTCTAGCTAGGTAACAAAAGCCTCTCTATCATCATATATTTAGAGTTTGATGCCACTTAACCATCTCCTCAGAGAACAAACTCAAAATATGAACCAAATACTGTGACACTCTAAATGTTCTAAAGACCCTGCACATTTACACATTTTGACTAGAAAGCCTGAAGTTACAAAAATTAAAAAAAAAAACAGATTAGAAGAAAGGTTCAATTTAATGCAAACTATACTTTTATATAATGTATTATAAAATTTGATCTGTAAAAATAATATCTTAGAGCAGAAAACTTTACCAAGCTTCTATTATCAATAATTTCTATTCTGCAGAAACTCTTAATGAAAAATTTTCAGCATATTCCATTTTCATTCATCTTTTAGAAACTAATAGAAAATTTCCAGAGTGTTGTAGTAATAAAAAGGCCTTAGAGGTTGCTGACAATCAGTTAATATTAAGTCCTGTCATATCTGTTTACAGTGAGTGTGTAACACATGAAAATCACCTTTCAGTTTTGAAGAAAATTTGGGAAGCAACTAAAGACACCAGCTCTCCAAAATTGTTGCTCTAAAGCATTAGTTCAAAAACAATAAATAGACCAAAGTAATTTGCATTTTATGGTTTTCTTTGGTCTTTCTTCTTCATCCAGTTAATTCCAGAAGGTTATTAAGAAGACTAAAGCAGGTATTTGCAGGTAGAAGAGTCAAGCTCATTAAGATAATAATTACTGCTCAGCTACTATCTAATCTTAAATTGCTGCTGGGGATGTATAACCTTGAGCTGTCACACAGTCTGTTCTCCAGGAGGCTCACTGCTAATAGTTCTGGGAGACAGACAAAGCCAAACAAAATATTTCATTTAAGAAAATACCCAGAAGTTCTTTTTTCTAAGGCCAATGTATGAAATTTGTCTCTTCAGTGGTGGATAAGGAAAAGAGTTCATGTCTTCATAGTAAGCAAACCTCACCCTACCAACCTTATAGCTTTAAATTTCAGAGCCTGTTTTGTCTCTGTTTCCCTTTCTTGTAGACTTTGACCTCTTCCTAAGACTTGTGATTCTTTATAAATGATACCACAATATGATTCTCTGCTGACAATGATGAAAGATTCTCAGCAAATGACTTAAGAATTTTTTTTCACTTTTCTAGTTCCCAAAGTACCTATATGATTTAACTGATTTGGCATAAAAATGAAAATTATGGAAATATGACATAATTTATATTTTTTTTGTAATATGCTTTGTGGGAGCAAACTGTTCTGTACCACAACCTGCACTGTGTCATGTAAGTAAGGCTTGGCTACGCTACATTGCAGTGTTCATGGCAGTAAATCAATTACTAGAATTCTTTATGTATTAGGAAAGCCTGAATCAGATTAGGAGGCTTTTGTTCACACAAAACAAAGGGATGGATTGGTAGTAGTCTCATGCAGCAGCTCTGAGGACGTCATGCTTTGGGCTGTTTGGAGAGGATTTTGTACCACAGGCAGTTCTTAGAAACAGGGAGAGGAACAGAGAGTATGACCCTGTTGCCACAGGGAACTCCCCAGGGACTGCTCCATGCTCCAGGTGTCTGTGCACAATTACTGCACATACAATCCACATCAGAAGGATTGGAAGAAGAGATTTTAAAGTGACTGCCTTAACCACTGACACAGGCTGTCTTGATAATTCTTTCTTACCACACTGCTAATTCTTTCTGATCCCTGCAGTTGTTTTACTCTAAGCACAGTGGAACAACTTCTACAGCAAGAGCAGAGAATATCTCTATCCTCCTTTCTAGCATCCAAACCAGTGGTCAAGTCTTTCTCAATGATGACAAAGAGGCAATTTCAAATCTCCTCAAATAAAAAAAAAAATTACTTAGGTCTTTAACAGGTATTAGATTTAACAGTTCTGCTGCATACAAAGGAGAGAGGGTTCCATTAGAGAATACAGCCAATGCTACTCATTTTGAGTACAGCATGATATATAGGTGTTCTCAGTATTTCTAAAATCAAGCCTCAGAGATGAAGCAGTCAGGGAATATTCCATTTCCTGATGCATACAGGTGCTCAGCTCCTGTTTAGAAACAAAATTGTCTGTGTGTGTATGTAGGAACAGAGCTTCAGATGGCTGAAACACTTCAAACTGTTTCACTTCACAGCAAAATCAGGGTATTCCACCTGAGTTCAGGCTTGAATAAGATCTGCACTGGATTTATATTTATTTTGAACAGGGCTTTGAAATTCCACTAATGTATGATGTATTGTAGGTCCAGCCCTGTTGCTGTCTGAACTATTCTGATGCTAACAGCCCAATCAGAAATAACTGGGGAAAGAAGCAATTAACAGGACTCAGAACCTTCTTTTTCCATCCACAGATATGGCTCTACCAAGGAAAATAAGAAAAGGTATCAATGGGCAAAAAGAGTAAATCATTTACTTTTCTCCAACTCCCTTAAGGGGAAGTAATAACTTCTAGATTATAATTTTAGTTCTGTTATTTTGTAATATCTTTTTATATACCAGGATATTGAACTAAATATAGGAGACAGAGCTATTGGTGCCCCAAAGGTAACACACAAGTTCAACAAAACTCATACCAGTTTTTCCTGCTGGGGAAAAAAATGTTTAAGCTGATAAGCAGGCTGGAGAGAACCAGGGGATATCTGTAGTTAAACAATAAAAAATTATGCATGCTTAATATATCTTGGTGATATTATCTTTTTTAAACACTTAGAGTTAACTCAAATGAAACTGTTAAGAGAGAAAGAGAAGGAAGTGGTAAGAGAAGACACCCAAGATAAATAGTTTTAAAATCTTGCAAAAAAGTAAGTGGGATATCAGAGAGGAGAAAGTCACCTACTGGAGTCCGTTCAGGTGACAAATACTTGAGTCTTCTTAAGCATGAAGCCAGGTAGAGATTTTGAAAGCTCAAATGCCCAGAAAGGGGATGAATGGTGGTGGATGCAGAGATGCAATAGCAGGAGGGGACAAACTGATGGCAATGCAGCTGCTCTGAGATGAGCCCCAGAGATGAGAGTGTGTGGGGCAAGGAGAACTCTCAGGGGTGCACCCAACATACCCCATGTACAGCCCTTTCATCTCGGTTACTAACACACCCAGTGCTGCTGGGCAGTGCCTAAGTCCACTGTTTGAAAGGCTTTCTGTCACTGCACGTTCATACCCTAACAGGATCCTGACTGAAAGCTCAGGTAAATACCATCAGGAGCTGGACCCACATGATAAATAGCTGGGAGAAAAGGAAAGGCAAGGTAGCGAGCCCATTAAAAAAACAAAAAAAAACAAAAAAAAAAAACCCAAACAAAAAAAAAACCAAATTAAAAAAAAAAAAAAAAAACAAAAAAACAAAAAAACAAAAAAACACCCCAACAACATGAAACAAGCTCTTCCAGTGTGAAAAAGAGGTATTTCTTTTTTGAGGTCAGTATTTGAAAGAACGAAAGAGATAAGTGTAAGAGATAGAGGTATGGGGGATTTTTCTGTTACAATTGTAGCACCCAAGTAGCTTGAATGTAAATTAAATTGCACTTGCCCCACAGTTGTACATCAGCCCTGTATCTCTGATGTCCAAGTGGAAGGATTCGTGATCCTTAGACTGTGGCTGCAAGAAGTTACTTTGCTTCTTTTCCTTTTCTCAGTGCTCATAAACTGCACTTCTCCCATGAAGCCTTTCAGCAGTGAACTCTGTACAGATTTTACAAGTCCGAAGTGGGCTCATGTATAGCAGTATCTGAGTAGCTTTTATGTGTTTTAGATTCCTGCGATTTAAATTCTGTAAAGATCTTATCTAGTGGAATTCCTTAACCTGCTGTTAACTTGTACCACATGAGCAGTCCTGTTGGTTTCTGAGCAATAAATTTCCTGCTTGAAATTTCTTCCTTGAAAAACACGTTTTAAATGTTCTTGTCACTTCTGCTTACAGCTACGATTTCAGTTTGCTCCAATTTTAGCAGAACTAATGAGATAAGGGGGGGAAAAATATTAGCAAAAAGAGCTGTGTAAAAACACTCTTCTATTATAAACAAAAAAACCAACAACAAACAACAACCACCAAACAAATCTCTCTTCTTCAAGAAACATTGTTTCTGGGTATTTATGACAAGACAGCCAAAAAAGGCAAACATTTGTCAGATGTCAATGTTTTTACTGATAGAAACAGAGTTATGCAAAGCTCTTAGTGGCATTTGGAATTCCTGTCTAAGGTCTCTGGTGATATTTCTGGAAGGGGCTGGAGGATAGAATGTGGCCTCCAGAGGTTATCCACATCTGATTTGCCTTTTTTTTCCAGAGGACTCTCTCAGGTATATGACAAAGTAGGGTCTCCTGCATTTCTACCCTTGCTGCCTTCAGTCCTTAAGCAGTAGAATTCTCTGTTTATTTGCTTGCACAATGTCAAGAACATTCCAAGGTCCTACACTGATCTGACCAGGAAAATCAGTTGTAGCTTATCCATTCATTCAGTGAATGCAAGAGCACATCTCACACATATGTGTGTGTTTCCCTCTTCCAGCATCTCTAAAATACATGGTTTGGAAAGAGGTAATATATCATTTTTGCCTACACTAAAAACTCTTGCATGCAATTGCGTAGAGTATCCATAAAATAACGTATTAGGATCTCCTTTGAGCTGTTCTTTTCCTGTGCCCAGTGACCCTACAAGCCACAAGAGTCCAAAGAGGGGAAAACAGGGAGCAGAAAGAAACTCACCACAGTTATGCCATCATTTAGCAATGACTCTCCAAAGATCATCATGTAAAGCTGCTCATTAACAGAGGCTTCTTCAAAAACTACCAGAGCTGCCACGGGGTCCACTGCTGAAATCATGCTGCCAAAGAGCAAGTTCTGCAGCAGGTTCAGGTCAGTCAGGCCGAAGGCTTCAATCTGGCAGACTCCATAGAGGGAGAGGCCAATCCCAAATGAGTTTAGCAGAGATCCCAGAACAGACCACCACAGAATGGATCCAAGGTTTTCAAAAAATGGTCGAGTCGGCATGAAATAACCCTCCTCCAGAATAATGGGTGGAAGGAGATACAAGAAGTAAATACTAGTGTTCATCACTGGTGGAGATTTGTGATGGGAAACAAAGATGATTGCTCCTACTAGTGCTCCAATGGCAATCAGGATGCAGCTTTCAGGCATAAGTCTTGGTAATCGGTGAAAGATATGGAAACCTTGAATAAAACATTAGGCAATTATTCAAGTTTAAATTAACCTGATGTCAGACAATTGTCTTGCCTGTGTTTGGACACTTTGTCTTCAGACAGACAGTTTTGTTCTAAGGATTGTGAAGGTAAAAATAGGCAGTACTGTTCCCTTCAAAACTAAACATTCCCATGCTTGTATCACTAAAGCAAGGCAAGAGTTTGACCATGAATTTCTTCTTTTCCTGCTGCCCAGCTCCTGATTGGTGAGCAAGCATGCCTGAGTTTAAGTTCCACTTCTGGGAAGGCAGAAACTTCTTTGAATGATCCTCCACAATTTGGAAAGAAAATATTCTTCAAGAATCCTTACTGCCCACCTGCTACTCACCTAGTCACTACATAAGGAACTATATCATACTGTGAATGAGATGTGCCTGTACTAAAAATGCAGCATTTTTTAAAATTTACGAGAATGAGGCCAACTAAGAAACTTTAAATCCAATGTCTGTGACTCCATGCTTGAAGCTAGGTCAGCCTTCATCTTGCAACTCTAGAAGGTTCAACCATGACAGTATTTCTGTGACCCTTGAATTATCAGTCTTCAAAAGCAAAGGAACATAAAAATATTTTAATGAAAGTTTCAATAATTTTTTTAGGACACTACTTTTTTCTTTTTACCAAGAGGTATGTTTATAACGTAACTCTACTCATCTGCTTTTTAATTTAAAAGTCTTCTGTCAGTCTTGCAGATAAGGGGATTGTTTTACCTTTCAAGATTCTGGAACTGTGTCCCACCCTTAAATCTTGAAACCCAGAAAGAAGATAATACCTGAAGAAAACACTGACAACTTTAACAGTTTCGAAATCTTCTTCCAAGGGTCACCAGATTATTCAGACTAACTCTTTCTTCCAAATATATTTAAAATCAACAGCGCCACACTTTTCATCAAAAAATAATATTATTTGAAAACTCCACCTGGCAGGCATCATACAGTTCTTCTAAAGTATCTATTTCATGTTCAAAACAAGAATATTGTGTAGATGTGCCATGTGTCAAGTCCTGTGCTATTATGGATGATAAATAAAGAATTTGGTAAATATATTTACTATTAACACATTCTACTGATGCCATAACAAATTTTATTTGTGAAAATTTTGATTGTTATCCTACCAGTGAACACATTTGTAAGAATCATATTGAGGGCATCAGCTACAATGAAACTGGTAAATTATGGATAGTGGTAATGATTTTTGTCAGCTGGGTGACTATGACAAGAAAAATGTTTATCTTCAGGCCACCTCCAGAAAAAACACCAGTCTCACCTACCAGCTTGTTCTAAGGAAAAGTTTGAAAATCCCACAGAAAGATCAAAAGAAAAGGGAGATTTTACGTGTGCAACTCTTCACATTACCATTATTCTTCATTTATTTGATATTACTGCATTAATTCTAAATGGTCAAAATAATTTCAGCCCAGTGATGAAAATGTGTAAGGCACAATGAGCCTTTTTTGCTATGTTAATTACAGTTCCTACTGAAATTACTGCTCCCTGAATTGCCTTTCCCCTTTCAGATACCCATATGGAGCTCTAAGAGAAGCTAGATACATGGCTATGTATTCAAAAGATACTTAGCCTACATCTCTGATGATCCACACCCTCAGAGACTCCCATTCTCTCTTCCTGGTATTATTTTTTACACCAACTTGAAGGAGAAAATATGTAAAACAAAGACTCAGAGGGAAAAGTTTCCTTTTATTCATATGAAGGAATAATGCTTAATGCTTTCTCCCCAAAATTCAATACACTTGAAGTCCCAGTCTAGTGTAACTGATTTCTACAGCTGTGGTAGGTTGCAAATTCCAGTATCTTGTGATCTATAAGGACTAGGAAAATGAATGGACAGCACTATGTCAGGGAGCTCTGTTGCTATTTGCTACTCACAGCCCAAGAGACACGAAGGCTAGAGGTCATATGTTAGCTTAAGTAAGATGGAATCATTCCAAGGTGGAATTTTGGCATTGCTGTGCTAATGAACACACCTGTTCTTTTGAAGACAGATGCTATAAAATTAATCCCAGCTACAAAATGAATGAAAGTTACTTGGTTACATTATCCTTTTTTGACTTCTTTCAAAGTTAGGAGTACCCGAGGTCACATTTTCTACTTACCTATTTTTGCAAAAGAGGCAAGGAGGATCCAAAGGGTAACTTCATAGGGAATTTGCACATAGTCATAGTCCACCGTGAAAACATGTAGCCTGATGTCTTGAGAAGAGTCAACACCACTGGAATCATGTTCATAGTGAGGCAAGGACCTCTTGCCCAGGCTGGGCTCATCCCCATAAGCAGCAGCAGAACAGGATACCACACTCAATAGCAGCAGGTTGGAAAGCTTTGCATGTGCAAGCACGGCAAAGCCCATGTCTGGGGCTGTGTCGATTTTATTACAGATTTAGCATATAGCGGGTGCATGAAGGTGTGCACAGTCGCTTCTGCTGATTCACACTGCCCACAGCCACTTCTTCCTCAGGGCTCTTTCATCTGCCTGTTAGAGGTCACTTTAGAGTCCTTATGTGCCTGTCCCATTCCTTGTGCTGCAGACGGACCTGGAGTTTGTATGAAGATACTGGTTGTGCAGGTTCCTCTGACCCAGAAAAACCTTGGCCACGGCATCACCCTGTTGAGGAATAAAAAGATCTTTCCAACTGCATTACTTATGCAGCCTCTCTGATTTTTCCACTGACAAAACAAAACAAAACAAAACAACTTTCAGTGCTCACCGTTCTGGCAGCCAGGGCAGCAGGAGGGAGCAGCATCAGCCGGGAGAGGTGGTGGCAGCCTGGGCAGGCAGGAGAGGCTGTTCGTGCCTTCCTCCCTGCCTCGCTCCCCGGCTGCTCCCCAGCGCCAGCGGCACCTCGGGCACCACACCTGGCACGACGCCCTGGCACGCTGGCAACAAAACTGCTCGGTGTGTAAATAAAGGGGCTGTGTAAAGGGACTGTGTAAAGGGACATCTGGTGGGAGACCGCGCAAATTACAGCCGCGTTTGGAAAGGGGCTCCCCTTCTTAAAACACCTGTACGTGTTCCGCAGGTAATATCAACATAAAGAGGAAGGGCTGAGTCACACACCTGCCTGAAATTGGATCTTGAGTTGTCTTGTGTTTGGCATTTGTTTTACTCATATCAGTAAGGCGTTTACTGGGCAAACACATTATCCTTCTGCAACTGCTCTTATGGATCATTTTTTTTTAATGCCGGCATATTTTCTCCTCCACAAAAACTGCCATGTTTAGTGTAAGGATAACAGAGTGTGCAAACACAGTGCTGTTGATTAGAAGCTTCTAAAACCTGCATTACCTATCTTAGAACTGACTGCATTTAATTTACTGACAAATTATTCAAATTATTCAAATTCATCGACTATTTGATTGTGTTAGAATAGTGCAGATAGTGAGAACAGATGTGATACGCCAAAACAACTAGTTCTGAGGACCCTCAAAGCACACTGCATGTGCTTGGAAGGGGATTCCTTCAAACCAACTGGTCTCACAGACTGAATATCCCTTCATGGATGGAGAATATCTTCCACATGACTTCCTGTGGAAAGGATCCAGTGTGTATAACTATGATGGTCTATAATGCAAAACAAAAGGCAACAAATAGTGACAGCTGGTAAATTTGAATCAAAAATTATAATGATCTGTAACAAATCTCCAACTGTAATGTCAACATTTTCTGTGGTACAGCCAGTACCCGTTGATGTTCTGCTTCTACATGAAGCACTATCTTCTGACAGCCTCACAGCAACATCAGTCCTCCCACAAAAGCTTTGAACACAATATAGCGTTAGGTAGATAATGCTCAGCCTGCTTGGAAAAGAGTTCTTTTTTTCAGTATAGTGGTCCTGTTAACAGCAGTATTTCATGGAATCCCTTTCCAACAAGCAATCTCCAGATGAGATATTCAATTAGCATTATAAAACAAGGATTAGTTAACTTGAAGGCCAAATGAAGTGAGCAGAACAACAGAGCAGAGGCTATACCACTCAGATTGCTTAATACTGACCACTGCATTTCACTCAGCTATAAACATACACACACAGACTGCAGATAGTTTGAGAATAAGTGGTATGAGCTCTGGAGAGCCGCAGCCAGAGGACAGCAAGGGAAAGACTTAGAGTCCCTGCAAGTCTACTAGCTGTGACACTCGGGGCTTTGATTTACACCTGCACCCGTAATGCCAACAGGTTCAGTGGGCATTGGCCAGTGGCCAGTGACCAGCACCAGACAGGATCAGCAATGATCAGGTGCAGGTGTCCCCAAGTGTGAAATGTTTCACAACTGGCAGAATTCTTCCCCTCGTGGAAGGAAGGATGGAGATGCCTGGGATAAGCCTACACAGTTGTCCTTCTTTTCTGAATCCCTTTGGCATATCCAGCTCTAGCAGTCTCTCATAGTATTTTCTTCCCACTGGAAAAAGTAACCCATATGAAGAATTTGGATATGTCCCACTGGATTGCATCAGAAAATTAAACTGCAAGCTTCCTCTGGAGTTCCTTTTTATTAATCTTTTTCTAGAAAACAAGTGTTAAAATATTCCAGAAAGGAATACAGTGCAAAGAACATTGTATGTCTCAAAATCAGAGTGAAATTGTATAATAAATATAATAAAAATTGAAATAAAATATTAATTTATTAAATATAATTAATCTTTAAACATTTAAGGTTGTGTGCAGTGGAACAGTTTTGCTGTGCACTGTCAAACTTCAGTCTTTCTGACTCTTTCAGAGCGAGCTACTGCTGCTGTAGTAACAGTTGACAGTGGTCAGACAATAAAAAAAAGGTCTTTGATAATCCTGTTATCATTCCTGATGTCATCCCCCTGGGGAATTTCTCCTATCAATATACCAGTCTGAATAACCTTTGGGATAAGCCCTTGAGGCTGCAGTTTTCCAGCCTCTTAGTAGTTTTCACTGGCATATGGTAACGCATGTATTTCCAGAACTTCTTGTGTGGAGCAGCAGAAATGGAAGACTTCCAGGTAACGATGGGTAAAATCCGAAGTGCTTTCTTCACTACTGGAGGCAAAGTCTCTGGCTCTTGGAAATCCTGGAACTTTATTAATACCAGTTTGATCCCTTTATCTTCCAATGCACAATTCACTGCTGCCTGCAGTTCAAAGATGCTTGGTCCACTGACATAGGCTGGGCTCAAAATAATTATTACCCGTCTGCTTTGTTTAATAGCTGTGACAACTTCATCTGTGTATGCTGGAGAGGAAATGGTGAGAGTTACTGCAATCTGCAAAGGAGTTTTTATCTTATCAGTTCCTTTATCAACAGCTAAAACCCAGAAATAAGTCAAGAACAGGAATGCTGAGCAAACACATAATGCCTAGAAATGTGTTTGCTATCAGAAGGTACCGTGTCTGTTCTTATGCAGCTGAAGTACACAACTTTCTGCACAGGACATGAAGGGCACAGCTCACACACTTCCACAGGGTCTTAAGGGACACTTGGACTTGTCTTTGTCTCTCCCAGGAGCAGATACACAGGGCTTTCTAATTACTGAGGTAGCACTGCCTAAAGTTGCTCAAAAAGTAACTACTGAAATATTTGAAGTCTTCTTTCCAGGGAATGGAGTCTGCTTGCAAAGAAATTCTTCCACAAGAAGCTTCGTCTCAGCTCACAGTGACCTCACTCCAAAGTATGTATGTGTCAGGTGCAGGGACCAGACACAAAGATCAAAACATTGTGAGATTTAAACATAAATTCCACTACCTAATTATACAGTTTATTGCTCTGGTGCATATTTTTTTGCAAAGTGAAACACAATTTTATTAAAACTGAAGATTTTCTACCATGCCCAGGGACCTTACCTCCTCCCGGAAGAATATCTCTTTCAAGAATACATAGCTTGTATCCATATTTATTTTCTAGCATATCTGGAAGGAGCTCCAGGGCAAATTTTTCCTCACTAATTAAAGCAGACTCACGTTCAGAAGAGTTCAGTTTTGCATAGGACACAAACGCATCAAACTCCTTGCCATCTAAAATAAATGAATTAATGAATTAATTAATGACTTTACATACATTAACAAGTTTGGCTGAAACATTCAGCTTCTTTCTTAAAGCTCTATTTCCATTTATATCTGTTTAAGTAGGTGCAATACAAACCTAAAATTATGACCTGTTCACGAATTACTGCTATTCAGTCACCAAAGACAACCTTGCTCCTCGCTGCCTTGCAAATATTGTAGACATGTACTACCAAAGCAAACAAGGAAGCTAGAGATGTTTAGTGCAAGGTAATTTAAAGATCTGGTCCCTTTCAGGCAAAAGCAATGTGGTAGGGAATGATTCTCAATCTTTTCTCTCATTTGCCCAAATGCTGATTAAAAAAAAAATCTTGTCAATGGCAAATCTTCTTTTAAAATATAATGAAGCTTATAGGATCAACGTTCTTGAATATCAGTTGCTTGCAAAAGATATATTGTTTCCATACACTGTTATGTGTGTAAATAGGGAGACTTCTGTAAGGAGTAAAAGCTAACTGATAAAAATGTCAGCTCTGACACCGAGTACTGACCAGTTGTTGAGCTTTAAGCCTCCTTTGAAGAACGTTTGTACAGTGCAGATGAAACATAAGTAAAGAATTTTTCTTAGCTTTGATCACCCTGGTACCTATGTCCATTCTTAACTACAAGGCAAAAGTAAATTGTATCTATTTGCTGAATAAACTTTGAACTACATTTGAAGGAGAAGGAACAGAAAAGAAAATAATTTCTGGTGAAAGCAAAAGGCACGGTGGACTCACTCCAGTTTCCCAGTTACTTGAGGCCATTTAAGATATCCTAAGACTGCCAGATTTGACAGGGAAGATTGGAGACTCGAGCATTTTGGAATGGCAGGACATCCTCAGGCAGCTCAAATGACATCAGACACCTATGTTCAATTAGCTGAATTGTATTACATGACAATATAATGAATAGAAACCAGAAAGGAATTCCCCAGTGTAGATCAGAGTCCCACTGCAGGGTGAATCTATATGATTTCACCATATTGACTGCACCTTCACTGCTTGGGAGCTGAGACTCCTAAATCCAGCACAGACGCCTGAGTGCTGAGTATCATGACCCACGTGCCTTGGTGTTAACCTCCCAGTTTCTATCCCTACATGCAAGATCAGGATCACAGACACAAGCTAGTCACCAAGTTCCCACAGGGTCTAGAAGAGCCCATATGGAAAGCAAATTCAGAAAACTACCATGAATAAGCTGGGGCTGAACACTTAAATTCAAAACCAGCACATAGCAGAAACTGTGTCATCAAAACAAAACAGAGGTGTGAATATTGGGGTTGGAGGCCAGGAATGTGATCAGACAACACATGTTACATCTCTGCTCCTCCCCTCTGCTCCTGGCCACACACTTTCAATCACATCCTTCTACTGGTGCTGAAGCTCTTGCGATGATAGAGGAAGATTATTCACTTTGCTGGCTGCACACTCTCTTTTACTGAGTTATTTTTCTGCCAAGTCGAGCCAATTTAGGTTCACATGAGTGAATCACCAGCAGTAGGGACACAGAACTAATGTGAGAATTAAAGGCAGGCCAGAGGGTCACTAGATTGCTTTAGTTGAATTTCAATTCATCTATACCCTAAATTGAAGCTCCTTTGAAAGCAGATTTTAAATGACAATAAATTGCACTACAAGCCAGGTATTCCTCATTTCACCCACAGAGGTCACTACAATCTTATTAGACAACAACCACTAAAAAACACACGCCTTTATAATATTACTATTACAATAGCAAGTTAAAAATAAATACAAAATAAGCACCATTGGACCATTTTTTCACATAATTGTACAGGAAAATTACAAGCTGAGGAACTTTGGGTACTGTATTTAAGATGCTGAAAGTGTAGGAAATGAAGAATACCTGACTTAAGCAAAGTGATGGCATCCATGTTCTAGAAATGTTAGTATCAAATCTCCTGCATTATTTCTTTCCACGTGTGGAAGAAGGCAGGATTTTTAAGAGATATATCTGAATTGGCTAAGGAGGCAAATTAACCCCAGAGAGGTTATGGTTTCTCTGTCCACAAGGTCGTGCACAACCTAGGTTGGCTCTGCTGTGAGCAGGTGCCCAGGGTACCTTCCAATCTAGGATTCTTCAGTTGTCTGATCCTGTGCTGAGAGGGACATGAGAGAAGAAAGGACAGAAAGGAAGAAACAGCAAAATCAAGCCATGACTGCTGCTTTGCTGCTCTATGAGCAAGTCCTCTCAGACCTCAGGTGACTGGATAGGAATCCATGAAGTGAGAAGGACCTAATCCTGCAGGTGAGAACGTGTCTTCCTTGGGCAGAAAACTCTCTGTGCATGCACGGTTGGTCTGCACAGCCCCTGTACTCCCGCTCACAGATGGTGCTGTGTGCATGAGGTACACGAGAGGCAGGGGACAGGCAGGGGAACAGGGGCTGCCAAGGTGGAACCCAGCAGTGTCTTCAACCTCAGTGCACAGGCCTTGGCACGTCTGTCTCTGTCCTACTGACATGCAGGGTGTGCTCTAAAGGGACTTTCCACAGGTCCTTCAATCATTTTGTTACCAGATAGAGGGGAAATTTTGAGTGATATCCCAAATTGCTGTTGACAAATGCTTTAGGGCTTGCAAAAAATGTTTTCCAAAAGGGCAGGTAATTTTCTAACTGTGCATGTACTTACAGGTATCTAGATACAGTTGTTTAAAACTCACATATGAAATACATTTGCAAACACAAAAACAGACTCAGACACCTCTATCTCAAACTGCATCAAGATGCAAGAATTTTTAGAAAAATTTTCTCAGACACAAATATCAGAATTCTTTCAACCCATGTATTAAAATCATACATTAAGTTCTTTGGAGTAGTTGTAGTGATTCCTGATACATTTTTACTCTGTCTTCTATTTCAGGGGCCTGGTTTAGCTGAGATGATGGGGCAATGCTGCTACAGAGACCTGAAAAATCAAAAGCTAATCCCTCAGGTTCAAATGTCAAGTTGTTTCCAAAGATTTTAGAAAGGAAATATTAATACTTCCAAAGCATTAATTTGTTCATTTGGTGTCCTTTAGAATCTTATTTCTCTCTTTTGTTTATTTTTCTGAGAAACTTTTTGGCTTCAAATGAAAAGTACAAGACCCCGGAATCCTTCACTTTGTCATTTCATCCTTGTCCAAAGGTTTTGTTAAACTTTTTCGGAGAATGATTTTGAAATGTTGGAAATGCTAAATTATTCCCTTCAAATGGATTGCCAAAATTCAACTTCCTGCTCTAATCTTCTATGGGTAAATCAAGGTAAAATTCTAACTGACATTTCAGTTGGTCTTGCACGCTATCTGACTTTTTTCCATCTGCATTCACTGAGCATCTTGTAAGGTTTAAGTCTTTGTATTGGCTCAAACAGAACAGGGTCATTAAAATAACTTAATTAAATGAGTAATTCATACCAGATTACCCCACATGGCAAAAGGCAGTAATAAAAACTGGAGCAAATTAATATTATACAAGGTTTCTTACCTTCTGTAATTTTGTTGTGGACCAGATAACTTCGATACATCAGCACTATCTCAATCCAGTGCTGGTAAATAAAGGCAGTGAACAAAACAAATGCAAATAGAGTAGAAATGGCACTGCATAGTATATATAAGAACAGCACTGCAGAAAGAAAAGAATCTATCATAACTCCAGTTTCCAAAATAATATTAACACTTAGATTAAAAAATCAGCCCAGAAATGGGGACAAACCATCATACAATCTTTTTTCTTATCCCACTGGCAAAATTCAGGGAAGTCAAGATTTCAGGTAGCCACAAACCTTAACACAGAATTTCAGTTTACTGTCAGTGACCTTTTTTGCAGGTCATTTCTTCGGTGCTATGAAAAGCCAATCTATGACAGAATGCACAGAGAAAATAGTGTCTGGTACACTCAGCAATGCTGAAAATAGTCATTGCCTGAGATGGAAAAGCTACATCAGAACAGACATAGCTGCACACAGTGCCCTCCTGGCAGCTTCCTGTTGCACTCCAGTGATGAGCCTCCACTGTGAACTATGGTTTAACACTTTATTTTCCACACTGATTCTGCTTTGGGCCTTGAAAGGCTTGAACGGCTGACATTCATATCAGTTATGGTAACTTCTCAGAAACATGCATGCTAATGACTGGAAAATAAACAGAAATATCCTCTGAAAATCAGGGAATACTGTTGCTTTCATCAGCCTCTCTGCTTCAGTTTAGTATTTAAAGGCTTCAGATTGCCTATTAATGTTCAGAGATTACACTCTCCTCTTCTTCCTTCCAGTTATTCTCTAACTTCCACTTGACTCACTTGTGGAAGTAAGCCCCCAGATAGCCCTGTCCTTCTGAGTAATACTGAAAATACTGTGGCTTTCAAGACATCTGACAAATCAGAATTTTCCCACCCAGGTTCAGGAAAATTCTGCTGCTGGCTAAAATCCAGTGTCAGTGGGGAATTAATGAGCAGCAGTAGAGTAAATTAATATGTGTCTTCAGGGATAAGTAGTCACCAGTTGATAGCTTTACCTCTCTGCTTTTTTTTCAGCTGGATCACAGCAGTGGCATTCCCCACTGAATTCTCAGCAAAGCATGTGAAGTTGCTTCTGAGGTCATTTTCAGTAACTTCTTTCAAAGTTGCAACGTGAAGAAGTGTGTGCCCCTTCAAACTTTTTGAACAGACACTAGAGAGAAAAATATGTGTATCTTCACTATATTTTTCACACAATTTCCGGATATCTTACAAAAATAGAGGAGCTTGCAACTTTTTAACATTCATCTTGAACTTTTAAAAGTAATGCAATATTCTGGTTTGGAACCTCCACTTGGTTTATAAGTGGTAAGAAAATACTAACTAACATTGCAAGAAAATACTGAAGATTGAAAGGTTTATTCTTAATTAATCTACTAAGCAAAATATTTACCACTTGCTTAGTTTTTAATATATAGTCCCTTTCACTTCTATAAGATTCCTTGTGGTTTTATAAGGTGTAAAATATCCCCCCAGCAGAAATGCAGAGAAATGAAACTTCAAAAAGGAGCCCCAAGAGAGAATTAGCTGGGCAAAAGACAGCACCTCAGCCTCTTGCACAGGGGTAAAAAGCCCAAGGACACGATAGGCAAACAGAATAAGATAGATAGATATAAGGGGCAGAAGTATAGGAAATGAAGAGATAACTGAGGAATTCCTTCAGGGTTGAGTGAAGGATATGGGAAACAGATCTGTGTCTGCAATCACTCCAGAATAGCTAAGGTTTCTGAGTTTCAGCATTCCCCTTTGAAATCCACAAGTATAAGCATCTCTGGGTCATCCTAAAGGGTGTCTCACATCATGCCAATGCAAAATGACAGTATCCCATGGCTCTACCTCTGCTACTGCAAGATACGTAGGAATGAGCATAGGCAAGGATTCAACCAAAGTCTTTTGGGGATGTTCCATTTGTTTGAATTTTTAAAAATAAACAGAAACTCTACCCATGAATAAATTAAAAATTTGTTAACAAGAATATTCCAAATCTAAATACTCTGAGGTTAGGAAAATGCAATTTCCAGTCTACCTCATGAGTATGTGCATGTTTGTGTGTGTGTAATTCTTTTTTTTTCCACATGGCTCCTATTATGAACTTGATTTTAGCACTGACATGAGGTCTTTTGCTTCCCCCAGTGTACAGAAAGTTTACCCATAAACTTGACTCAGGGCTGTGTGGTGAAAGACACTTGTCTGTGTTGCCTCTACTCTGTTGCTTGCCCAAGTCGAGCACTGCATAAGTGAATGAAAACAGGAAGGAAGGGGAAGAGTAATGACTGCAGAGGTTGTCCCCAGGTCACAGGAAACCTTTCCCCTGCACGTTTCTTGTCTGCAGGGTCTGATAAATTCTTACCAGGGAGGAGTCCCACAGTTCAGTGCCCTGAAATTCAGTGCTGCAAGTGCTCCGACCTAGTTTGTAACACCCCAATGTCTGAGACACACGAACTCCTTTCAATGTGCACAGTACTGTTTTGCTGATCTGATTTATTCTCCACTCAGAGACAGCTTCCAAAGACAGACTGTGAATTGCTAGCAGGGCACAACAGAGACCATGCTTTCAAGAACACTTGAAAACAAGAACAAATGAAAAAACTGATGCAGGGATAGGCAACCAGGAACCCCTAATGTAGAATCTGTCTATGAGCTAAAGTTTTAAGAAGAAGAGCTAAGATAATGCAGAGTTTGAGTTCTTGATTTTGTGGCCATCCCTATGTGCTTCTGTGTGTGAATGTCGTGTGCCTGTCACTTGCTCATGGACATACACATTACTAGGTGAAAGAAAAAAGCCTTCTGATGTCTTTTCAGCAAAATGTATTCAGTAAAGTTGTTATAGAAAGACTTTTAGAGTTGCTTGTTGTAGTAACTAGGCTACAGAGAGGGGATGAGGGAGGAGGTTCTCACCTTGTTTTCTGATTCAATTTTTCATTTACATTCTCTTCATTGTTTCGTTTCCATGTTACCCTCATTGGAGAAACTGTTTCAAACCCGAACTGTACACGGCATTGCAATTCAAGTGGCTTGCCTGGAAAAAATGAACACAGAAAAATCATGCCTGCAGAGTATTATTCTCTTAAATAGCCTAGAAAGCAAAGCTGGTTTGCTTTATCAAGATTCATCATTATTTATCAATACCTCATTTAAATATTTTAATTTGCTTTTAGGGGAGGGATTGAAACTTACCAACTTCTACTTCAAGGATCACAACACCATTGGGATACAAAAGGTTTGGTGGATGAACAGTGTTTTTTGCTGAAATTAAAAAGAATATCATTAAGTATAAAGTTATTGTCAGTGCAGAAGACCAAAGAAAATAGCTTAAAATGTATTTTTTCAAGTTTTAGGTGGAATTTAGACACCTAAGTCCTAGAAGATGACAGAAAAACTTGTGTAGCTACTTAAGCACCTGCTATCTCATTTAGTCTGATGTATTGTCCTCTTGCTGAGGGAGTTCAGTCTGTGCTTTAAATTATTTAAGATACAAAAATTAGGAACCTCCCTTGAAAAACCCCCTGAAGGGTGCAATTCTCATATCAGCTCCCTGTCAAACCTCTTTTCATGCCCAGTAAGCACAAACAGAGCACATGCTCACCCCATTCTCAAGCACAGATGCTTGTACCAAAATATCCATGTTGTTCTCAAAACTCAGGCTGCCAAAGGGCACAGATAATGATACTCACGGGTTGCACAATAAAACCCACAGCTCTGATATTCTAGGAAAGTCCCATACTGCAGGAAATGTTGCCACATAACACCTTTTGTTGTTGTTATTGGTTTTTTGTTTTTTTGGTTTTTTACCAAGCCACAGCAGAGAAATATATCACAGAATTACAGACCAAGCTGAGCTGAAAGGGACCCACAGGATTTAGTCCAACAACCAGCCCTGCACAGAACCATCCCCCAGACTCACACCATGTGCCTGAGAGCATTGTTCAAACACTCCTTGAACTCTGTCAGGCTTGGTGCTGTAACCACTTCCCTGGGGAGCCTGTTCTAGTGCCTGACCACCCTCTGGGTGAAAAACCTTTTTCTAATACCCAACCTGAACCTCTTCTCACACAACTTCAGGCCATTCCCTTGGGTCCACGGAGAAGAGATCAGTGTCTGCCCCTTCTCTTCTCTCCCCTACTACTGGGGTAGTACTGATTCATATGGCACCTTTCAAGGGTTTTTCTGATGCACTAGGAAGTCAGGGAAAAGGACTGAGAAGGAAAATGTGTCAGATCAAATATAGTCAGATCAGAATAAAAGTAGAGCTAGTCCAAGCCTGCCCAGAGAATATTGTGGGAATAAAGCCAGAAGGAAGAGTGAAAGAGCTAAAGATATTTTAAGCCACCACACAGAGCTCTCATAGGTTGGTAAGACATGGTTTCTTATTCTGATGGGATGGATATATTTTTCCCTTGAATTCTTAGAACCAAATGCTAAAAATACCTGGGGAAAAAAGGATCACCTATTTCAGAGAAGTGCTATATTCATTAGACCATGGAATTTCAAAGGAGTGCTTCTTCACTAGACCATAGAACCAGTTTGCCTCACTTGATACATTTCTTTTGCTCCCTAAAATTTGTTCTCCTTTTAACAGAGTGGCCTGCCTGCCTTCCATCGGGATGCTGAGGAATAGTCCTGTGCTGTCTTCATACAGAAACAGCTGTACTGCATCCATACAGTTCGGCATATAGAATAGATTTATACTTCATAGATTTATACTATTTATCCTACAGGACCTATTGCTATCACTATTGGATGTTCTAGCTGGTGTCCCAAGATGTCCTCAGAATACTTGGAAGAAGATTTTAATGATCCTGTAGCTAATTCAGTTTATGTGTTTTTCAGAACAAGAGCCTGAACAAAAGACAGAAATGAACATAATAAAACATAATTTACTTCAGGTACTTTATTCTGAGTTATTATATTACTCACCAGTGACTTCTACTGTTACTGCTGTTCTCACTGTCCACTTGGTAATGTTGTCACGCAGAGAGTAATCACACACATATATTCCAGCATCTTTGTCATAGGTTGGATTCAAGTAGATTTCATTCTGCTTAAGCTTTAGGCTTGGTCTGGTTTTCCTGTATTTTATCTGGTGACCATCCTAATGAAAAGAAAATAATATCAAAGAATTAAAGTATTTTTTCTTGATGTTGTTGCTGTTATTGAATTATATTTAAATATATTTGGACAGGATTTTCATGGCTGTAGGGTTAAACCAAAGTCTTTTCACTAAAGCTCAAAAAGGGATGTATTAGGAGTCTGAGGACATTTTTCAGTTGTACTAAAAATATGTGACTAACCTTGACTTTTCAAAAATTATTTAAAATCTATAGTTGTTGCAAAAATATGAAATCATGAAGCTAATCTAAATTAAGCTCCCATTGCTAAAGAGCAAAAAAAAGATCACTTTTTGGATGGACTGGGTATTTTTTATTTTGTAAAGAAATTATTTTGAAACCATTTTCAAGTTATTTTATGAAAAGTAAACCATGAGTTTGGATTGTCTGAGATTGAGAACACTGCCACTATTTTTAGAAGCATGAAAATGGTCTATTTTTGAAAAGCACCCCTATTTTTCAGCTTAACATATTCATATTCTACCAGGGCCAACAAGAATTTTCCTTAAATCAAGTTCCTGAAAAAATCCAGTAACGCAAATGTGAAGAAGCTCCTTAACTTCAGTGGGCTTCAGATCAAGATGTAGGTAAAGATAAACCTCATTTAAAAGTTTAAAGCAAATGCAGAATAACTTTGACTAGATCATAATTCTGCTTGATGGAATAAAAATAATGTAAATAATACCAAGCAAGAAAATGCACAATTGCAAATGTAGTCATTTTCCTTTGCTTGTTTATACAGGTTTGGATGCTATATTATTATCCTTACAAACACTGAGTCAGTACTGGTTCAGTAGAATAGTGTTTCGTTAAAAACAGGAGTCTCGGAAAGAAAAATTTGAAACATTATTCTTAAAATAATTTTGTGTCGAATAAAGCCAGTTTTTCTTTGGTATATTGAATATGTTCAAAATTTGAAATGTTAAAACAAAACTTAAAAACTTAAATGTTACATTTCAATCATGTCCGTTTTGTAAAAAACTATTTCAAATCTCAATTACTTCAATTTCTTAGCTGAAAAGAAAGCATTTCTTGGCTTCTGTTTCATATAATATTTTGAGTGTGGCAAGTTTCTTCAAAACTCTTCCTTAAATACTTGATATCAGTTCAAGATTCTACTTTTGTGTTGAATTTCTCAGGATGCATTGCCTGCCAAAGAAGAGTTCAAGAACTATGGCACATGGACTTGAACGAGACCTGAAGCTCCACCTCCACTCAGCTGTTTTCAGTACTCAATAGACTGACTCTTACCTTGTACCATTTCACATCTGCCTTTTTTATGTGGCTGTAACATTTTGTCCCAGGACAGGTTATTGAATTCCCACTGCCAGCAAGCAGATATAACATATTTGTGTCATAATCTGAACATTTTGCTGCCTTCTTTGTTTGAACATCCAAAACAATTTTGAGACATGGGATTTTTCCCCTGAGTGATGTAAAAATAAAGAAAAAATAAAGTTATACATTTAATACACAAACCAAACCAAAGCAATAATTCTCCTCTAGAAATAGAAACCTTTTGCTCATTTACTCCATTACCTACTCTTTTGCTCCATTACTTACCATATCCTACAGATGTACACTCCAGAAGCACTGTCCCTTATTGGTTTAAACCAAAGTGCATCCCCTTGGAAAGTCAGATTTGAGCTTTCCTTGATAGCCTTCAGTGTTTCTTTATCTTTTTGATGCCAGAACCATTTCACCTTATGTTGGTCTAGAAGTGAGTTGTTATAAATGTTGGTAGCATCTCTATCTGGCAAAGCACATTGTAGAACAAACTCCTCACCATTAATTGCACGATACCATATCTGAGGTTCAACATGGGAACATCCTGAAAAGCAGGACAGTAAGATATCACTACTATCTGAAATAATGCAAAGTCATGGTGAAAAAATTAAACATAAAAATAATAAAAATAAAAATAAAAATAAAAATAAAAAACCTTACCTTTCTTGTGTTGAATATTTCTTTATGTGATCAAAAGATGGACTAATAAAAAATAGGTTTTCTTGAATATGTAATTTGCCAGTGTTCTTGAAAATTTATTCAAAGGTTTCCAAAGGCTTATTAGATCTTTTTTTCAAAAGCTTAATGTGAAGAGTTTTAGTGATGTTTAGACTTTTGCATGAGTGCTGACCTGTCAAACTTCAACTCTGTAAAAAGCAGATGCAGCTCTTTTCGATCTCCTTGTATTAATGGAGAAGAGACTGACATAAGCCTGAGGAAGCAGAACCTGCCCACAACATGCCCTGTTTAAGGTGAGATTGACAAACATTATTGTCTCTCTGCTTTTAGATATTTATCCATGTTTCAGTAATTGTCCCTATAATTACACTTTTTAAAATTGTATTCTGAAAGGTATGGTCCTAATGCCCCTAATGCCCCTCCTGCCAGTCAGGCTGTTGTGACCTTTGAATGTATGGCAGGATTTCACTCCAGGCAGAAGGGAGGTCATGAAATCTGTTCCTCACCTGCCCACCTGGGAAACTCTTTACAGTTCCATTTTCTCTCTGCACACTAAATTGGATCAGGCTCCTCCAGATACGTTTTGTGTGTGTGTGTGTGTGTGTGTGTGTGTGTGTGTGTGTGTAAGACTTTGATAAATCAGTCTCTTTCTGCTTTTGTCTTCCTTCTCCCCAGTCCCTGCCTCACTAGACCAGATGCTGGAGACCTAAGTCAGAGAAGCAATTAATTTGTTCCACTTGGGCCTCAGAGATTCTCCTTACATTGATCCTTTTCATTGGGGAACTGATTTTTGAGTCAAACTTAGGGTAGATTGTATTACCAATACTTCAGAAGCTTGCAGAAAGGCTATTTGTCTGACACAAGCATGGACTCGTGCAGGAAAAACTCACAAGAGCAAGGAAAAATGAAGATCTTCTTTTCTAAGTTTTCAGAAGGCACCAAAAACACCAAACATCACTGGAGCAGATTCTTACCTGGCAAGTGAATCTCTCTAACTTCTACCCCACTGATAAACAGTGTTAGTATCCACCAAAAAGTGAGCATTATTTTCTCTATCAATTTTGGTTGACATTCTGAGAAATTTTCTTTAGGAATCATCTTGCTTTCTGTAGAAGAGGAAAACAGAGTTTTTTTGTAAATAAGAGTCCAACAAAATAGATAATTGCATATTTCATCATGTACCTCTATAAAAGTTTGCAAACACTATTTCCTGCATATTGTGCTTTTCCTGCTCATACTGTTTCACAGAAATACAGGATGGATAATACTCAAGATTATGAAACAGTCTCTCTAAATACACCTTGCATAGAATTGCTTATAAATGGATTTCCAAGTCATACCCACAGCAATGCAGAACTCCACCTCTGGAGTGGAAATGCAGATCCTTCCTCCTTTGATAGGAGCATGTTGTCTATGAAGAGAGGTAAGATACCAAATATTATCAGCCTTCAGCTCATGATGCTTATCAGCAACAGACTGAGATAGGTATAAATGGCACCAAAAATCCATGGAGCACTGTTGGTGCTTGAAGGTCAACAGGCCCAGAGTGAGTTGATTGGATTCCTTTGCAATTAAACCAAATCTGAAGATGTGCTGCGGCTGCAAATGGCATCGAGCCCATGAGACTGGAGAACTCTGCAGAAGTAAAGCCCTCAAAGCCTCATGTCCTGTGTGGGCACATGTCTTTGGTTCTCTCTTTCACCCAAGAGACATGCTCCCAGAGGGCTTTGTTACCAGCCAAATGGACATGCTTAGGATGTCTACTAGGGCAGCAGAGCAACCTAAAACCCCTTCTCCTCCTCCTTGGTGTACCTGGGTGTGCAGCATCAGGCCTGGCTTTTGCACTCCAGTGCTGTGCTGCACTGCTTGAACAGCCATGGCAGAGCCCTGCTGAGCAGGATAACACTCACACCACTGTAAGGGGCCAGCTCTGTGGGCTAACCTCTGTCAGCTGAGACTGGGAATGCCCAGGGGATTTGGAGCAGGTCCACAAAGCACTCAGGTGTATCCAGGCCTCTATATGACAGTACTCTGTACAAGGTGAAACCCCAAATCATATTGCTGTGTTTTCCCTCTTCTAGTAAGAAGTCTGATCTGCATCCCTTCTCAGCTGCAGGCTGCCCGGTGTTCATATTCAACAGCCATGGCTTACTCTGGGTATTTAGTAAGGACATACCCTGTGCTCTATGACTGACATGTCTGGAGTGCCTGGCTCAGGAGTAAAGGGCATGTACTTTGCTACTGTTCAATTTGCGAAGCTGTGAGTTGTGCAACAGAGCCCTCAGGGTTTTTTTTATTTCCTTTGGCCACAGAGTGACTCTGCATTTGCAATGCTGTCAGAGAGGCACTGAGTCAGCCCAAGGGAGAAGCAGAGAGGTTGGGGAAAGGTTAGTCCCTTGTCTTTTGGCAACTCATGCAAATCAGACACTACTCATACTGGTTACCATCAACAGAGCATCCAGTGCACTCTGAGCTAGAGAAAGAGGTGATGAGAACTCCCACACTGCACTTTTCCAGGCAGCTATTTTGTATAGAGGGGAGCACTTTTAGTCACCATTCTCTTCAGAATGTCTCTATTCCTTGCAAGTGAATGGAATGATCTATTTTTATGCTCAGAGGTAAGAGGAAGTAAGTTAACTCATTTGTCTAACCCCATCCTGGTGCTTGTTGCAGGTTGGCTGCCAACTGTCATCATCCCACATACCTTTTTAAATCATTCTGAAACTCCAAGCCTCAGTGTGTGTCTGAATACACTGAATTTGCTACCAGCACTGGGAAAAAGCCCTCCATAAGTTTATCCAACTTTTTTATCCACTGCAAAAATAGAAATGGATCCTGACTCTCAAAGCTGGGTTTATGACGTGTGAAGACCTTGCTCAAGGCATTCATTGAGGCTTCATCTCTAGCCATGTTAATTCTGTTTAAAACCAAGAATGGTGTTTTGAGTTATGTCATCCAACAGCCCACATGGCAAAGGCACGCTGGTGCCAGTAGCAAACAACACCCAAGGACTTTTTGTGTGGTTCAGTGCTGTAGTCCCTTGAGCAGGGGAGCAGGTGTTGCTGTTTTCAAAAGCAGAGGAGCAAGCACTGATCTCTTCATTTTCATGACCAGTGACATGACTCAAGGAGACAGCAGGAAACTGCCAGTGTAAGTTCAGGTTGGATATCAGTTGGACTCAATGATCCTTATAGGTCCCTTCCAACTCAGCTTATTCTGTGATACTGTGAAAACTCTATGAAATAGAAGTTTACTCTTTTCTTCTGACAGTCCTTTAAGAGTTGAAATATAGGCAATATAATACAATTCCTATTTTTACTTGCATTTTTTTAGCACAGGAAATTATGTGAAGATCACGTTAATTTCCTTTGTATATACAATACTTTCCAATTAAGTGGCACCCTAAATCCCTGGACTAAGGATATGATATTATGGCTGTGTACACAGCAGGAGAAGGTAGAGAGACCTTTGATGATAAGTTGCCTGGAGTAGAGTCCTTTCTTTCTCTGGTAGATACTGATAAAGAGAAATGAGTTCTTGAGTAAACTGAGTCCCCAAATCACCTGAGTCCACTTGCAGTGCAAATACACCTAAATGGTGATTGCTGTCTGCTTCTGCTGTGAATTTACCTGTTCCTCTCAAGCACACTTGCAAGATGACAATTATTAATTTTACATCCTTAAAAAAAAACAACACAAACAAACAAGACAAAACAAAACAAAACAAAAAAAGAAAGCAACAACAAACAAACAAACAGAAAAATCCAAACAAATTCAAAAAACCCAACAGTGGTGCTTTTGCCCATGCCTAGCTAAAGACAATAGAAAAATTTAAAAGCTTGCTAAAGCTGTAACATTCACTAGTCAGCCTTCCCTATGGCACTTCTTTCCCATTTGTGGTGACCTTTTGGAGCTTAAAGAAGGTATCATTGGTATGGCACCAAACTGCAGAACACAGAGATTATACATCACAGGCATTAAATGCACATCATGTAGTTTCATTCGATGTGGCCTGTATGTCCCCAGTTACACACAGATGGGAAGCTGGGAAGTAAACACTTCCACTGCTTATCTTGTGCAGGTCAGGCACTCTTCAAATAGCTTCTGGTGGTTTAACAGCTTAGTGAGCCATCAGGAAGGACCAGAGCTGTCACGGGAGAGAGACTGGACCATTTGCCTGGGGTCAAGGGAGAGTGGAATGCAGAGGACAGAGAAATAGATCATAAAATCATAGAATAAGCTGAGTTGGAAGGGACCCATCAGGATCATCGAGTCCAACTCCTGGCCCTTCACAGGACACCCCAAGAGTCACACCATGTTGTCCCAACACTTGTTGAACTCAGACAGGCTTGGTGTCATAACCACTTCCCTGGGAAGCCCATTTCAGTACCCACCCACCCTCTGGGTGAAAAACCTCTTATTAAGATCCACCCCAAACCTCCCCTGAGACAACTTCAGGCCATTCCCCTGGGTCTTGTCACAGTGATCAGTTGTACACTGTGATGAGGCCTTCTCCCTCTCTCTTCTTCTTCAGCTTTTTACATAAAATATAAGCAAAAAAAATCAAAGTGCCAAGTTTCATGTCTGAAGTCTAGTAAAGAGTGGCATACCACAATCATTACTATCATACAATTCTGATTCTGATAAAAATCACTTAGCTATTAAAGCTGTCAATCCCTATGTCTGGTATTCAACTTATATCAATGGAAAGACAAGCATAATCTGATTCTAGGACTAAGACTAGTAATAGCCATAAAGTAGATTAAAAAAGCTTTACCATGTCTACAAAATGGAAAAGAATATTTAATGAAGCTACTTATTAAGACACTGCTGTTTGCCTGACCAAGCAGTTAAAGCCAATTTACTTCAAATTGCACATTCAAAGGCAATAAAACAAACTCACCTTCAAGCAGACGGGGTAGGGAGGGCTAAAATTTGAAGTTAAAACATATAATTTTTAAAAAAATTATCTTAAAATCTAACTTGCACATCCTACACAACATGGTAAGAATTGTGGTTAGTTCTAGCTGTGCACTGTGTTGAGTCTATTTCCTTTACAGGAATTTCCTCTACCTCACTGTCATCATCCCTTCCTTTCTCAGTTTAGTTGCATTAAGCTGAAAATTTCCGGGTCACTTTCTTGTAAAAAGAACAGGGGAAACACCTCCTAGAGATCAAAGCCTCTTGGGTTCTAAAATCTTCTATTTGCATTATGTGCAAAAATGTGTTGTATTTTTAGTTTGCTTCATTTAAGAAGGGTAACATTTCCTTTTTTTTCTTTTTCCATATGTAAAAAAGGCTGGTTGTTACATGACAAGGGATTTTAATGTTGCCTCTGTTTATGCACATATTCCTTTATGCAATGACCAGTATTAATGCTTGATTCTGTTGGGTTCTGAGCATTTTGAGATAAAGGATTTGTATTCTCAATTTCCACCATGTTTTTAGCTCTCTGCTTATTCCAGACTTGAGCTCATTGATGATCAACCTTGGTGATTGTCTCCTAAACTGTATTCAATGTTTTGCCCCATTGCAAAATATGTTTGATTTATAAATTGCAAAAGGCTCCAATTTATCTCTAGAAATTTCAGTATAAAGAATTAAGCTTTTGAAGGTGCCCTGTCTGACCAGAAAAAAAAAAAGCACTTTTGTTCCCTCTTCACTTAAAGGAAGTGCAATGCAGCTGAAGTCAAAGCCCTTCTTCTTTCAAACTCAGATTATCAGAAAAAGTGTTTCTTTCACAGAGATGCATCTTTAAGACATAAAATATACTTCATTCATTTTAAGTATAAATTGTCATAGTGTCCAAGTAATAAGACTTACCACAATCAAAAAATTAAGCATAACAGTCCAACCATTATATCAGAAATTCATTTTAGAAATACAACAGAAGCAACAGTCACACAGAGTTTTGAAAGCCAGAAAAGCTACCAGAAGTCTGAGTGGTATGTCATACTGGCTACCACACTGGATGAAAATCTTGCATGTAGTACCAAATATTTGACTAAGCCTCCGCTGCAATTCACCCATACATCTTCTGTAAAAGTAATATAGCTTAAAAAGCACTAAAAAAGCAGCTTCACACACTTGCACTTCCAAGGTTCATATTTATTTTTGACTGCTTGGCAAAGTGCAAAGTTCATAAAGAAGATGGTAAAGGATGACTCCAGAATATCCTCCCCGTTTCCCCTGTCTCCCCATCTTCTCCTCCCCTTTAATCATTTACCCTCCCATGCTATAGCTCCAGAAAATTGTACCTCCCCACCCCTGTGGAAAGTCAAGTTTGGAGGGTTTATCTTACCTTGTCCATCTCACTTCTGCTCAGGTGGGGAAAATGTACCATCTCAGTGTGTATGCAGTGTAGTGTTATAGTGCCAGGGGATTAAGTTTTTTTACTATTCTGATGTTATTCTGGCTCTACACATTTACACATCACCTTCTCCTCTGCCCAGCTATGGTTAACAACTCGTGGGTAAGAAATTTTCCACTTCAATTATCTTCTACACTGAGTCAGTGGTACTGGTTCTGCTGTTGCAGGAGGTGCCTGAACAATATCTAAACGTGAACCTCTGTCGATTTTGTATCAGTTTATGCACTCAGTGAAATGACAAACAGTCATGGGTGGCTTCTGGAACTTGTGGGTGATTCTTGCACTACAGTGAATTCTGCCTTGGGCACCAGGGACTAACATGTCTAGAGCCCAAAGGTACTTTGAATACACTAATAACTGAATAGCCATATGCCCACAGAGAAAGAGCAGAGCCAAATCTCACCATGCAAGCCTTTCGAAACTTTGAACTCTCACAGTTCTTATCAGTTAATTAGAAATTATTGTCTAGCACCTCAAATTCTTTCTTGCCTTCCTTGATAGTCCAGCCTGCTTATTGCAAGCCAAGAAACATAAACCTGACAGGAATGACTACTGCTGAATTTCTGGTATTTTCTCAGAAACTTACTGTAATCCAGCTTAAAAGTAGGTCAGAGAAGTTTTTCCTTTATTCTCACACGAGATCTTACTCTTTTAATAACTTTATTGTCCATTATACATTTATTCAAGGACACATCCTTGTATCGATATCATTCCTTAGCTTGGACAGCTCTTCATTCTGCTGCTTTTCTTTTCCTGTTTGCATTTGGTGACAATGTTCCTATTCCTTTCACTGGTTATTTTACCAACCTAGGCAATTAAACACTTCTAGTATCCCTTTTACTGGTTCCCCTGCTGTTCCTCATGGCTCTGCCTCACAGGTCTCAAGGTCTTGTTTCACTAGAAGCAATTCAGTTGTATTTGTCTTTCCTTCACCATGCTGGAAGCTGCAGACACTTCTGAGGTTTTCACATTTTAATTTCCAGGGTATGAGTTCCTTCCTTGTAGAAGAATTTTTGGTTTTAGTCCATAAAGGCAGTATCTTCCTTATGTACTACATAAATAAATATGCTTAACGTATTGCTTATCAAGCCAATATGCACAAATATGCACAAATGCTATCACAGCTGAGAGGTAAATATTTACTTTCAAGTCTCTAGAAAAGCCAAAATCCATAAATGAGGTCTCATAAAGAAGTCCTCAAGAGATCTATTTGCTACTGATATTCAGATAATTCCTAGTATATACTGCCAGGCCTTCAAGACTAGACACAGACACTTCAGAATTTGCCCAACTGTTTCGAAAAAGTTGGATTTGTACAGCATTAAAAGTTATTTTGGAACCTCTTATGGAACAGCATTCCTTCAGCATAGTCAAAACCCCTAAAAGAGTTTCGTAGCCATATAGCAGAATGAGGTCTCCAGCACACCACTGAAATTGGCTTAGTTATAGTAGTGGTTGAAAGTAAGAGAGCAATAACCCATAAATCTATTTTATTATCTTTCAGAAATACCTTAAGGCATCAATGTACCGAACTCTATCATTTTTGTATTGGATGGGTTACAAGCAACAAATACATTACACTGGGCTGTCTTGCTGATGTACACACTATTTCTCACCCATAGAGGCCAGATGGGAGATCAAACAATAAGAGACAAAACTCTGTGATGACTTTTTTATATATTTAGCTGACAAAACAAACAAACAAAAAAAATACTATTGTGGCCTATTTGCAGCTGCTTTTGCTGAAAATCAGAAAATTTGGATTGCTGAACTACAGGAAGCTGTAAGTTGTGGATACTGCAGAAATCTCAGAAACTGCTGCTTCACCCAGACACCCCATCTAATTCTAGTTCAGAAAATTATTTCCCTAAAATGCAATCGCATTTTCTTTTTCAAAATATTGAATGCTTTTCAAGTACATCACAAGCATCTCATTAGGAAAGGCAACATTTCATTCTTAAAGTCTGCAAGCCAGACCATAGATGTGTCTAAAAAGAAAGCAACTTTTTTCTACTTTTTATGAGAAATTAAGATAGAAAAGGGCAGCTTCAATATATAACCACAGTTCTACAGTAACCTTCCAGACCAGACACACACATCTATTTGCACAACTGTTAATCTCTATTTTCTAACCATTTTTAATTACCTGAGGAATCAATCTACTGAATTCTGAATGCGGCACATAAAATTCTGGACCATTTTGCATAAATCAGCTATGTACTCCCTTAAGGTCTGAGATGTTCAGTGAGCACCAACCCTGCCCTGCACACACAGGAGCTGTGCTCCCAGAATCTGTTGGAGCATCCTTATCGTTGCTCTCCTTTCTTTTGTGACTTTTTTGTGACTGCTGACTGCAACTGCTATGTTCAACTTCCAGCTCAGTAAACACAACTTGGGAACAGCTTGCTTCTGTGGGCATCATCAGTTGCTCTGCAACAAAACCAGCAAATCTTAAGATTCCCTCTGTCCAGCCCTTCTGCAAATCTCCTGCATTCATTACAATATGGAGAGTGGTGGAATTGATAGGATTTGTCCTTATGGGGAATTTACTCCTGTTTCACAAGTTCTACCTCTCCAATGTCTCTAAAGAATGCAAATGATCATGAAGGAACAGAAGTACTTATGGTAAGAAAAAAACCCTCTAATTGACAAACCTTATGCAGTTATCAGCCCTTATACAGTACTACCCTACAGCAATGACACTATATACAATAGTCCTAATTCTTCCTACATTTATGTTACAATTTTCAATAGACAAGAAGAGTTATTTGATACTGTTTTGCTTCCAGCCCGTATTGTGTCTGGTAAGAAATCAGTCAGCCAGCAGCACTAAAAAAATGCTGACACAGACCGTATTCTCACAGCCAGTTTCTATCTTATAGTACAAAGCAAGAGAGACAAGAAATTTCAAGACCAGTGGCTTGCAACAGCTGTCTCCTTACTGATCCCATCTGTGTCCTCCTCAGGGAAATTACATATTTCTACAGCTTTTGTGGATTTGGCTTTGTTTTAATCTTCCTAAATTATACTTGCGACATTTGTTGCTTGTGATCTAACCACATTTGCTTTACTTGCATCTTTTCCTCATACCCCAAGCCTGATTTTTGACACTTGTTGTGGTGATGCCTCTCTCCCCACCACCCCTCAGGTGGCACCATGAGCTGGGAAATGTTCAGTTTGCCTTGGCCTTGAACAGCACCTTGATTGAGCTCTCTTGAAGAAAGTTTCCAACCCAAATTGTGGCTAGGATGGAAAATTACTATGACTAAAGCCCACTCTCTTGCAACCCTATAAACAGCAGTCCTAAGCAGGACCCTTTGAGCTCTCCAGGACCACAGTGGGCTGCAGCCAGAACCTCCCTCTCAGGGCCAGTGAACTCCCAACTTTTCTGCACTTGGAGGATCACCAGACAACAACAAATCCTGGGCTGACACCCCCACAGCTCCAGCCTCAACCCTTTGTCCATTGAGAAGATGCAAATTCATCTGATGGGAGCACTTCACTGAATTCAAGGGGCATTTTTCACTTGTATACCTGATATATACTTGTCTAGGTCTGCGTGCATGAGTGTGAATATGCTGTAGCAAATGTACTATGAATGTTACTCTCCTAAAAGACTTAAATTTGTAAGCTAGGCCTCTAAATGAGTTACTGTTGTGCTGTAGTAAATTCTACATGAATTCTTTGTTAAATTGTTTAATTGAAGCTATCGATTAAGTGCTGCTAAGTGCTGTTAAACCTTTAGGCCTAAACTGTTAGTCAAGATTGGCTCAGTTTAGCTGTGGCTAACTGGGTCTTCCTTATTCTTTTATATCCTTACCTTTTCCTGCCCTCTTTTCTTCCCCCCATTCCCCCTCCAGCCTCCTCATAGATAATTTTTGAGTTGACTTTGGGGTTAGATTGATTGATTTTAGCTTTTAGTCTGATTTTTGTCTGTGTGCTTTAGCCACCTAGTAAGTAGTAGAGTGAACCTTGCCAAATGAATTTTTCCCCCTTTCACTTTCATATTAAATCTGCTTTTGCCAATACATATGTCAGTGATTCTATAAGCAACCTTAAAAGACTCATTGATGATATTACTTCTGTCTAGCTGCAGCAAAATTGGAAGCCACAGATGTAGAGAAGGAGAAATATAGTTTTATTAAGTGCAAAAGTGAACAAAACCCACAGTATAAATCACTGAAATGACCCATTACCTCAAACCAACTATCATGTGAATTCACTTATGCATTGACATATACATGAGGCAAATCATCACAACTGCAGTCCATAAAAAGTAATATTAGCAGTTCCTTTTCTCTATGGACTGGCAAACAAAAACCATTTCCAAGGTCTGATTAATGTCAGTAATTCAGGATAGAAGATCAATAAGAGCAAAACCTGGCCTTAGTATGAGTATGCATATCCTTAATTTCCCTTGTCCCTCTTTACCTCTGCATCATGGGAAGTGAGGATCATCTCTAAAGTGACTGTGTCATGATACCTTTCTGTGCAAAAATACTTCCCCTGTTACAGATATTGAGTCATTCAACATGAGTCTGTTTTGCTGGCATTCAAACAACTTGGGAGTTAATGCCATTTAGCTCTCAATCTTCCTTATGTGTAATCTTCTGTTATTCTGTGAAATCTCAGGGCAGTCAAATTCTGTATGGTGTCACAGGCTTCAGGGTACATTTTCATGAGGTGTAGCAGGTATATGCAGTCACATTGTCTCTCCAAGCTGAGATGAGGGGACACCCATGGCAAATTCAATTTCAATTTAGAGTAGCTGATTCTCATAGAGGGTAGGCTTGGTCCAGAGCTATTAACAAACCGTGTGCACTATCCATAGTCACATGTGTAGTAAAACCCATATGACCTTTAATTAGTTAGGCAATACATTGGTGACAGTATATGAAAACTACGTGGATGAGGAGAAAGTTTAATACCTCAGTTAAGTATTGGGAAAGTTACTAATACTTCTCTAAGATGTTTGGCCAGAAAATGGTTGTGCCTAGTATGTCTGATGTCATTTCTGTGCTGACAGAGAATGTTAAAAATTATCTGTGACTAGAAAACATGGGAAGCTCTTGAATTGAATTGAACATCATGAAATATTTGAGATTTGGAAATGTAAAGGCACACAGCTGCAGAGGAGAAATTGTCTTCAGTAAAAGCTTACACCATAGAATGGCTATTGCCTATGAGCCACATTTACATAACTCTTTAGTTGTCTGATAGAAAGGAGACCTCTGAAGTATCTACAGATGTTTGCCTTATTCCTTTGTTCCTTCCCACCTACCTGTTAACCTGGCAACAGTGTTGTCTCCATTTTGGAAATCCATACTTAGCCTTTTCTTTCACCTAAACGTCTTCCAGAAACTGTGCATGATTAAAGGATATTTGACAAATAACCTTTCATTCCCACAAAACTTGAGACATTGTCATGACACCCAACACTCCAACTGTGTTTTCAAGTGCACTGAGAAGGTAATGCAGCTCCTCCATGTGTGAACTAAGTTTCAGTGTAAAAGAGATGCCTTCTCAAAACCAGCAGTTATGCAAGACAATTGCGAGAGTGGGAAGAGCCTTGATGATCTCCTAGCAACCTGACAAAAGATCTTCCAAAATGATTCTCCCTAGACTTCTCCCCACTGATGCTAGGAGGAAATATGGTTCCATTTTATCCACGAATTTATGTCAGATAGGTATCTTCTGTCAGACAGCTAATAATAAGGGAGGGTTAGCATAGTTTTGAATAGCACTACTAACTTTATTTTAAATAATAATAATAATAAGATGGGAGTTCCAAAGGGTTAGACGTGTATATACACACCAAAGATCTCATTTTCACCTAAATCTCCTGCATGCAACAGCTGAAGGCAGCTCAGGGTATCAGAGAATCACAGAATGGGTCAGGCTGGAAGGGACCACAGTGGGACATCTGGTCCAGCCCAGCCTCCTGCTCAAGCAGGGTCATCTCAGAGCACATGGCACAGGATTGTGTCCAGTCAGTTCCTAAATATCTCCAGTGAGGGAGATTCCACACCCTCTCTGTGCAATTAGTTCCAGTGTGGTGTCAGCATCCATGAACAAAATACCATTATTTATATCCCAACCCCCTCTTCTCCCTGTCAAAATGAGCATTTACAATTTTCTCAGTGAAACAGGATGTAAACAGTCTTTACCATTCCTTCAAATGATTCCCAGTTGTAGACCATGTACAATTCAGTAGTAAATACTGTTAAAGCATCCCAAACTGCCCTACTCTTTCTAACCTCTCTTTTCTCTGTTGGTTTGGGTTTTTTTCTACTTGATTTTGCCCAAAGCCTGCATGCCAAGCTCTTTAAGGCAGGAGCTGTTCGGGTCTACTTACAATCAGAATCCTTAGAAAATACCAAAATACAAAACAAAGAGCATCTAAATAATAATAAGAGATTGCAAGTACTGATTTATTTATTGAAGAGCCTAAAGAGTATATGCAAGTAAAACTAGTATCATTCTACATCACTGAAAACTGTGAAATAAAAATGCATTGTGCTTCGTGCCATATGGTAGTTCCTAAGCAAAATGAAACTTCTGTTGCTTGTGCAGTTGCTGAGGAAACCTTCTCTGAGATAGGATTTAGCAATTGGGATTAACATCATCCTGGCCACTGCAATAACTTCTGCACTCTTCTCGGATCTCAGAGCTGTCCTCTTAATCAACCTATTTCCCAAAATATTAGTTTATTTCGTTCTATTAGTTAGCAAAACATACAGTTTTCTGCTACAGCTTCTGTCTCCAGAATTGTTATACAATTGCATTAAAGCCACAGCCCTCATTCCAGGGTTGATCAGCTTCTGAGCCTAAATCAAGATTATTATAGTGCCCCCTGGTCTTTATCTTGATAGGCTTTGCTGGCATCAGGTACCGAAGGTTCTTCCAAAATCTGGAATTCACGGGAAGAGATTTATCTTTTTCCCACTTCACCACCCTCTTTGATGGTAAAAGTGACAGTGATTCTGGCAAGAAATTGTAGTCACTTATAGGCATATATTCAATTAATATTATCTTAGTTTTTCTTTCAACTAGAGCTTTATGCAGTCCACTCTCAAGTTCATATATGGCTCTGTCAGAAACGTAGTTCTGGCTCAGTATAATGATTAATCTTCTGCTTTTATCAATGAATGAATGGATATCATCAACAAATGCTGCAAATTAAAGATAAATTTATTGTTATATTAAATTGAAAGGATAGGCACCAAATCAACTTATCTTTTAAATTCACATAAGTAGCAAAAATGTTCCTCTTATAAAGTGACAGCATGTAAGAATTCTGTCCTTATGAAGAGATTAATATGTGTTAAAGATTAAGAGTCTCTGAAAATTAACTCAGATTTGGTCAAAGCTTGCTCTCTAGAGCAGACATAAACCTACTTATAATCTCCATCTAGCCTGGACTGCTGTCTGGCAGTAGTCACATGGACAGAAGGTTAGAGCAGAATTTCACTTTCCTCCCACCAGAGACCCCTTTGCTCTTTCCTAATAGATACCATTGGAGTGATTCCACAGAAAGGCACAAACAACAACCTCTCTCCAAGAGTTCTGTAACCTTGGGTTACCCCTTCCTTTTTGACACCAAACACCCAAATCCATTTCCAATAATCCAGGGCTGAGAAGACCAGCATGTGATGACAGGAGTTCCAACTGTGTTTTAGATTGATGACTTTTGGCATGAAAACTGATGAATGAAAGTGAATGGTGATACCCTTTAAATATCAAATTGACTTTTCACACACAGCTTCCAATGCTTGTTTTAGCACCATGGGACAAAATCTACATAAACCAGGGATCTAGAAAACATTACTTGTAGAGAAAGGCAAAGCAGACTGCAGAACTAACCTAATGAAGAGAAAACTGAGGGTGAAAGGAGGCTGACAAGAGTATTATAACACCAAAGGCTCCTGTAAAAAGAAGGAGCATATTCTATTTTACATGTTCACAATGGATCAGACCAGAGAAAAGGAAGTAAGCTAAAACTATTGACAGAATCAGACTGCACACTTCAGTAAACAATTTTTTAATACTTAAAGAAAGAGAATAAATAAGAAAGAAAGGGTTTGGAAGAGCCGTGGCTCCCCTCAGGTTAGAAAGATTTGTCAGGAATGGATATAAAGAGATAAAATCCTGCTTAATGAAGGAGGCTGACTGATCTTATTGTTCTGTGGTTTGAACAATGAAATTCTATTTCTCAGCTGGATCTTTGGACTAAGTGGGAACTCATACTACCTTTTATCCAAGAAAAAGGCACATCCATAGGCCAAACCAAATTCCATTTCATTCAGAAAATGGTTTCAACCACCACACTAAAGATACAGCAAACATACAATTTATCTAAGAATAACTAGTACCAGAGTCACCAGCTGCTCTCTGTATAAATGTGAGTTCATTCACTGGCCCTCAGCAAAACCAGAGCAAAAGCACTATTACTGTGAAATATCTGAAATCTTCTGTGTCTTCACCTTAACCTTCTCGATGTTTGCTCCTTGATCTTTTCATTTTGGTTCTTTGTAATTAGTGATATATGTGTGCATGTGTGTGTAAGTGTATATGAATTCATAAATATAACTACAAAACATGTAATATGTTTGCAAGCAAACTCTGAATGCACACATGCACATGGTCCAGATTAAATGAAAAATGTATCCTTTCAATGTACAACACATGACAGAATTCCTTCTAATTATGGACTTTGACCTTTGTGTGAAAACAATGAGCCTATTTAATGACAAGAATATTCAGTACACTTACCTCCTCCAGCGAATACATCCCTCTCAAATATACATAACTTGTACCCGAAGTTTTCTTCTAATATCATGGGCAATATCTTCAAAGCAAACTCTCTCTCTTCTTCAATAGGAGAAACACAGTCTTTCAGGTAAGACACAAATGCATCGTATTCTTTTCCATCTGAAAATAAACCAACAATTGCTGTCTTGTTATTAACCATTAGAAATCCAGTATCTAATTCACCATTCTGATTTTCAAACTTAGTGGATCAATAGCAAAGCGTCTAGAAACCCCTTATCTTTCTTCTGAAGACTCTGAACAGTCTTCAAACACTCTTCATCATATTCAAAAAATGTCCTGAAGAAATTTAAGGTTGATACAAAAAGATTTTGATTGCATTTGGAAAATACTTGAAAATATTTCTTTTCTATATTAAAGTGCTTTTAAAATAAAATTAGATTAATTTAAGCAATTGATGTCACATCTGTGAATATCAAGATATGAAGAAAATAAAAAAAGTGACTGTAACCTGAAAAAAATGTTATTTAATTGATATTGCAGATTTCAACATTCATTGTACAACTGTGTGTAAGAGTATCAAGTGGAATGGGTACTGGCAAAAGAGAGAGCAAACCAGTTAATTATTTTGTTATGAGAGTATGCCATGTTGGTCATGGTTTGGGCACTAATTTACAAACAGAAATCAAAGACCAATCCAGATCCAGGTCCATCACACTGGCACAGAGCAATTATCAGGATTGATAGACCAGCACATGTGGCTTTGCTTCTTAAACTGTACCTCTTTGCTTCCCCTTCTGAATACTTTACTGCATGTAGTTCATAAGAGAGAGCACAAAGTAAACTCCATGAAACCCTACACGTTCAAGAGCTCTAGGAGTAGGAAATCCATAGCCTGCTATCCAACAGGCAGCTCCTCCAGGGCAGCATAGTCCAAGTTCTCAGAGATCCTTCTTGAGTGAGTGTAAGTCAGTGTACACTGTGGTAGCTGATATCAACAAGTAGATAATAACACTGGCAGGCAAAAGTTACAGCCACCCATTAATGAAAGATCTCCAACCACTGCAGTTCATTCAAGCTGTATTCAAACTGATGGAGACCAAGGAAGGCCAAGAAGATCAGACCCATATATACAGCAAGTTTTGCCACCACAATCTTCAGAAAAACAATTCCTAAAATTGAGTAATTGTCAGGTTTTCTTGCTGTGAAGGCCACAGAGCTGCTGCCTGACAAGATACCAGGAATGTACATTCCTGCTCTCCTTATGTGCATGTAGTGACAAACCTATAAACATGCAATGGCCTCTACAGTCAAGGAAACATTTTAAGCTTCACCTTACTGAAGGGCATCAGTGAGATGAAAACAAATTTGTGTCAGTCTGCCCATCTGAAAACTCCAGTGTTCATCCTCTTCATGGATAGACAACTGCAAACCTCTCCACCCATCAACTTTTGTGATGAAGAGTATGTCAGAACAGAGATCATCTGAACAGCATCCAACCACATCCCTTCCGCTGCCTACTCCAGAGGCGGCTTCTTCACTGTCTTTATCTGCTGTCAGTGCCACACGTATATAACAAATACACATTAACACCTGACCATCAAGTTCTCTTTTATATATTCTTTGTTTCTTCTCACACTGCTCCTGGATTTAAGATAATTTTATCTTCCTCAAAGCCGATTATTTCATAGAACCTGCCAGAAAATATTTTACATCAATATGCTTATTTCAATGACAGCATTAGTAAAGCCATACCTCCAGCAGTATCATCTCTCCTGCATATACTTCTGTAAAATAGAACGAAGTCGACCCTAAACACCACAAACACAAACACCAAAGCTACAGCAACAAATGGAAATAGCAGAGCAAGGACCATTCCAGTGGTAAATATGTGCACAGGCAGGTCTTGAGTCTTCCCTGTAAAGAGAAACAAAGCAAATTACAGCCTTCACAAAGAGTATTATATGACAAGATTACTGTATCAAATACTAACGGCACCTAAAAATCACCTAAAAAAAATCACAGTGTTGATGGGAATCCTTTCCTGCTAATGCTTCTAGCACTTATGCATGCCACTGGTCCTAAGATAGAGAGAAACTACAAAACTCCTTTTACTGTAAAAACAGGAGAAACAATCTTGGACGCAATCACATACAGTTCATTTATATGTGTGCAGGGTATGTGAGACTAAGATTGGCATTACATATCCTCATAGATGTACAGCATCCCAAAATGATGGTCAGTCACTTTTGTGATGAGTTTCCTTCCGTTTTTTTTTATTATTTCCTCTTATGATCTACCTTTTACCCCTCTCTCTGTCCTATCCATAAATTCTTAATGTCTTTAATCTCTTTGGCTGAGATATTTTTATATTTTTTTGCTCTATTCTCCTTCAGGCTTTTCTTCATTATTATTATTATTGCTGTTATTAATAAAATAATAATATTATTGTTATTATATCTTTTGGGTTTTTAGTTTCAAATACAGATTTCAAACACTTTAAGCTTTGTGAAGCTTTCATGAAGACACTTTCAACACATGTTCATTTTAATCCAACTCTTCTGCTTTGCACTCCTTCTGCCCCTGTGTGAGAGCAGGAGGAATAACCCAGGAGTAGTTAGGTCCAGCACCAGATGTCATAAGCAGACAGACATACTTGGAGCAGTGTTTTGAAATGCCCTCAGGATTGAGAAGACTGATTAATAAATTAGTTCTAGATTATGCCATACCTTTCTTCAGTTTTACTATTTTTATCCGTGTGCTTTCATCAGCTTGCAACATGCAGGTGAAATTATGATGCATGTCTTCATCTCTTACTTTTTTAATCCGTAGTAACCTTGTGATATAGAACTTGTTTCCCAACCTGCAACAAGGAATGATGTTAGCAACACTGTCTGTACAGAAACCTACAACCACCTGAGAGGCAGATTTTGAGAAAAAGGTTCTAGAGAAAACCCTCAGACTGTGGTTTTTACTGAATTTGTGGTTCCACAAAGTATAGGACATTATCATATATTAAATGCAGCACTTTCAGGAAACCTACTGTAGTTTTCTGAGTTCTTCTTCACATATTGAAGGTTCATTCTCGGGGATACCTGTGCATTGCTCTGGAAATGTTTGATTAATTAACCAGTAGAGGCTGGCATCTTCTTTCATATAATTACCCAAGAAACCTGTGCAATTGAGTATCTCTTCTTTACCTTCAAAAAAAGCATAACATGGGAAGATTTAGTGAGAAGTAGGACTCAGGTACACAGTGCAGTAGTGTCAGCTTTCCAGGAAATATATCTGATAAGCTGTACTCCTTTCTGAATTTTGTAGCCCCTGCTCAATTTTTTATAGGTGTTACACCTGTACTCTTGGTGGTTTCAGCAATCATGCACTGTTGCAGAGTGACAGTCACCCATTGCTTTCTTTCAGATAAACCATCACAGCCAGAAGGGTTTAAATAGACTTGAGAATTTCAGGCTTTAGGAGATAAAGGGAATTAGACTTGATGATTCTTATGGATCTCTTCTATTTGACGTATTCTATGATTCTATAAAGTCGACTCTGTTCTGCAAGCTGAGAACAGAAGAGGAAAACCTATCAGCAGTGCTCCAGGGCCAGGTAAAAGTAAGTAACTGGTAAGGGGAATTACAACCAACTAATTATAACAGGGAAACCATATACGATTACTCAACAAAACCAAAGCCCTTGCTGAACATGCAAAGAACAAATTCTTATCTCAATATCACAACTGGAAATTCCTGAATACACGAACAAGTAATTTATTCAGTTAGCTACTTGTCCCATTTCAAAGCACTAACTGTAAATTACAGGAACCACCCCATAACGTTCCAATAGTTTTAAGAAATTGCAAAACTCAAATGACAATTGTACACTTGAAAAATAAAAGGGCAGAAGACTGCAGCTACGGAGTGTGAGATTTTTTAAACTCTGTCATGGGAAGCTTGACCTGAAGTTAGCTGCAAGCACAGTTTCTAGGCTTTGCAGCATCATTTCCAGGAAACATGTCCAGAATGCTCTTTTTTAAGCCAGGAAAAGTTCATGTTAGTCCTTCTTCAGACCATCATGCACAAGTACTTTCAAGTAAGCAGGCTCTATCCAGCAATTCTGTAAGAGCACACAAAGCTGACACCTCGAGATTTATCAGATACTTCTGGAACCTTCAAAGCAAGATCCAGCTGAAAAACTGACCATCATAGATTCAGACCTTAGAAATCCAAATTACAGTTGCACAGACCTAACCTAGATTCATTGACTTGCAACTCTAGCATTTTCACCATACACAACACCTATTTGGAGGCAAATATAGAACACCATCCTAAGCAATGATAGGTTTTAAAGATCATGGGCCTGACTGATCCTAAATTCCCTTCACTCTCCACCATGCCATCTGTCTCATCATTCAGCAGTTCAATGACCTTATCAAACAATCTTATCAAGGCAGATTAGGGATGGAAGACAGGTAGTTCATAAGCATTTGATGCCAAACTCTGCTAAATTCTAAGGGTTGGGACAACCACATTAAGGAGGAGGAAATGTGCAAGAAGGGTGTACTGGGAGGTTGGAAGGCATGAGGCATCATAGGATTGGGGTACTATGATTGGGAAAGGTTGAGATCTGTAGGAAGGAAGGAAAATTAGCATCTGAGGTCCTAAATGAATAAATGAGATGCAGGTATGAGACACAGAGGAGGTAAGACTAGGAAAGGAAGGATTAGGTAACCAGAAGAGGAAGAGGAAGAGGAAGAGGAAGAGGAAGAGGAGAGGAGAGGAGAGGAGAGGAGAGGAGAGGAGAGGAGAGGAGAGGAGAGGAGAGGAGAGGAGAGGAGAGGAGAGGAGAGGAGAGGAGAGGAGAGGAGAGGAGAGGAGAGGAGAGGAGAGGAGAGGAGAGGAGAGGAGAGGAGAGGAGAGGAGAGGAGAGGAGAGGAGAGGAGAGGAGAGGAGAGGAGAGGAGAGGAGAGGAACAGGTAAATCTCTGTTTTTAAAAATTAATTACAGCCTCAATCACAAAATCCTGGATCCCATCCAAGACCATATGAAGCCTCCAGATTATTTTATCTAACCTACTTCCAGCTAGAAGCACAGGTAGGGTCTCATCAAGACAGATATTCATGCACACATTGCCAGGATTTTCACACCTCACACTCCTCATTTCCCTGAAGAATAACATGCTCAACCACATCAGGTACCAGAGGGATTACTTATTACAGCTGTTCACTGAGTAAACCATACATCTTTTACACTTTGCTTCATGGGGTTTACTATCTACAAAAGAAAGCCATGGAGAGATGTTTTATCACCACCATCACTTTCTCTTGCAGGTTGTAGCAAGAGAAAGAAGCAGTTTGTGCCTCTGTGAAAGGGTATATTTAGTGTATCAATCATGTAATACACCAGGGAAAGCATTACCAGATGTGAGGTTAGATCACATACAGGAGGATGCACTGACAATTCTTAGTTTGATTACACTTATCCAGACCCGAAAGAAATCAGAACAAAAGCATGTAGGTAGAGTAGCTACCTCAAAGACTTTTATATTAATTTCATACCTATTTCTGTTTCAATTTCTTCATGATGTCCAACTATCTCCAAAGTGAAAGCCTCTGGTGCATCTAAAATAGAAGTATTGCTATTGAAGTAATGCCTTACTTACATTTTTCCACAGTAAAAGTTACTGTGCTTAATTGCTCTATATATAAAATTAATCACAAACATTCCATTTAATTCACAGAACAATATGTGGATTCTGGCATTACTGAGTAGCTTAAAACCCAGTATGTCTTGATGAATTTTTTTCACATACATATATATATACAGAGTACAATTTGTAATGGTTGTACAAAATTCTTAGTAAAGTTGTATGACTTACTTAGAGCAGCTATTTTGAAAAGATAAAACTGCAGGGAAAACATACTAAATACATTTTCCAAAGTTGGTAATATTTCATCTTAACTTCTGCTTTTTTACTTCTCAAATTATTCTGAAGTAGTTCAGATTACCAGACTTGTTCTCCCTGGTATATATTTATCAAATGAGAACTGCAATTAAATATCTCCATAGTAAAGTGAATCAAAAAGCATGCTTCAAAATTTTAGAAAGATTTCTTACCTTCTTCTACTACAAGTTTAATTGTATTTGTGCTATGGTATATCGTTCCTTCACGACTGATTAAAATTTTACAGGTATATATCCCAGAGTTCTGGACTGTTAAGGATCTAAAATTTAGTTCCCTCTCTGTTTCGTGTTCATAATTCTTACAGTCCTGCATCAATAAAACCAGAAAATACTATTCTGTAGCAAACATGCATTGAAAACATCAAAGAAATTAAGATTATTTTTTTGAAACAAAATGTCACCATCACCTTTTCACTTTCTCAATGACACGTGTCTGACCCAAAAGAGGTGCAGGCTCAACTTTCACTCATGGTGATTTAAATGCAACATTTGAACATTTACCCCATTAGAAGTTGAGAACACTGCAGTTGAGAAAAATATAACCTATGGCTCTATCCATCAATTATCTCATCCTCCCAGGCCCCCAAGGACAGGAGAACAGGGGTGTAGTTCATTCTTGCCAGGCTGCTCCAGATGCCTGTACTAAATCAGTCAAAATCCCTTCCCAAATCTGATTGATCTGGGAGTGAACAGGGTCTGACTCCAACCAGGAGCCCTGAGAGGAATAAGGAACACGCCTCAAAAAGATAACTTGACAAAAATGAACAGAACTAGATCTGTTACACACTTAAAAACTGTTCAGAAATGGCAAAATTGAAAAAGTTTGCAATTACTTTACGAATACGTGCTAACAGTAAAATAAAAATCTTGGCACCTCATTTAGCATCAGTACAATATCTGTATCAGCAAAGCAGCAGCTGGCTAAACCAGCTGCTGCCTAAATCGGCAAATAGACATGCACATCAGATCTTTTATCATTCCAAACTACTAGTTTAATAACTTCTGACACAGGTATATTTTTTAACAAATCTGAGAGCAGACAAAAGCTTTGTTTCGTGTATCTGTCTGAAGTTTTTTGCCCCGAATCCCATGAGAAATTAAAGCTTTACAAAGTTTGTAGATGCTTCTAAAAATCTGTTTGCAATTAATATTTCCTGCAATCAGATGTTTTGTTTCTACAGCCAATGATTTGAGTGACAGTGTTTCAGTAATTACCTTGTACCATGTTATGCTGTCATTTTCATAGACAGACAAATCATTGCATTTCAGTGAATGACCAACTCCAGCACTTTTAATTTCTGTAGTTAAATGATTTTCATTGAAACAGCTGCTTTTATTTCTTTCAAGTACATTCAAAGTCCACTTTTGAATTGTGACATTTTGTTTTCCATTGCTAAGAAAAAAAATTAGTAAAATCAGTTTTAGGAGCTTTTTAAAATAATGCAGTTTAGTGAGTTACGAAATAGAAATAAATTCTCAAATACCTCTGTTAGG